>NC_071647.1:3070503-3373315 GCF_014839835.1 Dryobates pubescens | reverse complement strand
TTCCCACCTCCACACAACCACCCACCGCCCCGGGGGGATGGGGGGGCAGGGGGGCTAAGGGGGGGCAAGGATTTGGGTGCTGAATTGAGGTGGGGGACGGTAGGGGACCCTCCAGCTGCGGTGTTGAGGGATGCTGTGTCGCCCTGTTTTGGGGTGCTCCCATGAGCCTAGCAGTGTCTCAATGTCCCCTTCCCCACCCCAGTGCTCTGCCAGGGGCCAAGGGGGCTTGGGAAGGGAAGGTGTGGGTGCTGCAGTGTGGGACCCCAGCTCTCATATGTGGGTCATCATCCGTGGGTGTGTATGGGACCCTATCCACATGTGAGGGGTCGTGTGGAATCCCAGCCCCTGGCCTGTAAGTGGGTCCATAATGGGACCTGACCCCTGGGTGTGGGTCCGTACAGACTTGACCTCTGGACATGGGTCCACACGCACTTGAACTCTGGCAGGGGTGGGATGCCACGTCCCTGGTGGGAAGCTGCCAGGGCTCTGCTGTGTCTTGACGTCGGTTCCCACCCGGCTGGCAGCAGGGCAGGGCAGGGCAACACTCCCCCGGGGACTCCCCCCGACCCACGGGAAGCGGGTTACAAGGGTAGGGGCTGCGGGAACTGCCTGGTGTGTCCGGCCCCAGCCCATCCCGGGGGACAAACCCAAGCCCCGGAGGGGCACCAAACGCTGCCCCCGCCTCTCCTAATCTATTTTCTCTCCCTTTCCCCCACCACCCTCCCCCCTCCCCGGCCCTCCGCAGAGCCCGGGTGATGGTGTCGCCGGGCTGAGTGCGGGGACACAGCGAGGCCAGGGCCATGGAGGGGCACGGCCAGGTAGGGAGCCCCGGCCCCCAGCCCCGGCTCTCCGCTGAGCCCCGGCCGGCTCCCGCCCCAGTACAGCCCCGGCCAGGTGCTGGGGGTGCTGGGCCCGGCTCAGCACCTGCTCTCTGTCCGCAGGAGGCCTACGAGGAAGGGATGAGAAGGAGCCTCGACCCTGAGGGATACGAAGACCACGGCTTAAAAGGATCCCACCTGTCGCTGGGGGAGATGAGCAGTGAGTGACATCCGTGGCTGCTGGGGGACAGCAGGGATGCGTGGGCACGGGTGCTGCGTGGGGAATGGCATTGCATGGGCATTAGTGTCATGTAGGGGATGGCATTGCATGGACACTAGACTCACCTGGGTGATGGCATTGCATGGGCACCAGTGTTGTACAGATGATGGCGTTGCATGGGCATTAGTGTCATATGGGTGACAGCATGGCATGGGCGATGGCACTGCATGGGCAATGGCACCACATGGGTGGTGGCACTCCATAGGTGATGGCACCATACAGCATTGCAGAGGAACCAGTGATTCAAGGTTGCATGTTGCATGGACTGGAGGGTGCCCAGCAATGCATGGGTACAAGCGTGGCACGGGCATGTTGCATGGGCACCAGCATTGCATGGGTGCCAGTGTTCCATAGGCACCAGCATTGCAGAGGCATCAGTGCTGCATCGTTAACAGCATCACGTGGGCATCCATGTTGCTTTGGCACCAAGTTGCATGGGTGTTAGCATGGCACAGATGTGTTGCATGGGCACCAGCACTGCACAGACATGTTGCACAGCTGGCAGGGTTATGTGGGCACCAGTGACGCATGAGTGGCAGCACTGCAGGGGCACCAGCATTGCATGGGTGCCAGCATGGCACAGATGTGTTTTATGGGTGCAAGAATTGCATGGGCACCAGCATTGCATGGGTGCTGGCATGGCATGGGTGCCAGCATGGCACAGGCATGTTGCATGGGTGCCAGCACTGTGCAGGCAGTGGGGCTCGCTCGGAGCCCAGCGGCTCAGGCAGGGACACAGAACCCCTGGGATCCCATTCCCCACAGGCAGTGACACCCTTTGCCCAAGCCCCAGAGCCAGTGAGGTGCCACCTCGAGTGCCAGGGCTGTGGGTGCCCGAGATGGGGCCTAGCTTGGGGACATGCAAGGTCCTTAAGACCACAACCAAGAGCCCCTGGGGAGGGAGGTGAGTGGAGGAGTCTGTGTGCCCCAGAGCATCCCCTTGCCCAAAGCTGGGTTGATTTCCCGCTGCCACCTCAAGGGGGTGCTTGGGCCATGCCAACTCCTGGCACCCAGCCCCTCGGGTCCCTATTCGGGGTGACACAGGTCGGGGGGTAACGCTGCCACCTGTTCTGCGCAGGGGCTGGCGCTGGCACCGGGTCCCCCTTACACGCATGGAGGGCCAGAGCCGAGGAGCTGACGCCCCTGCGGTGAGTCCCCCAAACTGGGGAGGGGGCCGGACGCTGCCCCACCTGCCCAGCTGGTATCGGCAAGGGGAGGCTGTTGGCACCCACGGGGTGCCCGGCGCTGATCCCGGTCCCGGCGGTGTGTGTTTTGCAGGCAGTATCTGCCCAGCCGCCGGGGATGCTATGACCTGGATGGGAGGAGGCGTACGGCAGGGGCCCCCCCGGGACGGGTGAGCCGCCGTGGCAGAGGGCAACGTGAGTGACCGTGGGGGCACCGGGGGACAGACCCCAGCCCTAGCGTCGCCCCTAACCCCAGCCCTCCGTTGCTGGGGCTTTGCCAGCCGCGTCGCTGTCCTTTGCGAGGTGCCCATCACCCAACTGTCAGGGTACACTGTGAGGTGTCCATCACCCAGGCATCAGGGCACGACCCATGGCGCCCATCACCCAGGAATCAGGGCACACCCCGAGGTGCCCATCACCCAGGAATCAGGGCACACCCCGAGATGCCCATCACCCAGGCGTCAGGGCATGCTGTGGTCTGACCGTCACCCAGGCATCAGGGCACGCCGTGAGGTGCCCATCACCCAGGCGTCAGGGCACGCCCCGGTGACCGCTGCCGCTTGCCCGTAATCGCCTACTGATTGAGGATAAATAAAGGCTTTGTTTGGGGTGAGGACAAGAACCACTTGGGGCTGAACGCCGGCTGGCGCTGGGCGGCTCGGTGGTGGCAGCAGCGGGACAGGACGAGGACAGGCACGTGCCCATGTGCCACTGCCAACGCTCTTGGGGACACCAGGGCGGGGGGCATGCCTCGTCCCTGCTTGCTTGGGCACAGCATCCTCCGGCTGGCAGAGCGGGATGAGGCTTTTGTGGCATCACCCCAGTGGGTGGCCTGGCTGGTGGCAGCAGGGGGACTGTGGTGGTCCCCAACAGGGGGCAAGGGGGACAGGGTGAGCCTGTCCCCAGCGCTGGGGTGGCCGCGGGCAGAGTCGTGCTGGTGTTTACTGTCAGCAAAGGCAAAGTGCCTCGGGATTTACGGTGCACACAGGGCGGCTGCAGGGCGTGGGGCTCGGCGCCGCTTTATAGGCACGGAGCCCGTGGGGGGCACGGGGGGGGCCGCAGGTAGGCAGGGGACAGGGACAGCGACATCTTGAGCTCCTGAGGGCTGGCTGGCTGGGGATGTGCTGTCCCCATTGCAGTCCAAAGGGCAGGGCTGGTTGCAGGGGTCAAGGTGGTGCTGGTGGCACGGTGGTGGTGGGGCAGAGCGTGGCCATGAGCCCTGCCCTCACCCCGGCCCCGGCGGTGTCCCCAGGCTGTCACCCAGGAACCAGGCTGTGGGGATGTGAGGGGCTGGAGGTGGGCATTGGCAGGGCAGGGCTTGCTGGAGGCACACATCCAGCAAACCCCAAGAGGGATTAAGGATTGGGGGTGATAGGGGTGGGGACACATCCAGCAAACCCCAAGCAGGATTAAGGATGGAGGTGGCAGAGGTGGGGACACATCCAGCAAACCCCAAGAGGGATTAAGGCTGGAAGTGGCAGAGGTGGGGACATATCCAGCAAACCCCAAGAGGGATTAAAGATGGGGGTGATAGGGGTGGGGACACATCCAGCAAACCCCAAGTTGGATTAAGGATGGAGGTGACAGAGGTGGGGACACAACTGGGGCTGGAATGGGGCAGTGGGTGGGGGACACATCCCTCCTGGGATGGAGGAAGGGACACATCCAGGCAACTCCATCTGGGTCTGGGGTGAGAGTGGTGAAATGGGGGAGACATCAAGACAAACCCAGCCTAGTCTGGGGTGGGGGTGATGGAGCGAGGGACACATCCAGGCAACTCCACCTCGATCTGGGATGGGGCAGTGCGTGGGGGACGCATCCAGCAAACCCCACCTGGGTCTGGGGGGAGGGTGATGGAGCAGGGGACGCACCCAGGCAACACAAATTGGGTCTTGGGTGAGGATGAGGGGGTGTGGATTCCTCCAACAGAGCTCAGGGGGTCTGGGCTGGGGTAGGGACCCTCTCATGTGTCGGTGACTCTGCTCACAGCTTCGTCGGTGACTGATGTGGACCTGGAGGCGGCAGGGAGCAGGAGGCCCCTGTCCCGACGGGAGACCCATGAGGTGGGTGCTGCCCCAGGGACCCCCATTCTCTCCTCATTCCCAGGGGCAGGTGCACTGTGGTCACCCAAAGACCAACTTCACACCAAGCCCTGGGGACACCAGGGTACAGAGGGTGCTGGGCATGGGCAGCCACAGCTCTGGGGCTTCTGGTGATCGCCAGTGTGACTGGGGGGACTCTGACCTCCCCTCCCTACCCCGGCTCTGGCTGCAGGGCTACGTGGAGCTGCATGAGCTGGTCATGGACACCACGAAGGAGCTGTGCTGGATGGAGGCTAGCCACTGGCTCAAGCTGGAGGAGGACTTCAAGGAAGCAGGACACTGGAGCCAGCCCCATCTCTCCTTCCTGACCTACCGCAGCCTCCTGGAGATCCATCGGGCTTTGGCCAAAGGTGGGGACATCATCTGGAGCTGGGATGGTGGTGGGGACATTGTCTGGGGCTAGGATGGTGGTGGGGACATCATCTGGAGCTAGGCTGGGGGGCAGGGAGGAGAGGGCTCACAGTGGCCAGAGGGTGATGGAGCTGTCCCCTTAGGTGCTGTGCTCCTCGACGTGGCAGCCACCTCGCTGGCAGCCGTCGCTCATGCCCTCATTGACCAGATGATCTACGAGGGGCAGATCAAGCCGCAGGACCGGGACGACATCCTGAGGACGCTGCTGCTGCAGCACAAGTATGACCAGGGCTGGTGATCCCCCTGGGGGTGGGAATCCCAGCGGCTGGACTGGATCTGACCCCACCGCGTCCCGCTGGAGCCTGGCGCAGCGCGGCAAAGCCCCTCTGCCCTTTAGCTTTGCCTCCCAGCCCAGTTTGGGGGTCCCCACTCTCCTCATGGGCTGTCTTATGGAATTTTGGGGGGTCAGGAGGGCTGACCTGTCTGACATCGTCCTCCCTCCCCCCCGCGCTGTTCTAGACACCCCAATGAAACTGAGTCAGTGAGGACTCTGCCACCAGCACAGCTGCAGCGCTCCGCTACCGGCCGGGCAGAGACGGAGCAGCCGCTGCTACGGGAGCAGCAGCCCCTGGAGATGCGCAGGCTGGCGGGGACCGAGCAGGCGAGCGGCGGTGGGGGCCGGCGGGGGGCACCGGGGAGCGCTGGAGGGCTGCTGGGAGATGCACACGCGTGCTGCTGAGGGCACCCACGCCTTGGCACGGACACCAGATGGCTGCACACCAAAGGGGGTGCAAAGACCTCCCACGGGGACCCTCACGTTGTGGGTGCAGGGGTGGTAGAGAGGGAGCCAGTCTTGCAAGGGACAGAAGGGGACATACAGGTGATGGCAGGGGGCATGCAGGGGACAGAGGGAGACATACAAGTGATAGAGACACAAGGGATGAAGCCAGGTATGCAGGGGAGAGAGTGGGACATGAAGGGGATGACAGGGGACATGCAGGGGACAGAGTGGTGGCATGGGACAGACAGGAACAGGTAGGAGTTGACAGATGTGCAAGGGGCAGAGGGGGAGATGCTGGAGGAAGACACACAGGGGACAGTGGGGGACATGCAGGGGATGGCAGGCTACATGCCGGGGACAACGGGGGACAGGCAAGGGATAGAAGGAGACATGCAGGTGACAGTGAGTGACACAGGACAGACAGGGACAGGCAGGAGTTGACAGAGACATGTAAGGGACAGAGGGGGACATGCAGGGGACAGCCACCAAGGCTAGCTGGCTGACTCCTGCCATTCGTCTGCCTGCAACAGGGGAGCAGCAAACCCCAGCTGCATGAGAAGATCCCCGAGGATGCTGAGGCCACGCTGGTCCTCGTGGGTGAGTGGTCAGCAGCGGGGTGGGTGCAGGGTCAGGGCAGGGGTGGGGGCAGAGTGGTGGGTGCAGGGCTGGGCTGTGCAGGGGGAGCTTTGGTGCCACCAGCTGCTGCCTGCTCGCTCACTTGCTGCGTTTCTTGCACCCTGTCCTCAGCCCTCGCTGCCGCCGGCTGCTGCTCAGTGCTGCTCTCTGTGCCCTGTGTCCCCATGTCCCTTGTCCTCACACCCTGTTCTTCCACTCCCCTGTGTCCCCATGTCCTCAGGTCTCTATGTGCCCTCTGCCCCCACATCACCACACCCTTACGTCCCTGTGCTCCCATACCTGCCTGTCCCTATGTCCCCACGTCCCTTTACCCTCCATGTCCACACGTCCCTGTGTCCTCACGTCTTTGTGTCCTTGCCCTATTCCCTTTGTCCCCCTATGTCTTCATGTCCCTGTGCATGATCCCCCATGATCCCCATCCCCTCCCATCCTCCCCCCCCCAGGCTGTGCAGCCTTCCTGGAGCAGCCAACGTTGGCCTTTGTGCGCCTGAAGGATGCTGTGCCCCTGGACGGGGTCCTGGACGTGCCCCTGCCTGTGCGCTTCCTCTTCGTGGTGCTGGGCCCTGACAGTCCCCACATCAGCTACCACGAGATCGGCCGTGCCGTGGCCACCATGATGTCTGAGAGGGTATGGCACTGCCACCACCACCAGCACTGCCACTGGCACCACCACTGCCACTGGCACCAGCACTGCCATCCGGCGTGCCAGCCCCCTCAGGCACTCTGACACCTCCAGCCCTGGGGCTGCACCCTCCGATAGGGCTGGTCCACCAGTGCCACCTTCCTCTTTGTGCTCTTGTCCCCGTGTCCCCTTGTCCCCAAGCACCTGTGCCCTCCTGCTACTGCATCCCCTTGTTCCCACACACTGGTGTCCTCATCCCACCGGGTCTCTGTGTCCCTGTGAACCAGTGTCCCCATGTCCCCATGCACCCCTGTCCCTATGTCCATATGCACCCCTTGACCCCACACTTCAGTGACCCTGTGGCCTCATGTCCCCATGCGCCCATGCCCCTGAGGTCAAGTGTCCTCTGGTCCCTGTGTGGCCAAGCAGACATGTCCCCGTGCTCCTGTACCCTGTATCCTCATGCCCCTCCACATCCCCACATCCCCATGCACCTGTGGCCCCATGTCCCCACATTCCTCTGGTCTGGCTGTCCCAAAGCTCCTGAGGTCCCATGCCCACCCTCACACCCCAAGCCCTCATGCCCCCACCATGCCCCATGCCCACGGGGGCCAGGCTGGTACCCATTCAACACCCGAGGACGACGGCTGAGCTCCCGTCCCCGGGCCCCCCCTGCAGGTCTTCCGCCGGGATGCCTACCTGGCTGCCGGCCGCCGGGATCTGCTGCAGGGGGTTGAGGACTTCCTGGAGGCCAGCATCGTCCTGCCGCCCACCGAGACCCCCAACGAGCAGCTCCTCCGCGGGCTGGTGCCGCTGCAGCAGGAGCTGCTCCGCCGCCGCTACCAGCCCCAAGAGAAGGCTGCGGGCGAAGCCTTCATAAAAGACCTGGGTATGGTGGGGACTTCCCCAGGACCCCTCCCCTTGTCCTGGGGGCTGGTGGGATTCTCCTCTTGCATGCAAGGTCCCACCGTGGTCCCCTGCTTGTATCCCCAGGGCTGGAGGAGCCGGTGGCGGAGGACGACGACCCCCTGCGCAGGACGGGGAGGCCTTTTGGGGGGCTGGTGAGGGACATCCGCCGCCGGTACCCCAAATACCTCAGCGACATCAAGGATGCCCTCAGCCCCCAGTGCCTGGCCGCAGTCATCTTCATCTACTTCGCGGCGCTGTCGCCTGCCGTCACCTTTGGGGGCTTGCTGAGTAAGGAAGGGGACGAGCTGGGGGCACTCCGGGGTGCGGGGCTGGGGGAGCGCCATCTGCAGCACCCCCCCCCCCCCTCAGGGTGCTCGCAGGGGGTCACTGAAGCCCCTAATCCTGGTGCTGAGAAGTGTGGGCTGGGCACACGGCGCTGTGCCCACCCCCAGCACGCACTGGCTCTGCTGCCCTCCAGGTGAGAAGACCAAGGGCATGATGGGGGTGTCGGAGCTGCTGGTCTCCACCTGCGTGCAGTGCGTCCTCTTCAGCCTCCTCAGCGCCCAGCCCCTGCTGGTGGTTGGCTTCTCAGGGCCCCTCCTCGTCTTTGAGGAAGCCTTCTACTCGGTAGGTGCCACCCTGTGCCCCTGGGTCCTCACAGAGGGTTCAGCCCCATCAGCCCTGGCAGAGGAACAGGGTGTGGGGGATAGCACATGAGTGATGCCATGTGGGTGATGCCATGTGGGTGACATCGTGCAGGTAGAGCTGTCTGAGTGACGGCACAGGTGAGACAGCACACGAGGGATGGCACTGCTGGGATGGCACATGGGTGGTGCCACGTGGGGGATGGCACATGTAGGTAGAGCCATCTGGATGTGATGTGGGGCTCAGGGTGATGTGAGGCTCATGACACCACGTGGGTGACACTGCACTGGCAACGCCAGGCAGGGGATGCCATTAGGGTGCTGCCAGTTGAGTGATCCCACAGGGGTCCTGCCACCCTGAGGTACCACTGCCCCATCCTGGCACCCTTCAGCCCCCAGGCAGGAGGTGCAGGGCCACCACAGGACCCCAGGGGCCAGCCCACCTAGGTGCCCATGCCAGGAGGGGGGCTGACAGGGCTGTGTCCTCTGGCTCCCCAGTTCTGCAGTGCCAATGACATGGAGTACATCGTGGGCCGGGTCTGGATTGGCTTCTGGTTGATCCTGCTGGTGCTGGTGGTGGTGGCCTGTGAGGGCAGCTTCCTGGTGCGCTACCTGTCCCGCTACACCCAGGAGATCTTCTCCTTCCTCATCTCCCTCATCTTCATCTTCGAGACCTTCTCCAAGCTCGTCACGGTGAGGGGCGCAGGGGGCCCACGGTGGGCAAGGGGGAGGCTGCAGCTTGTGGTCATCACCCAGCTGTCCGTAGGAGCTGGGTGAAGGATGCAAGAGAGGGAGGGACTCTCCTAGAGTTTTCTCCCCCTTCCCAGGTGTTTCCCAGCTTCTGCTTCTCTCTGCAGGAGCTCTGGGGACAGGCAGGTGAAGTTCAGGCAAATGCCTCTCCTGGGCTACAGCAAACATGGTCCTTGCCCAGGAACTGAATCACAGAATCCCAGCTTGGGTGGGAAAGGACTCTGCAAAGGTCCCTGCAGTCAGCAGGGACAGCCCCAGCTGGAGCAGGCTGCTCACAGCCCCGAACAACCTGACCTGGAGTGGTTCCAGGGATGGGGAATCTCTCACCTCTCTGGGCAACCTGGGTCAGGGTCTCACCACCTTCAGTGTCAAACATTTCTTCCTTCTCTCTAGTCTGAATCTCCCTCTTTTAGTGTAAACTGTCACCCCCTGTCCTGTCACCTGCCTGGAGACTTCTGATTTCTTCCCCCATGCCCTGACTCAGCCCCCTGCCAGCTGGCCAGCAGCAATGGGGTGGTGTCAGCCCAGGCACTGGGTGCCCACTGGGACATCTCTGGGGCAAGGAGAAATGAGAGGCAGGACACATGCCCCATCACACCTTGGACCCACATCACACCAAGGTGCCCTCAAACACCCCCCTAGGAGGCCCTAACACCCTGGGTGACACAAGGTCAGCAGTGGGGCCACACTTGGCTGTCCCCATCGTGCCACCCAGCCCTTGCTCCAACCCCATTTCTGCAGGAGCATGGAGAAAAGCAAACCTAAAGCCAGCTGTGTGCCAAGCTCCTGGCCTCACTGCACCCCAGCACTTATCCAGCACCCACCAGCATGGTGCCATGGGGCTCCCAGAGTGGCAGGAGGGGTGCAGGAGGATCCCATCCTCCCTGACCTTCTCCCCTTCCCTCCCCAGATCTTCAAGGACCACCCACTGCAGCGAATTTACAACGTGGACACCACGTATGTGCCCAAGGTGCCAGAGCCCAACACAGCTCTGCTGTCCCTCGTCCTCATGGCTGGCACCTTCTTCCTGGCCTTCTTCCTCCGCAAGTTCAAGAACAGTGCCTTCCTGCCTGGCAAGGTGAGGATGGGGGAGGTCACACTGGTGTCCCACTCAACCCCACTGGGGACAGAACTGAGGCTTGGTGGATGTGGCACCCTGAGAGGGGCTGGCTGGGAACGCGCACTCTCAGCGCATGCTCCTGCAGAGGTCTCTCACTGCTGGGTGGGGACACAGTGGGGAGGACTTCTTGGCTGGGTGGGGACACAGTGGGGAGGACTTCTTGGCTGGGTGGGGACACAGTGGGGAGGACTTCTTGGCTGGGTGGGGACACAGTGGGGAGGACTTCTTGGCTGGGTGGGGACACAGGAGGGTTTAACGTGGTCATGGTGTCCCCACAGGCCCGGCGACTGATCGGGGACTTTGGGGTGCCCATCTCCATCCTCATCATGGCTCTGGTGGACTTCTCCATCCGGGACACCTACACACAGGTCTGGGAGCAGTGGGAGGGCAGGGCAGGGCTGGGGGACACGGCTGGACCCGACGAGGCCGTGCAGGGTTGGCTGCTTGTCCCTGTGCCCTCACTCCTCCATCTCTGCTCCCATCCAGAAACTGAGCGTCCCCAGAGGGCTGGAGGTCACCAACTCATCTGCCAGGGGTTGGTTTATCAATCCCATGGGGCTGAAACAAACCTTCCCCATCTGGATGATGTTTGCCTCTGTGGTGCCTGCCCTCCTGGTCTTCATCCTCATCTTCCTCGAGACGCAGATCACCACGTGAGGACTAGGGGGGGTTGGGGAGGGGTGGTGCAGAGAGGGGCAAGAAGGCTGCAGGGTGCCTGGTGGGACAGGGATGGAAAGAGACCTTCCCACCACTGACTCTCCCTTCTCCATCCCCAACAGCCTCATCGTCAGCAAGCCAGAGAGGAAGCTGGTGAAGGGCACCGGCTTCCACCTGGACCTGCTGCTGATCGTGGCCATGGGGGGGCTGGCTGCCCTCTTTGGCATGCCCTGGCTCAGCGCCACCACCGTCCGCACCATCACCCACGCCAACGCCCTCACCGTCATGAGCAAGACCTCTGCTCCCGACGGGAAGCCTCAGATCCTGGAGGTCAAGGAGCAGCGCATCAGCGGCCTGCTGGTGGCAGTGCTCATCGGTGAGCCGGGGAGGTGCCCCCCAGCCCCGCTGGGCCCGAGCTCTGTGCCCCCCAGCACACCTCCCTGACCGCTCTTTCTCCCTGGCAGGTGTCTCCATCCTCATGGAGCCCATCCTGAAGTACATCCCCCTGGCCGTGCTCTTTGGCATCTTCCTCTACATGGGCGTCACCTCCCTCTTCGGCATCCAGCTCTTTGACCGCATCCTGCTCTTGCTGATGCCACCCAAGTACCACCCCAGCGAGCCCTATGTCACCCGGGTGAGTGAGCCCTGTGTGCCCTGGCCTGGTGGCCACGACCTTGGTGGTGTCCTAGGCTGCAACACCCGATGGTGCCTCCTGCAATTGCTTGTGGCTCCCCGAAGAGCCTCCTCCTCCAGTGCTGACTTTCACTGGGCTCCTTGGGCCTCTTGTCCTGCCCCTCTCTAGCACCCAGCACCCTGAGAAGGGTGCCAGGTGCTGGAGCCACCACCCTGACCCCACGGGGCTCCTTGTCCTGCAGGTGAAGACCTGGCGGATGCATCTCTTCACCCTGATCCAGATCATAGTCCTCGTGCTGCTGTGGGTGGTGAAGTCCACCCCGGCCTCGCTGGCACTGCCCTTCGTCCTCATCCTCACCGTGCCCCTGCGGCGCTTCCTGCTGCCCAAGATCTTCCAGGACATCGAGCTCAGATGTGTATGTAGCCTGGCACGGGCTGGGAGCCACCACAGTGCTGGCCCCAGCCCTGTGTCCATCCCCAGCCCTATCCACATCCTCAGCATCAACCCCATCTGTATCGCTGTCCTTGTTCCCATCCCCAGTCATTGTCCCCATCCCTGTCTCTATTCCCATCCCTGTCCCTATTCCCATCACTGTCCTCATCCTCATCCCTGTCCCCATCCTCATCCCTCTCTGTGTGCCCATTGCTGTCCCCATCTTTGTTCTCATCCCCATCTCTGTTGCTGTCCCCATTCCCATCGCTGTCCTCCCTGCCTGTTGCCATCCTCATCCTTGTTCCTGCCTCATTCCTGCCCCTGTTGCCATACCCATCCCAGCTCCCACCCCTGTCTCCATCCCTCACCCTATCCTCAATCCTGTCCCCATTCCTGGTCCCTCCCCACTCTCTGCCTGGCCACATCTCCACCCCTGACCCCATCCCTGGCCCCATTTCCAGACCCATTACTGTCCCTGTGTCTATTTCCATCTTTTTCCCCCTCATCCCCATCCCCATCCCTGTCCCCATCCCTGTCCCCATCCCTGTCCCCATCCCACCTCATGCCCTCTCCTGTTCCTCCAGCTGGACGCAGATGACGCCGTGGTGACCTTTGAGGAGGCAGAAGGCACAGATGTGTACAACGAGGTGCAGATGCCCAGCTAAGGGCTCACTGCCACCTGCCTGACCCCTGGATGTCCCCACACCCCCTGGCCCCCACTTCCCCACCAGCTTATCACTCCACTGCTGCCATCCTGGGGCCACTGGGTGACAGGGGACAAGGTGGGGACACAGCCCAGAGCCCTGTCCCCACCTGCACACCCCATGACTGGAGCTTTTTATTTGTTTTTCTCCTCCCCACCTCCCCTTCCCCCCATCCCCTTCTCCCCCTTCCCTTTCCTCCCTCCCCTTCCCCCCTCCCCTTTTTTTGTTACATACTTTGGATGCTGTGCGCTCACCTGCACTTTGCTACCCACTGGGGCTGCCTGGTCTGGGGGGATAGGGGGTCTGGATGCCTGTGCCCTGTGTCATCCTCCTGTCCCCAAAGCCAAGCCAGGGCTGTGATCAGGCACTGAGCTGGAGGAAGACTCTCAAGCCCCAAGAGAGGAGGAAGGGATGGAGGGGGTGACATGGAGGGGACAAAGATGCAGCAAGATGAGGGGTCCCCTAGTTCTCCCCAACCCTGCTGCCTTCCCCCAGGGAGCCCCCCCTACCCCCCCCAACCCCTCTTCCCCAGACCAAACAATGAGCACTGGGACAAACCCTTCTCCCCACAAAGCCTCTTCCCACCATTTTCTCCAGGACATCCTGGGGGCAGGGTGTAAATAGTCCAAGGAGGGGGAGGGAGGGAGGGGTTATAGATCTGCTATGAAGAGAATGTGCTAAAAACACCTCCCCAAACATTTATGTTGAGGCTTCTGCAGGTAGGATTGCTCTGAACCAAACAAAAATCCCTCCCCCTGCCCACCTCCCCCAGAAAAGGCGGAAAAAGCATCTTGGAAGAGAAGGAAAAAAATAAATCTGAGGATAAAAAGAAAAAGAGAGGGGGGAAAGGGAAAAAATGAGGAGAAATAGAAAAGATGGAGGGAGTAAAAGGAAAAAGATGAGGGGAGATAGGAAAATGGAAGGGAAATAGAAAACGTTTGAGGGAAAATATAAGGCATGGAGGGAAAAATAGAAAACAGTTGAGAAAAAAAAAGCAGAAAAAAAGAGACAAAAAATAGGGAAATTTGAGGAAAATAGAAAAAAAAGAGGAAAAATAGAGAAATTTGAGGGAAAATAGAAAAAAGATGAAAAAATAAATAAATAAGGGAAAATTATTTAATAAGGAAAAAAACTGAGGGGAAATGAAAAAATGAGGGAAAAGAAAAATCGGGGGGGGGAAGGAAAAATGGAGGATAAAGAAAAAATGAAGAAAAAAGAAAGATTGAGGGAAAAAATAGAGGAAAAAATTGGAGGAAAAAAAGGAAAAGTGGAGGAAAAAAAGAAAAAATGGATAAAAAAAGAAAAAATGGAGGGAAAAAATAAAAATGGAGGAAAAAAGAAAAATTGAGGGAAAAATGGAGGAAAAAGGAAGAACAGAGGAAAAAAAGAAAAATGGAGGAAAAAAAAGAAAAATGGAGGGAAAAAAACCCCAAAATTTGAAGAAAAAAGAAAAATTGAGGGGGAAAATGGAGGAAAAAGGAAAAACAGAGGAAAAAAAGAAAAATGGAGGAAAAAAAGAAAAATGGAGGGGAAAAAACCCAAAATTTGAAGAAAAAAGAAAAATTGAGGGGGAAAATGGAGGAAAAAGGAAAAACAGAGGGGAAAAAAAGAAAAATTGAGGGAAAAAAGAAAAATTGAGGGAAAAAAAGAAAAATTGAGGGAAAAAAAGAAAAACTGAGGGAAAAAAAGAAAAACTGAGGGAAAAAAGTGGAGGGAAAAGGAAAAATGGAGAAAAAAAGGAAAAAATTTGAAGAAAAAAGAAAAATTGAGGGGAAAATGGAGGAAAGAAGAAAAAATGGAGTTTAAAAAAAAAAGAAAGAAAAAATGGGGGAGAACAAATGGAGGAAAAAGGGCAAAAATGGTGGAAAAAAGAAAAATGGAGGGAAAAAACAGAGGAAAAATGGAGGGAAGAGGAAAAATGGAGGGAAAAAGAAAAATGGAGGGAAAAAAATAGGAGAAAAGAGGAAAATTGAGGGGAAAAAAAGACAACTCTGAGGGGGAAAAAAGACCAAGATGAGAGAGAGGGGAAAAAAAAAAAGACCAAAATGAGGAAGAAAAGGCCAAACCCCAGCAGCTGCAAGGAGTGATTTGTATATTTGTAGTTTGTAATATATTTTTTAAGGCTGACTGTGCCCCCAGCCCGGGGGTGGGGAGGGGGTGGGGGGTGGTGTGTGTGTGTGTATATATATGAGAGAGAAACTTATCTTTTGGAGACAAAAAAAAAAAGGATTAATTTCTAGAGAAGCTGATTTGAAAGGATCCTGGTCAGGGCCTAAACTCTGTGGACCAGTCTGGCAGCGTTGTTTAACTGCTGAGTTAGTTTTAGTCTCATTAGTCCTTATTTCTTTTATTATTATTATTATTATTATTATTGGTAGCCCTCTCACTTAAATCCTTGTAGTTCACCCTTGATTATTTCCCCCCTCCCCCCCCCCCCCTTGCTTTGCTGCCCACCTCCTGCCCCACTTCCATTTCCTCTTGCCAGGGCTGATCCTGCTCAGACCCCAGGGTCAGATCCAGCCACCCAATCAAGTTGCCAATTTGCTTCCATATCTTTTTTTGTTGTCCAAATTGGACCCCCAGAATGAGCAGGGTGGGGTGGGGAAGGTGGGAGTTAGCTTAGTTTTCGTTTGGTTTTAGGTTTAGTTTAGTTTAGTTTAGTTTAAATTAATTCTGTGTACACGAGAAACAATGCTGTGAGCTTTGGGGGGTTTTATTCCCTTCCCCAGCCACCTCTGTATCAGGCTTTAATAAAGAAATTAATAAAAGCAGAAGGCAGCTGGGGGAGGGTTTTTTTTTTTCCTCTTTGGGCATGATCTGAGGCCTCACCTTCCTTCCACCCCCCCCACCCCCAAAGAAAAAGACCAGCAGCATCCTTTGGAGGTCTCTGCCCCAACCACCTTGGGATGTTCCCTGCATTCCAACATCCTGGGGTGCTCCCCATGGTCATTCCAGGTTATTTCTCGTGGTTATCCTGGGATGGTCACTGTAGTCATCCTGGGATGCTGCCCATAGTCATTCCTGGGATACTCACTGAATCCCAGCATCCTACAGTGCTCACTGCTGCCATCCCAGGATGCACCCTCCCCCCCCGCCCAGACATCCATGGATGCTCCTAACCCCTGTCCTGAGGTGCTCCCCATGGTCATTCTGAGATGCTCCCTATGGCCATCCTGGGATGCTCCCCATAACCATGCTAGGATGTTCCCTGCAGCCATCCTGGAATATTTCCTGCATCCTGGTATCCCAGGACACTCCCTGCAGACATCCCAGGATGCTCAGCTCCTGCTCTCCCACCCTGCACCCCAGGGTGCTGCCCTGTTGCTGTTGGCCACATCCCTGCCCAGGGATGTCGTAACAGGCTGCAGATCAAGCCCCAGCTCCCCCCCCAGCCCAGGCTGGCACTAATTTGACCCTGATTACCTCTAATCTCATTAACCAGAGCAACCCACGGGGCTGCTGCCCCTGTGGAAAGCACCCACCCGTGGTTCCCACACTTGCGGGAAGGGCTGTGCCCGTTCGCCCCCAGCCTTTCCGTGGGGCAGATGCAGGGGTCAGCATCTCCTGGCTGTGGCTCCACAAGCTCTCCATGGAGCGGGGACGAATCCCAACACCATCCCCAGCTTCTTCCGAGCCCTGCAGAGCTGCTAGCCCTCGTTTTCTGGAGACGGAGGTAGGGGGTTGGTGTTTTCCAGCCCAAGTCCTCCTGCCCGCCTCACGTGGGCATGCCACACTGGGTGCCACCAGGAGAGCTCCGCACGCAGCTGCCACCAGCCGGACCTGCTGCAGCCATCCCTGCCTCTGAAAACCAGCAGCAAAGGAAGGCTTCTGCCTGCAGCCTCTCCTCCTTGCTTCCCACACGGGGAAGAGCTTTTGATTCCCCGGGAGACGTCAGCAAGGTCACTGCCACGGGATCCAGCCCGGTTTAGGGGGGATGGGATTTGGGTTAAGCTCTCCTTTGAGCTTGACTTAGCCCAGCAAAATGTGGCTGGGGGGTGGTTCGTGGTGGGGCCCCGCAGTGATGGCTGGAGGCAGGGTGTGAAATGCAAGGGGCAGAGAAATACAATAGTTAATGGCGGTGAAAAAGAGTTTGCTAATGGGGAGAGATGGAGAGATAGGTCCCACGGTGGCATCACCCCTGGGAGAACCTGGGTGCTGGTGGGGTGTGGGGTGCAGAGTCATAGCATCACCCTTAGAAGAGAGGAGCTCAGATGCTGGTGGGGTGCAGGGAGTTTGGTCATGTCATAGTATCACCCCTGGAAGGGGAGAGCCCCAGTGCCAGGGGTCACACAATGCCAGTAGGATGCAGGGTGTCAGGGGAATGTAGGGTGCAGTGTGCTGGTGGGGTGCAGGGTGCTGGGACACGTTATAGTATCACCCGTGGTAGAAAAGAGCCCTGGGGGTAGTGGGGTGCAGGGAGCCTGTAGGGTTCAGGGTACAGGGAGCTGGTGAGGTGTAGGGAGCTGGGTCATGGCATGACCTCTGGAAAGGGAGAGCTCTGGTGCCAGTGGGGTGCAGGGTGCCTGTAGGGTGCTGGCTCAGGTCATAGCATCACCCTTGTAAGGGGAAAGCCTCAGTGCTGGTGGTGGGGTGCAGGGTGCCAGTAGGGTGCAGTGTGACAGTGGAGAGCCGGGAGCTGGCTCATGACATAGCATCACCCTTGGAGGAGAAGAGCCTCAGTGCTGGTGGTGGGGTGCAGGGAGCTCATAGGGTGCCAGTGGAATGCAGGGTGCCAGGTCATGTCACAATATCACTCCTGGAAACAGAGCACCCTGTGCTAGTGGGGTGCAGGGTGACGGTGGGGTGCAGGGGGCTGGGTCATCTCACAGTATCACCCCTAGAAGGGGAGAGCCTGGGTGCTGGTGGGGTTCAAGGAGTTGGGTCACATCGTGGCATCACCCCTGCAAGGGAAGAACTGAGGTGCTGGTGGGGTGCAGGGGGCCAGTGGGGTTACATGGCGCACACAGCATCACAAGCTGCCCCCCTGCCCACGCAGACAGGGCCATAGTGCGCCTGTGACAGCCCTGGGTCTCCCTGGGGTGTCCAGCGAAGCATTTTCTGTCACTGTCTGTGCCCTCAACAAACGAAAATGCAAACACCCCCCCCAAAAAAAACCAAAACACAACCAAAGCCCAACTGCATTTGCACCTCCTCACTGCACCTTTGTTTGCCAAAAACCACTCAACTGCACAAATAACAAGGATTAAAAACCTCCCCTGGTAAGAATCAAGCCGTGGAGAGGCCAGAGGGTGAGAAAGGGAATATTGGGGGGGGGAGGGGGGGGGAGTTAGGGGGGTAGTAAGCATATTGGGGAAGCCCCCCATTTCAGGCCCACCCACCACAGGGCTTGTGACCCAATTCCAGGGCTCTGCTGTCCCCGCTGGGTGGCAAGAGCCACACGCCCACATTACAGAGGGTGCCATCAAGGCATATTTGTGGGTTTAGGGAAAAAAAAAAAAGGCGGCCAAAACTTCAAAGTGTTGATTTTTTCACGTGTCTGGCCTGACAGGCTCCAAATATTTTGTGTTTTGGTGGTGTTATTATTTTTTTTTTCCCCTTTTGTAATTTCCGCCCCCCCCCCCCCGGTGACATTTCACCTAATTCGGTCCAGGAACAGCTCAGCCCAGGAGCAGCTCAGCCCAAGGCTCTTTCTACCCAGAACAGAATATTTTTATTATTATTATTAATAATAATAATAATAATTTTTAAAATAATTTTTTATTTGTTTAATTAAATTTGTTGTTGTTGTTTTAAGCTTTCACTGGAGGGATTAACTGCTCGGCGCCGCTGCCGGCTGGCGCGGGGCTTGGTGCACCTCGGAGGCTGTGCCTGCTGGAGGCAGGACCGTGGGACGTGGCGGAGAGGCTGGCCGGCCATCCAGCTGGCTGTCCGGGCTTGACTGATCCTTCCTTTGGGAATTACGCCCAAAGAAAACACTTTGCGAACCCACCCCCCAGATGAAACACCACGCTCCCTCCCCCCCCCCCAGCTTGGGTTGGAAGGGGGCGGTGGGGGGGTCAACTGCACCCAGATTTGGGGATTAGTTTTTACCTCTTGCATATAACACCAGGGGGGGAAAAAAACCTTCCTGGATCTGGGCCATTTTGTGGCAGCCGGCTGGGAAGCTGCCCACAGTCAGCGCCAGGACCTGATCCTGCCCTCCCAGGCCTCATCCTACACCCCTTGACGCGGGGGTCCCCACCACCTCCCGCTGCTCCCCCTTATCCTCGCGGCAGGTGCCTGCCGGGGCTGCCTGACCCGGCCTAGCTGTGCAGATGGCCGAAGCTCGCCGGTAGCGAACGGGCAGCCACTGGCACGCTGAGGGCCGAAGCTCACCGGCAGTGTGCATGGGCTGCCGGTAGCACGCAGCCAGCCAGGGTTTGCCGGTAGTGCGCAAGCCGTCGGTAGCAGGCGGGCGGCCGGGGCTCGGCTCACACGGGCAGCCCGGCAGCAAGGCGGGCGGCCGGGGCTCGGCTCACACGGGCAGCCCGGCAGCGAGGCGGGCGGCCGGGGCTCGGCTCACACGGGCAGCCCGGCAGCGAGGCGGGCGGCCGGGGCTCGGCTCACACGGGCAGCCCGGCAGCGAGGCGGGCGGCCGGGGCTCGGCTCACACGGGCAGCCCGGCAGCGAGGCGGGCGGCCGGGGCTCGGCAGTAGCGCACGGGCAGCCCGGCAGCAAGGCGGGCGGCCGGGGCTCGGCTCACACGGGCAGCCCGGCAGCGAGGCGGACGGCCGGGGCTCGGCTCACACGGGCAGCCCGGCAGCGAGGCGGGCGGCCGGGGCTCGGCTCACACGGGCAGCCCGGCAGCGAGGCGGGCGGCCGGGGCTCGGCAGTAGCGCACGGGCAGCCGGGAAGGTGCCGGTGGCCTGGAGCAGCCGCAGCGTGTGTTGGCCTAGCAGCATAGCGTGCGAGCAGTCCCGGTTAGCCCGGTTAGCGTTGGGGGTGGCCGGCTGGGTACAGGCAGGCTGGGGATGGCCGGTAATTTGCAGGCAGCTCGGGATGGCCGGTAATTTGCAGGCAGCTGCCCGGCCGGGATTGGCTGCGGGGAATGACGCCCAGCACAACAAAGGTGGAGTTGGAGAAATTGCATTAAAAAAAATTAAGAGAGAGAGAGAAGAGAAAAGGGAGAAGGGAGCGAAGGAAAGGAGGAAATTCCACCCCCCCCTGCCCCCCCGCCAGGAAAACCCCCACCGGGGGCCGTGTCCCGGGGCGGGCGGGGAGCGCAGCCCCAGCCCGGAGGGGACCCACCGAACGGGGCGGGAGGCGGCTCGGCTTCCGTCCCCCCCCCCCCAATCCCTCCTCCTCCGTTTCTTCCCCCTCCACCCCTCCGCTTCCCCCCCCCGCCTCCTCCTCTCCCCCTTTTCTTCCCCCCCCGCCTCGCGTCCCCCAACTCTCTGCTTCCCCCCACCCCCCGTTTTCCAACCCCTCGCTTCCCCCCCAACCCCTTCGCTTCACCCTTCTGCTTTTTACCCTCCCCCCCTTATTTTTCCTTTCTTCCCCCCCCCACTTATTTTTTCCCCCTCCTTTCATCCCCCCCTTTCTCTCCTCTATTTTTTAATGTATTTTTTCCCCTTCCCCCCCCCCCCCGTTTTTTTTTTTATGCAAACGCCGGGTGAGGATTGTTGCACATGTAAGGAGATTTTTTTTTCCTCTCCCTTTCCCCCCCTTTCCCTCCTCTCTCCTTCCTCCTCCTCCTCCTCTTTTTTTTTTTTTTTTCCTCTCTCCTTTTTTTTTTTTTCCTCCCTCCTTTCTCGCCACAGTGTTGCAAAAGCAAAGAGCAATAAAAAAACACGGCGGGGGAAAAAAGCAAGCGGGCGGCGGGGCGGCCCGACCCGGCTCGGTTTACCGCTCGGGGAGCGGCGGAGGCCGGCGGCGGACCCCGGTGCTCAGAGCCCGGCTGATTGGAAGGAGCAAAACGCAGCGCGATGGAGGCGGGGGAAAGCGCGATCGTCTCTGCGGGGACTGGAGCGCGTCCACGCCCGGGGCCAGCGCTGCAGAGCTGGCCGCCGTTCAACCGCCGCTCTGCTTCCCCGCCCCGGCCCCACCGAACCCCGGCCCCGCCGAGCTCTTCCGAGCCCGCGGGCCCCCCGCAGGTACGTGTCCCCGTGGCCGAGAACCGCCGCCGCCGCCGTGCTTTGAGTCCCCGTGTCCCCGCCGCCCCGGGTTCGCCATTCGCCGCCCGCCCGCTCGCTCCGCCGGTGGGGCTGGAGGAGGCGCTTTGTTCCTCCCCGGGCTCCCGCCGCCGCCGCCGCTGCTGCTGCTGCTGCTACTCCCGCCGCCGCCGCGCACCAGGCTCGGTAAGGCGCCGCCGCCGCTCCGCCGGGAAACGGGGCTTCGTACCCCATTATGCCCCCGAAAGCGCGGGATTTAGGGGTTTTTCAGGAGAAAGATGACGATATTTTTTTACATAAAGGGCTGGTTTTCGCGCAGGCCCCGCGGGCAGGAAGCCGCCGCCGCCGCTCGCTCGCCTGCCCGGGCCCCGCTCCGCCGCGGCGGGGGGCACCGCGCTGGGGCTCGGGGCGGGGGGGAGCGCAGGGCTCGGCGGCCTCGGTGTGTGCCCCCCCACCCCACCCCCCCCTCCTCCCCTTTTTCTCCCTCCTTTTCCCTTCCCTTCCCTCTCCTCCTCCTCGCTCCCTCCCTCCTTCCCGCTCGCCCTCCCTCCCTCCCCGGTGCCGCAGCTGGATTTCGGGGGCAGGCTTCCAGCGCTGGGCGGTTGTTTTTCCCCAGCCCCGGTGAGTCCCGCGCCGCGGCGGGGAAGCTCCGCGCCGCGCTCCGCCGGCTGCGTGCCCGGGCTCGTCCGCTACCCACCCCCCCAACCTCCGTTTATCTCCCCCCAATCTTCCCCTCCTTATATTTTATCCCTCGTCTTATTTTTTCTCCTCTTATTTTGCTTTTATATTTTTTCCTTCCTTTTTTATTTTCCCTCCCCCCCCCCTCCCTGTCTGTCCCCCCCCCCCCTTCTTTCTTCCTTTCTTCCCTCCGGACCGGGGCTCCAGCCCCCCGCTGGGTGGGTGGGTGTTTCTGGGCTCGAGGAGGGGTCGCGGAGGGGGTGTGTGTGTGTGTGTGAGTGTGGAGAAGAAGAAGGGAGGAGGGGGCGGCGGTGGTGGTGGTGGTGGGGAAAAGCGGAGGGAGGAGGAGGGGGAAAGGATTGGGTAGGAGCCGCTCCCCGGGGGTCGGTGCGGGGAGGTCGCGCTGCCCTCGCCCGGCTCGCTGCAGCTGCCCGGCCGCCCCCAGCCGGGCATCCCCGCCCCCCCTTCCCCCTCCTCCTCCTCCTTCTTCTTCTCCTTCCCCCAGCGGCTCCGGCGCCGGGGCTGGGGCTGCGGCGGCTCGGCTGGAGCTCCCCCCTCTCTCTCCTTCCCTCCCTCCCTCCTCCTTCTTCCACCACCACCACCTCCTCCTCCCTTCTCTCCTCTCCTCCTCCTCCCCCCCGTTTAGCAGCCCGGAGAGGTGGGTTTGTCTCGGCTTTATAACCGCGCCGGCTGCACGGGTGGAGGGGAAGGAACGGCGGGCGGAGGCGGGCGCAGCCCGGCCATTGTGTGCCGCGGCGGAGAGCGGCCGGTAACGATGGCAGGATGGCGGATGGGGATGCTGGGAGGAGGAGGAGGATGAAGGGGAGGGGGTGGTGGTGAAGCCGCGCTGCATCGCATCGCGCCGGGGGGCCGGGGGAGCGGAGAGGGGCCGGGGGATCTCCGCTCCCCTGGCCCCCCGGCCTCGCCTTCTCCATTGTCTGCCCGGGGGTTGTGGAGAGGGTGGGGGAGGAAAGCGGCGGAACGCGGCTCGCTGGCGCCCGGGTGGGAACCGGGGGCGGGAGGGGACCGGGGAGGCGCCGCCGGGGCCGCCCGCGCTCGGTCCCACCCGGTTCCTGCTGCCTGGCGGAGGAGGAGACTGGAGCTGGCCGGCGGCGCAGGGCATGTGCGGGCTCCCCGCCTCCGCCCCACGGCCCGGCCCCTTCCTCCCCCGCCTCCTCCTCCTCCTTCTTACACCCCACACCCCACCCCCCCCCTCCTTTAAGGCGCAGGATCCGGTCCCCCCCTCCCCCGGGGGGGATCCCGCAACCTCCCCCCACCCCCCCCGGGGGGATCCCTCTGCGCGCGCAGCGCGATCGCCCCCGCCACGCCCCGCGATGATCCGATGGATCCCTCCCCCTGCCACGATCCCGCCTTCCCCAGCTGCTTACCCCCCCAGCCCCCCCCCGCACCGCTCCCCCGGGGCGATCCCCGGTCGCCCACCCCCGGGGGTTGGGCTGATCCAGCCCTGGAGGGATCCCGGATCCACCCTCCTCGCCCTCGCCGAGGCTCATCCCACGCTGGGGGCGATCCCAGCGCTCAACGTGCTTCCAGGTCCCACCCCCACGACCTGCTAGGGTCTGGCCGTACCCGGGGGGGGTTCTCCCATCCAGCTTCCGAGGGGGTCGCACACCCAGCCCCTGGGGGCTGATCCAGCCCCCGAAGGCTCATCCCACGCTGGGGACGATCACCTCTCAAGGTAGCCTCAGAACCCCCTTCCCCCAGGGGCTAATCTGACCCCCGCGGTGGTTCCCCAACTGCCCAGGGGAGGTCTTCCCTGGTCCCTTCCGGGGGCTCAACTCCCCCCAGGCCCTGAAGGCTCATCCCCCCCCCCCCCCGAGCGATCCTTGTTTCTCTCTCAGGGCGTAGGTAGGGCCTGCACCCCCCGGGTGCCCCCCAGGAGCTGACCACCACTCCCCAGCCGATCCTCCATCCCTCATGTGGCCTGGGGTGTCCCCAGAGTCTCCCTCTGGGTGATCCTTCTTCAGACCTAGGGCCTGGATCCACCCCCCCCGGAGCCTTCCCGGGTCCCAGCTCTCTCCTGGGACCCCTGCATGAGCCCCAGGCCGGGCTCCCCTTCCCCAAGCCTGGGGCCTGTCCCCATCCCGGGGACGGTTCCTGATGCCCTGGGCCTGTCCCCTCCAGGGCGATCCACCCTGCTAGGCCTCCCCCTGTAGCTCTGGGGTGCCCCCACCGAGGCCTTTCGCCCACTCCCCTCCACTCAGGGTGGTCTTTCACCATGGAGCTATGAGATCCTTGCCCTGGCATCTGGGAGGATCCTTCCCCTAGAACCTCCCTGTTGAAATATTCCCCTCTAGCTTGCTCTCCCCTCCCTGGGGGGCTGCTGGACCCCTGCTCCCCCAGGTGTGTGGGAGTCTTTCCGTGAAGCCCCCCAGACAGGCACCCCCCAAGCTGCTGTGGATCTGGGGGATCCCTCTCTCCTCCAAAGACCTCTGTGGATCTGTGGCTTCCTCACCTCGGAGACTCCTCTTTGGCTGGGGAGAGGTCAAGCTCCCTTGGGGAGATCCCTTGCAACCCTCTTGGCTCACATCCTCTTGACCCTGAGTCTATGGATCCCACCTCAGGGACCCCCCCTGAACCCTTCTCCCCTCAGATCTGTGGGGAACCCTCGTAAGATCCTGCACCGCTCCCCACCTTGGGGACATCCTGAACCTTTCTTCCCTGCCCCTTTTCTGCCTCCCCAACCAGACTGTGGGGGGGGATCACACCACCATTCAGGACCCCCTAGATCACCGAGATTCCCCCAGGCTCCCACCTTAGCCCCCTGCCTCCCCTCCAGACCTCACCAGGCTGCTTTTGGGGGCGCACCCAGCACCTCCATCGTCTCGGGACAGGGCTTGGGGAGGGGCTGACACCCTTAGGTGAGGTCCTCCAAACCTGATAGGTTCCCCCAGCGTGGGCTAATGCTGAGGGGGTTCCTCCTTTGCTTGCAGAGCCGAGCGGGTGGGAGAGACCTTGGGTAGCGCCAGGCAGCCGGCGGCACCGTCCTGGGCGCAGGCAGGTGGAGGATGAACGGCGAAGCCGAGTGCCCTGCAGACCTGGAAATGACAGCTCCCAAAAACCAAGGTGAGATCCCATCTCCCCCCCCCCCCGCCCCCACCCCAGGGATCCCCAGGGAATGCTGCTGCCACCTTAAAAGACCCAAAATAATAAACCCCCACGGGACAGCCCTTTTGTCCTTGGGATGGAGGAGCCGTGATCCCAGCAGGGTGGGGATTTGGCTGTCCTGATCCCGGGGTGGGGGGCAATGGATATGTGTGTGAGTGCATGGCAAATTCCCTCCTCTATCCCCACCCCACCCCCAGCATGGAGGATGCTCTTTTTGGCTGGCTGGCACTGCAGGGCGAGGGCGGAGGGCTGGCACAAAGAGGTGCTGCCTTCACCGATCACATCTGGGCTGCATTAAAAGCTGAGCTGTTTGTTACCTTGGGCCTCAGGCTTCCAGACCCTGGGATGACATCAGAGGTTCAAGCTTTTATTGGAAAAGAAGGAGGAAAACAAGGGGAAGGAAAAGAAGGGGGGGGGGGGAATACAAAAGGAAAAAGGGATGTTTTGTTTTGGGCAGAGGGGATCATAAGTATCAGTCAGGGCTGGAAGGGACCACAGGGATCATGTAGTTCCAACAGATAACGTTACCCCAGCACCCCAAAAGCTCCTCCTTAAGGCCCTTTCAGCCCTCCCCAGCCCTGCTGGACCCCCTGTTTGCCCTGGCTGGCTGCAGTGGGATCGTTGCCCCGAGCGACCCCGGCCTCAGCACGTGTCCCTCCGTGGGTCTTGAGCTGGATTTAATTACACCGGGGCAGCTTTCCTAATATAGCCCCAGCCCCGCCGCTGCCAGGAGAGCCAGGGATAAATCGGTCCCAGGGCACAGACAGCCCCATTCATCTTGCTGGGTGAACTCCCCCGTTCCCCCTGCTGCTTTTTGGCAACCCCCAGCTGGAGGTGGGGAGCAGGGCACTGGAGGGTGCCGCACTTGGGGTCCCCCTTGTCCTCCCGGAGTGGGGTTTTTCGGTGGGGAGGTTTCTGCAGTTTCTTGGCGTTTCCCTGTGGGTTGTGGTTAGTTTGGATGACTGCTGGGTTGGTGGGGGTGGGAGGGGAGGGATGGGGGTCATGCAGGGCCAAAGGTTTTGAGAGGTTCCTGTGTTGGAGGAGGGAAACTGAGGCGTGAGGCTTGTTGATGGGAGCAAATTTAAGGGGGGAGGTCATCTTCCCCACTTGGTTTCTGTGGCTGTGCTGCTCTGGGGTTTGTTTTTTCTCCTCCTGATTTCTGCAAGTAAAAATTGGCATCAGCTTCACAGCCCAGCTCTGCCTCCTTGGTCTTTGGAGGCAGGAGAGGGAGCTGGAACACGGTTGGGAAAAATAGGAAGGCAAAATTTTGGGCTTGGTGCCTCCCCCACCCCGGCTCTGATCTCCCCTGAGGCACTGGTAGGGGTTTCCTGTCTCCCCCTTCATGATGTTTTGAGGCTCTGAAGTTGGGAATGTGGAGACATGTCCAGAGCTGCTGGACTCTCTGCTTTATAGGGGGGCTCTTTCCATTTTTCACACTCCCCCCTTCCCCCCTCATTGATCCCTAATGGACCTGATAAGGTAACTGTGGAGACCAGCCAGATCCCAGACTGTTCCTGCCCCAGCTCCCCACCTTTACAGGCTCAGGTGAACAGGGTGGGAGAGCGGTCCTGACTGTGCTCCCCTGACTCTGGCTGTGGCTCCCAGGTGTCTTTTAACAACCCTTGTCCAGATCTGGGGTTCAGGGGGCGTTTACCCTTCACTGGACTGATGCAGAGGCAGAAGCAGAGGTGGTGTTTGCATGCGTGCTGAGTTAGAGCAGAGGGAGAGCTGCAGCGGTTCTGGGAGCTTGTTCTCGTTCCTGGAGATGGAAGGAGAGAGTTGCTCCCCTCAATTCCATCCTGGGCTGTGCTGTCCCCATCTCACCAGCATGCTCTGTGTCCCTTGGCAGCTCTGAACACCCCAGCCCTCACCTGGCAGAGATGTGGGGCAGGGAGTGCCATGGAGAGTGGGTCCTGTGCCCGGAAAGTCCTTGGGCTTGGTGCCCTTCCCAGGCTGAAGCAGACAGGGCTGCTTTGGTCTCCTCTGCTCCTCCTCCAGCCCATCCCTAGGGAGCTCTCTTTCTGCTCCCAGGCCCTGCTGCCTTTCCCCAGGGCCGCCCAGCTGCAGAGCACCCAGAGCTCCTCTCCCTGGCTGCTGCAGAAGCTCAGAGCAGAGAGCCCAGCACAGGAATTCCCCTGGCAGGGAGGCAGCTCCAGAGTGGTGCTGGATGGGATGTTTGGTGCTGGGATATCCTGCCTGCTGCCTGTCCCAGCATGGGCTGCTGCCTGTCCTGGCCTCCTGAATGCCCCAGGCTGCCCAGCTTTGCCTCGTGCTCGTCCTGCCATCCCAGCAGCTTGTCCCTGTGGGAGCTGGGGACGCTCCTCCTGGCAGTTTGGGAGATGTTGGGGTGATAGAACCATCACCCCTACACCATCAGGGACCTCCCTGGGAGATGGGTGGTGCTGTGCTGGGCTCTGCACCTCCTGGCTTTCTGATCTCTGAGCTTTGACCTTGGCAGAGGTCAACATGGAGCTGGGTGATGGGAAGGCTCTCCCATTAGAAGGAAAAGTAGCGCTGTGGGGGGGATCCCATCGCTCCAGATAGATCTTTTCCACTTGGGAAGCAGCTTTCCCTGTTTCCTCCTGGGCTGGAGGGAGTGTGGCTCCTATCTCCCTCCTCAGGGTTTCGCTCCCGTGCGTAAGAAGCGGCCCCGCTGCTCCCTCCCGGCAGAACCACCTCCTTATCTGATGGTGGCCCTGGGATGAGCCAGTCGCTCTGGTTTGCACCCAGTGGATTTTCTAGCTCTGCTCCGATTGTTTTGGCCTGCAGAAAGTTGCTCCAGGCTGGTGGGAGCAGCCACATGCCTTTGATCTTTAATCTCGAGAGGCAGCACGTGGAGATTACGTGTCCCGGCGTGTGGCCCGGAGCGGCACACTGGGACCTGTAGTCCCTAATCCCTGATGGGAAGGCTGCCTGGCCCAGGGGCTGTGGTGCCTGTGCCCTGCCTGGCCCAGGGGCTGTGGTGCCTGTGCCCTGCCTGGCCCAGGGGCTGTGGTGCCTGTGCCCTGCCTGGCCCAGGGGCTGTGGTCCCTGTGTCCTGCCTGGCCCAGGGGCTGTGGTCCCTGTGTCCTGCCTGCCCCAGAAGCTGTGGTCCCTGTGTCCTGCCTGCCCCAGAAGCTGTGGTCCCTGTGTCCTGCCTGCCCCAGGGGCTGGGGTCCCTGTAGCCTGCCATGCCCTGCCTGCCCTGGGAGCTGCGGTGCCTGTGCTCTGCCTGTCCTGGGAGCTGTGGTGCCTGTGCCCTGTCTGCCTCAGGGGCTGTGGTCCCTGTAGCCTGCCATGCCCTGCCTGCCCCAGGGGCTGTGGTCCCTGTAGCCTGCTATGCCCTGCCCGCCCCAGGCGCCGCAGTGCCCGTGCCCTGCCGCCCCGGGCGCCGCGGTGCCCGTGCTCTGCCTGTCCTGGGAGCTGCGGTGCCCGTGCCCTGCCTGTCCTGGGAGCTGCAGTGCCCATGCCCTGCCTGGCCTGGGAGCTGTGGTGCCTGTGCCCTGTCTGCCTCAGGGGCTGTGGTCCCTGTAGCCTGCCATGCCCTGCCTGCCCCAGGGGCTGTGGTCCCTGTGTCCTTCCTGCCCCAGGGGCTGTGGTCCCTGTAGCCTGCTATGCCCTGCCCGCCCCGGGCGCCGCGGTGCCCGTGCCCTGCCTGTCCTGGGAGCTGCAGTGCCCATGCCCTGCCTGTCCTGGGAGCTGTGGTGCCTGTGCCCTGTCTGCCTCAGGGGCTGTGGTCCCTGTAGCGTGCTATGCCCTGCCCGCCCCGGGCGCCGCGGTGCCCGTGCCCTGCCGCCCCGGGCGCCGCAGTGCCCGTGCCCTGCCGCCCCGGGAGCCGCGGTGCCCGTGCCCTGCCGCCCCGGGCGCCGCGGTGCCCGTGCCCTGCTGCTGAGGCTGTGTGTTTGCTGCCCAGACCGCTGGTCTCAGGAGGACATGCTGACCCTGCTGGAGTGCATGAGGAACAACCTGCCCTCCAACGACGGCAGCAAGTTCAAAACCACCGAGTCCCACCTGGACTGGGAGAAAGTGGCTTTCAAGGATTTCTCGGGGGAGATGTGCAAGATGAAGTGGATGGAGATCTCTAACGAGGTAACCAAGGACCAGGCATCCAGGGACCTTCCAGGGCTGTTTGAGTCACCCAAGCTCAGCACCTCCGCTCCTCAGCCCGCGACGCTGACGTCATTTTGCTGCCGTTGGCGTTGTGGATCCTTTGGAGGCGGTGGGGCAGGGTGTTGGCTTGGTGGCATCATGAATCCCTGTGGGTTTGTGCCGTGCCCAGCATGGCCTGGTGCTGAGTAGGGATCTGCCCTGTCCCCCCTGCACAGCCTGTTCACGTTGTGGCCCTTCCTTACCCTGCAGGTGAGGAAGTTTCGGACTCTGACAGAGCTCATTATGGACGCTGAAGAGCACGTGAAGAATCCCTACAAGGGCAAGAAGCTCAAGGTACCAAGAAGGAATGAGGATCAATCCCTAAAGGGCACCTCAGGCAGGGTGCTATCACCCATGTGGCACCTCAGACCAGTGTGGCTCTGCCACCAGAGCCCCTGCAGGCACCTCACAGCCCGTAATCCCCACGGCTGACTGCCCAAGGCTCTGCAGGCCATGGGCTCTGGGCCTGGGCCAAGTCCAGGGTACATTTAATATGGCTGGCAGTGGTGCTGGCAGCCTGCATCCAAGTTTAGCACCAGAGGGGGTCGGGAAGCTGCTCTCCTGTTCCTGGCTTGCCAGGTCAGGTGGGTGCTGCTTTCAGCTGGGCAGCCCCAGGGCAGCCAGGGTTCTAGCCCGGAGGTTGGTCCTATTCCCTCCTCCTGCCTCAGTTTCCCCTCCTGCTGCACAGCTGCTCTGTGCCAACAGCTCTGGGTGGCTGGAGGCTGCTCCTGGGATACCCAGCCCTGGCATATTGTAGTTCCTGGGGAAGAGAGCCCTTGTTGAGTGTAAGCAGTTCCATCTAAACATGAGGAGGAACTTCTTAATGTAAGGGTGACAGAGCCCTGGAGCAGGCTGCCCAGAGAGGTGGTGGAGTCTCCATCTCGAGACATTCAAAACCCACCTGAACATGTTCCTGTGTGACCTGCTCTAGGAGATCCTGCCTTGGCAGGGGGGTTGGACTTGGTGATCTCCAGAGGTCCCTTCCAGCCCCTCCCATTCTGTGACTGTTCCCAGGGGGTTTGCCCCTCTTGCCTGCCACGCTGGAGGGTTCCCATCTCAGGGAGCTGCATCACCAGTGAGGCTGGATGGAAGCAGCACCCCTAATACTGGGGGGAGCTGGGAGCTGGTGGGATTTGGCTGTGCCCTCTGCTGTGCTGCCAGTGCCAACACTCAGTGCCTGCCACTCTGCTGTCTCCCCAGAAACACCCTGACTTCCCCAAGAAGCCCCTGACTCCCTATTTCCGCTTCTTCATGGAGAAGCGAGCCAAATATGCCAAGCTTCACCCCGAAATGAGCAACCTGGATCTCACCAAGATCCTGTCCAAGAAATACAAGGAGCTTCCTGAGAAGAAAAAGGTACAGGGAAGGGGAAAGGGAATCAGGAAGATCCTCCTCATCTGAGTGCCTCTGTGTGCTGGGCTCTGTGTGCCCAGCTCTCCCAGTAAAACCAGGAGAGCCCAGCCTTGAGCTGGTGTGGGTTTAACCCAGCTCTCGATGGGAGAAGCCCAGGTGCTTGTTTAGTCCTGTCAGACCAGTCCTGTCCCTGGCCTGGTTGCCAGGATCTGTGGGGTGGAGGCTGGCTGGGTCTGTCCATGGGTCCAGATCTGGATGGTGACTTTGCTGTGGGGTGGATCCATATTAATGCTGCCTTTAAATCACACACCCTGGCCCAGCGAGGGATGGAGGAGCAGGCTCTGCTCCAAGCCATGGGAGATGCTGGGAGGAGAGCTGCCCATCTCACCTCCAGCTCTGGAGGTGGCCTTGGCTTTGGCCAGAGGCCAGGCAGGTGTTTTAGGTGCCCCAGCTCGCAGTCTGGATGGACTTACCACCAGAAGGAGAGTTCCAGGGCACAAAGCCCTGCTGTACCCTCTTGCACAAGGCTTTCCAGAGCTGCTTGGGTGCAAGGAGAAGGGGGAGAGCCTGCCTCTGTATCCATGGGAGAACTGGGGGCTTTAGGACCAGTCTGATGGGCTGGGGAGCCCTTGAGTCCCTTTGAGGGTCGTGGGTGCCCAGCTGACAGGGTCCACAGGGATGTCTTTGCCTGCCTGTTCCCTGGTGCTGATGTCCCTCTCCACCTCCCTGGTGGCCTTGTGTCCCCAGATGAAATACATCCAGGACTTCCAGCGAGAGAAGCAGGAGTTTGAGAGGAACCTGGCGAGGTTCAGGTGAGCAGCCAGCCCCTCTGTGTCACCCCAGGTAGACCAAATCCCCCCTCCTGTGTGTAGCTCACTGAGGAAGGCCGGATGGGCACTGCAGCTTGAGGGCAGAATGTAATGGGGTGGGGGAAAAAAATGGTGCTGGGGAAAAAAAAAGGAAGGAAAAGGTGCTGAGAGCAGGCCTCCAGCTGGGAAACTGGGGGAAGAGAGCTGAGGACCATGCATGCTCTGAGGGTTAGGGTCTTGAAGGAGAGGACCCATCCCAAGGAGGCTTGGACGGATGACCCTTGAGGTCCCTTTCAGCCTGGGATTCTGTGACAGGAGCCCTGCTGCCAGCACTGCAGAAAGCTGAAGTGACTACCCCATTCCTCCCAAACCTTCCCTTTGGATGTGGTCACTGTGACCCAGGTGGATGCTGCTCCAGGGATGCAGCCCTGCCCAAACCCAGCAGAGAGAATGCTTTTAGCCACTGCTTCCCAAGAAGGACAGACCCCAATCCCTAGACCCCTTCCTGCTCTTTTGGGACTCGTCCCCCCTCACCCCAGCATCTGAGCCCATGGAGGCTCAGCCCTGCAGTGAAGATTGGAGAGGTTTAGGGGGAAGGTTTAGTTTGCTTTAGGGATGCTTTCCTTCTACCTACAACCTCCCTAACATTCTCCCTTGCCCACCTCCCTGCCGGGTAAAGGGAAGACCACCCGGACCTCATCCAGAACGCCAAGAAATCCGACGTCCCTGAGAAGCCCAAGACCCCCCAGCAGCTGTGGTACAACCACGAGAAGAAGATCTACTTGAAAGTGCGTCCAGATGTGAGTAGGGTGGGTGGGAGTGTGTGTGTGTGAGCGTGGAGGGGTCCTGCCCCCCGCTGCTGCGGGCAGAGGAGGGGGAAAGGAGAGAAGCGTTGTAGCAGGGCCGGGAGGGGCACGGGCTGGAGGACACCGCTTAGGAGCAACCCGGACCCGGAGGTAAGGAAAGGGCTCAGCACGTCTGGAGAAGAGGCTCGGGGCTACAGACCCCACTTTTTGCCTGCAGTGGAAGGGGTGACCACAGCCTGAGTCAGGGCAGGAAGAAGGTTCCCAGCAGACAGAACCACCTCTGGCCACGGCCCTCACCCACACGCACGCCCCCTGCCCCGGCCACGAGCTCTGCTCGCAGCCACCCCGCGGCCCCGAGCTGGGTGCCACGGGGGTGAGGTGATCAACCTGACTATTTTTGCATCCCTTTTTTAATGAATTTTTTTCCTTTTTTCTTTTTTTTTTTTTTTTTTTTCCCCCCTTCCTATTTTTACCTCTTCTTTTTGTGGGTTTTACCCCTCTGCCCTCACCTCTGGCTTTGGGTTTTCAGGCCACCACGAAGGAGGTGAAAGAGTCGCTGGGCAAGCAGTGGTCTCAACTCTCCGATAAAAAGAGGCTGAAATGGATTCATAAGGCCCTGGAACAGCGGAAGGAGTACGAGGTAGGGAGCAGCCTCACCCATTCCCCCCCTCCACACTCGTCCCTGTGTTCACTCTGAGCCACTCTGCCTCAGGGCCACAGCCACCAGCTGCTAGCCAGCCTCACTCAATAGCCAGTGTCGGGGTTCAGCCAGGTCCCTGCAGGTCCCTAGTGAGTCTGAGCCCTGCCTCCTCCAGTGAGCTTTGGGGAAAGGCAGAAGTACTCCTGGGGAGAGAGGATTAGGGCAATGGTTGGCTTCTCGTTCCTCCTCCTCTGGCCCCCAGCCAGGCGGGGATCGGAGCCCCTCTCCTGACTGCTCTCCACCCTCTGCAGGAGATCATGAGGGACTACATCCAGAAGCACCCCGAGCTGAACATCAGCGAGGAGGGCATCACCCGCTCCACCCTCACCAAGGCCGAGCGCCAGCTCAAGGACAAGTTCGATGGACGACCTACAAAGCCACCTCCGTGAGTCCTGCCCCCTCCTGAGCTGTCCCTGCAGGGTCCTGGCCAGCCTGGGTGCACACTGGTTCTTGCTGACAAGGAAAATGGAGCTTGGAGAGCCCTGATCTTTTCTGGGACTGTGGGCACAGGCTGTTGATGACTCTGGAGTCACCATCCCTGGAGGTGTCTAGGAAGAGCCTGGCTGAGGCACTTGGTGCCATGGTTTAGTTGATCAGGTGGTGTTGGGTGATAGGTTGGACTTGATGGTCTCAAAGGTCTTTTTCAACCTGGTCTGGTCTATTCTATCCTATCCTATTCCATTCTATCCTATCCTATTCCATTCTATCCTATCCTATTCCATTCTATCCTATCCTATTCCATTCTATTCTATCCTATCCTATTCCATTCTATCCTATCTTATTCCATCCTATCCTATCCTATCCTATCCTATCCTATCCTATCCTATCCTATCCTATCCTATCCTATCCTATTCCATTCCATTCCATTCCATTCCATTCCATTCCATTCCATTCCATCCTATCCTATCCTATCCTATCCTATCCTATCCTATCCTATCCTATCCTATCCTATCCTATCCTATCCTATCCTATTCCATTCTATTCTATCCTATCCTATTTAAACTGATCCTTGACCTGGACCAGAAATGAGGCTGTTCAGCCTGGAGAAAAAGAGGCTGAGAGAGAGACCTTGTGGCTCTTTACAGCGCCTTGAAAGGAGGTTGGAGCCAGGTGGAGCCATGGAACAAGTGACAGGATGAGAGGAAATGGCCTCAAGCTGTGCCAGGGGAGGTTTAGGTTGGTCAGGAGGAGCAATTTCTTCCCCAAAAGGGTTGTCAAGGTCCCGTCCAGGCTGTCCTGTGCAGTGGTGGAGTCCCCATCCCTGGAGGGCTTTCAGAGCTGTGGAGATGTGGTGCTGAGGGCCATGGCTAAGTGGTGACCCGGCAGTGCTGGGTTTTACTGGTTGCACTCAGTGATCTGAAAGGTCTCTTCCAACCCACACAACTCTGATTCTATGAAATGCACACTGAGTACACACCTGGGGGAGGTTTCTGGTGGTGCTGCATGCTCCAGAGGAGGGGCAACCCCCTCTAGCTTCCCTCAAATCCAAACACCTCTGGCACAGCACTTCAGTGCCTGGTACACTCCAGGGGGCATTTTGGGGGGAGGGTCTTTCCCAAGACCCTCCTTAGCTCTGCAGAGAGGACATGAGCAGGACAGGTTGTCCCTAATGCTGGGTCCCTCCTGGGGTTGCAGGAACAGCTACTCCCTGTACTGTGCAGAGCTGATGGCCAACATGAAAGACGTGCCCAGCACCGAGCGGATGGTGCTGTGCAGCCAGCAGTGGAAGCTGCTCTCCCAGAAGGAAAAGGATGCCTACCACAAAAAGTGTGACCAGGTGAGGGCCCAAGGGTGGACAGACAGGTGGACAGGTAGGGGGGGTAGCAGTGCTGTGGGGAGGGAAGATGAGGATAGGAGAGCTTGGGCTACAAAAGATGCTGGAAATGAGCTCCTCACCCTTCCTCAGTGCCTGTTGTGCCAGGGGAGATTTAGTTGGACACGAGGAACAATTTCTTCCCCAAAAGAGTTGTCAAGGCCTGGCTCAGGCTGCCCTGGGCAGGGGGGGAGTCCCCATCCCTGGAGGGGTTTCAAAGCTGTGGAGCTGTGGTGCTGAGGGCCATGGGTTGGTGGTGACCTGGCAGTGCTGAGTTAATGGTTGGACTCAATGTCCTTAAAGGTCTTTTCCAATCCAAGCAATTCCATGATGGTCCCTACCCCCCAGTCCATGTGTGTGGGACCAGCAGATGCTGAGGAGGGTGGGGAGGGGGTTGAGACTGGGTCAGGGACTGCATGAGGCAGGGCTAGACTGGGGGGGTGTCTCTGTGTAACCACTCATCTCTCTCCCTCCAGAAAAAGAAAGACTACGAGATCGAGCTCCTCCGCTTCCTGGAGGTGAGTGCCATGGGGGTGCCTGGGTCATGGGTGCTGGAGACCCCAAACCTGGGGAGGGGCTGAGCTGGGTTAAACAGGAGCTGCACTGATGCTGTCCTCACCTACCCCCCCCCAAAACGTGTCAGGGCCCAGCCATATATGGTGTGCAGAGATGTTTGTGCATAGCCTTGACCCTTCCCCAGCTGCCCTGCTGCCTGACCCAGTGCTTTCCAGTTGGGCACTGGGAGGTGGAGACCGGAAGGGAAGTTGGGGCTGAGCAGAGGGCTGATGCCGGAGGTGGAGGTGGGGTTGAGGCTGTGGCTGAGCAGGCAGCTCTGTCTCTCACTTCCTTCCCCCAGCTGAGCTGTAGGTGGGGGGAGCTACACCAAGGCCACCCCAGCACCCTGCTCGGTCCCCAGGCGGATGTGACACGACCCTGGCAAGGGCAGGAGGTGGAAAACCCAGGGGTGTGTGCCCACATCTGGCCACCTGTCCCCTCTGTCTTCACAGAGAGGAAGCTGATGAGACTGAGCCAGGGAGGGGACAGAGCTGGGGAAGAGGGACATTGCCCAGTGAGGGGAGTGACACAGGCGTGGGGACACCCAGGCTGCACACCCAGGCTTGCAGTGCCTGATGTTGGCCCTGGCTGGGGCGGCTTTTGGATCGGGACAACCGAGCGTGTTAGTTCCCCCCTACTGCACCCCATCTTAGCCTGTGTCTCCTCCTGTGCCACCCAGAGCCTACCTGAGGAGGAGCAGCAGCGGGTGCTAGGTGAAGAGAAGATGCTGGGCAGCAACCGGAAAGGGGCAACGAGTCCTGCGTCCAAAAAGTCCTCACCGGAGACCGGCAAGGTGAGACCCGCAGCTGGGGGCACGTGGGATGGGGCGCTGGGGGGGCTCTGCCCCTCGCTTCTTCCATCTGCTGGGGTTGGAGGCTAGCAGCGGGAGGCAGGTCCCTGTGTGGGCTCAGCCACGGCCCCATGTGTGCCCCCCAGGCCAGCTCAGAGAAGCCCAAGCGGCCGATCTCGGCCATGTTCATCTTCTCGGAGGAGAAGCGGAAGCAGCTGCAGGAGGAGCGGCCGGAGCTGTCGGAGAGCGAGCTGACCCGGCTGCTGGCCCGCATGTGGAACGACCTCTCTGAGAAGAAGAAGGTTGGTGCCTTCCTCAACCCTTCTCCCCCATCCTGGGCATCTCCAGGGAGCGCTGCCTGCCCTTGTCACAGAGTCAGCCAGGTTGGAGGAGACCTCCGAGTTCATCAAGTCCAACTGATCACCCAGCCCTGTCTCACCAACTTAGACCATGGCACTAAGTGCCTCCTCCAGTCTCCTCTTAAACACCTCTAGGGATGTTGGCCCCACCACCTCCCTGAGCAGCACATCCCAAAGGGCAGCTTCTCTTTCTGGGAAGAACTTCTTTCTAAGATCAAGCCTAAACTTCCCCCTGCACAGCTTGAGACTCTGTCCTCACGCTGAGAGGGGCTTTGTTACCCCCAGACCACCACAACTCAGGGATGGTTGTCCTCAGGAGCATCATCACAGCTGGTGGCCACACCAGGGGGACCACGAGCTGTGCTCTCTCCTTCTCATGACCCAGCAGCTTAAGAGGCCTTGGAAGGTCCTCAAGCCTCAGTTTAAAGCCTTGATTGCTTTCTTAGTAGGGTAGGAGTCTTAAGATGTGGGTGTGCATGTTTGGGAGGGCTGCTGGTGCTGCCCTGGGGACAGCCCTGGGGGAGGCTGCGGTGTCCTGCTTGTGCTTGGTGGCTGTGGGCTTGTGCTCAGGTGGCTTTGGTGCCCCTTCACCCCCACCCTGCCCCCTGTGCAGGCCAAGTACAAAGCGCGAGAGGCGGCGATGAAGGCGCAGTCAGAGAAGAAGCACAGCTCAGATAAAGAGGAGCGTGGGAAGCTGCCAGAGTCCCCCAAGACAGCTGAGGAGATCTGGCAGCAGAGCGTCATTGGGGACTACCTGGCTCGTTTCAAGGTGAGGAGTGGGCTGGGAGAGGAATCCCAGAGTCCCAGCATGGTGAGGATTGGCAGGGACCTCTAGAGAGCATCCAGTCCAACCCCCCTGCAGGGCACCCACAGCAGCTTGCTCAGGATCACAATGGCCAGGGGGGTTTGAAAGCTCTCCAGAGAAGGAGACTCCACAACCTCTCTGGGCAGCCTGCTCCAGGGCTCTGAACCTTCACACCAAAGAATTTTCTCCTCCTGTTTAGATGGAACCTCCTGGGTTCCAGTTTGTGCCCATTGCCCCTTGTCCTGTCACTGAGCACTGAGAAGAATCTGGCCCCAGCCTCTTGCCCTCCAGCCTTTAGATACTGATAAATCACAGAACCACAGAATGGTTTGGGTTGGAAGGGACCTTAAAGATCATCCAGTTCCAACCCTGCCATGGGCAGGGACAGCTTCCACCAGCCCAGGTTGTTCAAGGCCTCATGCAACCTAGCTTTGAACATCTCCAGGGAGGGGATATCCACAACCTCCCTGGGAAGCCTGTTCCAGTGTCTCACCACCCTCACTAAAGAATTTCATCCAGATCTCCAGTCTCAATCTCCCCTCTTCCAGCCTAAAAACCTTACCCCCATATAAATATGCTGGAAGTGGGATCATCACTCCTTGCACCTTCTGCCCTGCTTTCACACACAAAGCAGCAGGGAGCTGGGGCTGGGTGCCGTGTGGAGGGCATCAGGGGCTGGCAGAGGATTGGGTTGGGTGCCTCATGGTCCCTGGGGTAGCACCCTGGGCATCTTGAGTACATCTGACTCGGCTGTTTGTGCCACAGAACGACCGGGGAAAGGCACTAAAGGCCATGGAGGCCACCTGGAACAACATGGAGAAGAAGGAGAAGCTGATGTGGATCAAGAAAGCAGCAGAGGATCAGAAGCGATACGAGGTGGGTCCCTGCCTCTTCTTGCCCTGCTCCTGCAGCCCATGCTGGCCCTGGCCCCCCTGACTCCTCTTTCCTCTCTGGCTCAGAGGGAGCTGAGCGAAATGCGAGCTCCTCCGTGCTCCACCAACTCTACCAAGAAGATGAAGTTCCAGGGAGAGCCCAAGAAACCTCCCATGTGAGTACCTGGGCTCCAAACAGCTGCGTCTGGCTGGCACGAAAGAACCTGGGGGGTGCGGAGGAAGCGTGGGGCTGGGCTGTGCTGGGGAAGGAGGATGGGTGGATGGTGGTTGGGGTGGGGGCTGTGTGGGGGACACTTTCTGCTTCCTCCACGTGCCCTGCCTGAGCTGAGCCTTTGCTCTCCTCCTGCCTGCAGGAACGGTTACCAGAAGTTCTCTCAGGAGCTGCTGTCCAACGGGGAGCTGAACCACCTGCCGCTGAAGGAGCGGATGGTGGAGATCGGCAGCCGCTGGCAGCGCATCTCCCAGGGCCAGAAGGACCACTACAAAAAACTGGCAGAGGAGCAGCAGAAGCAGTACAAGGTGCACCTCGACATCTGGCTCAAGGTGAGTGCTGACCCCCATGGGGAGCACTGGGTGTGGAGTTGGGGGGGGACCAGTTGTTCTTGGGCTTTGCTCGCAGCCTTCCTCTGGGAACCTGCCAGCTGCAAGCCCTTTCTGTATGTTTTGGGGCTTTCTAACTTAAAAGGCCTTTTACAATTGTGTGTGTGTTGGGGGGATGTGCCCTGTGCTGGAGTTCTTCCCCTCACTGTCCCCCACTTCAGCCCTCTCTGGTCCCTGACCATCTCTCCTGTCTCTGCAGAGCCTCTCACCCCAGGAGCGAGCTGCCTACAAGGAACACACTTCCAATGTGAGTATCAAGAGATATGGAATAGAAGTAGGGTAGGGTAGGATAGGGTAGGGTAGGGTAGGGTAGGGTAGGATAGGATAGAATAGAATAGAATAGAATAGAATAGAATAGAATAGAATAGAATAGAATAGAATAGAATAGAATAGAATAGAATAGAATTGAATTAACCAGGTTGGAAAAGACCTTTGAGATCAAGTCCAACCTATCACCCAGCACCATCTGATCAACTAAACCCTGGCACCAAGTGCCTCATCCAGGCTCCTCTTAAACATCTCCAAGTGATGGTGGCTCCACTACCTCCCTGGGCAGCACATTCCCATGGCCAGTCTCTCTTTCTGGGAAGAGCTCCTTCCTAACATCCAGCCTAAACCTCCCCTGGCACAGCTTGAGACTGTGTCCTCTTGTTCTGGTGCTGCTTGCCTGGCAGAAGAGACCAACCCCCACCTGGCTCCAACCTCCCAGCAGGGAGTTGCAGAGAGCAAGAAGGTCTCCCCTGAGCCTCCTCTTCTGCAGGCTAAGCAACCCCAGCTCCCTCAGCCTCTCCTCACAGGGCCCCAGCTTTGTTGCCCCTCTCTGGACACATTCCAACAACTTAACCTCTTTCCTAAGTTGAGGTGCCCAGAACTGGACACAGTACTCAAGGTGTGGCCTAACCCAGTGCTGGCCTGGAGGGAACCTGGGGTGGGAGGCCCTGGGTGAGACGAGCTGTGCAGGAGAGCCCCTCAGCCCCATCAAATGGGTTTGTTCCCTTGGGCACTGGGAAGTCACCAAGCTTGAGCCCCCCCAGCTCTGAATGGGTTTGTTTTGTTGCCTCTCCCTGCAGAAGCGCAAGAGCATGGGGAAGATCCGGGGGCCCAACCCCAAGATGAAGCCAACGATGCAGTCCAAGTCGGTGAGTGCAGCACGATGGCCACGCTGGGGACATCCAGCAGCTTCCTCCCTTGGGGAGGATGCCCCAGGGGCACCCACACCTCTCGCTCGAGGCTGCCTGCCCTGTCCTTCAATCAAGGACCCTTCTCAGATCTGTACTCAATCTCCCCAGATCTGTGCTCAAAACCCACCCAGGTCTGGTTTTGCCCCCCTCAGTCTGCGGTGTCCCCTCGCGCCCACCCCAGGAGCCTGTTTTGGGGTCTCCCAGCTGCTGGGTGGGAGCCACCTTGGGGGCTGCAGGAACCCCAAGGCTGGTGGCCGAGGATGGGGCGTTGCACCCATGGGTACTGGTATCCTGGGGTGCCCACCTGTGACCGGCCCCTTGCCACCCCACAGGAGTCAGAGGATGACGATGACGAAGAAGAGGAGGAGGAAGACGACGACGACGACGACGATGACGACGATGACAACGGCGACTCGTCGGAGGAAGGCGGCGACTCCTCGGAGTCCAGCAGCGAGGAGGAGAGCGAGGATGGGGATGAGGTGAGGCTGTAGGGCCTGTGCCACGGGGAGGGCAGTGGGGCCAGCCCGGGCCCTGCTCCGCTCCTGTACCACTCTCTCTGTGCCCCCACTCGACCCCCTCACCCTCCTCCGGGGTTGAGGGAAGCCTGCACCCAGGCTCAGATAGGAGCAGGGCAGAGGAGCTCCTGGGAAACCAGGAGGGCAACATAGAATTGTAGAATGCTAGGGGCTGGAAGGGACCTCTAGAGATCATCCAGTCCAACCCCCCTGCCAAAGCAGGGTCACCTAGGGCAGGTCACACAGAAACACATCCAGGTGGGTTTTGAAAGTCTGCAGAGAAGGAGGCTCCACAACCTCTCTGGGCAGCCTGCTCCAGGGCTCCAGCACCCTCACAGTAAAGAAGTTTCTCCTCATGTTGAGGTGGAGCCTCCTGTGTTCCAGCTTGTACCCATGGCTCCTTGTCTTGTCACTGGGCACCACCACAAAGAGCCTGGCACCTTCATCCTGACACCCACCCCTCAGATATCGACCAGATCCTCCTCTCAGCCTTCTCTTCGCCAGTCTCAACAGCCCCAGGGCTCTCAGCCTTACTTCACAGGAGAGATGCTGCAGTCCCTTCACCCCGGGGAAGGGGCACAAGCTCACCACTGCCCTCTCCCTCCCCTGCCATCCCCGGGGAGGGTGCGAGGAGCAGCCGCGGGGGCGTAGCTAGGAGCAGCCTGGGGACGGAGACAGGGGAGGGCTGGGGGGAGGGTTGGGAGGAGGGGGAGGGGTTGTGTAGATCCCAACTTTGCCTCCCTCCCCACAAAAGCGAGCAGAGAAAAAAAATCTCCTGTCTCTTTCCTGCTGGAGATTCTGAGTCTGGTCTGGGCTCGGTTTGCGCCAGTGTGAATGCCAGCAGGGTCAAAGCTTTGCACCGGTGCAACTGAAAGCAGCCTTGGCTGGATGGCGCTGGGGCCAGACACCGTGTCCGTGCCTCGTGCTCCCCCCGGGACAGGTGAGGTGTTTGACCCCCCCCCTTCCCGCCTCTTCCTTCCCCGGCTTTAGAGGAGGGGAAAGCGAGGCAGGAGGCGGCTTTGGGTCCCCTACCTCGGAGCGGTGGTAGCGAGGCAGTGGCAGAGGTGAGGGCAGCAGGACCCCCGCGCGCTGCTCCGGCAGGCTCCCGGCGCACACGGCCCTCCCCCAGCAGCTTCAGCCCCGGCGTCCCGCACCACCGCCCCCCAGCTCAGTCCTTGCAGGCTTATTCCCCTCTCCACTCCCCCATCCCCTTCATCTCCGGCCCCGGAGGGAGGGATGAGGTTGCTCCCCATGAGGTTGCTCTGCTGGTTTTGTGCTGCAGTGGGGGAGGTGAGCAGGGAGCAAAGGGAAGCTGGCAGCCAAGGCTTCCCTCTCGCCCTGCTCTTAACCTCCCCATCCTCTCTGCCTGCTCCCCCCCCCCGCCCCCACTGCAGAACGACGAGGATGATGAGGACGAGGATGATGAGGACGAAGATGACAACGACTCGGAGGGCAGCAGCAGTTCCTCCTCCTCCTCGGGGGACTCCTCCTCCCCCGACTCTGACTCCAACTGACCCAGCCACGCTCTTAGTAACGTCGTTTGGTTTCTCGGTTTCAGTCCCAAATCCTCCCCGCCTCGGCCCCCCCACAAACCCTCACGTCCTCCTCTTCCTCCAGCCCCTCCAAGTGAGCTGCCAGCCCCTGCAGGACCCCCCCAAACCTGGGGAGCAGGAGCTGAAAGGAACCCTCTGCCAAGCTCACACCACGGAGGGGGAGCTGGGAGCTGCTCCCCACCACGTGCTGGAAGGGGAGATAAGAAGCAGGGGGGGAAGGGGGGAGGGAACTCTTCCCCCCCCAAACACCCTCAAATCCTTCCCACCCCCCCTTTACCGAGGAGGAGGGGGGGGGGATGGGGGGCCACGATTCTTTTTTTGTTGTTGTTGCTGTTCTTTTTTGGAGATTTCATTCTTTTTTTGGAGGGTCTCCCTGTCCTCAACCCCTTCACCCCCTTGCTACCAGCTCTGGACTTTATAGAAACAAAACAAAACACAGGAAAAAAAACAACAAAACCCCAATCCCTTCTCCCCCCCCGCCCCCACCCCCATTGTTTTTTATTCAAACCCCCCCAAATGGATTAAAAACCCAACCCCCCCCCCCCGCAGACCCTCCTGGCCTGCCCCAGGCAGCAGGCGTGGAGCATGAGCAAGAGTTGCTCAGGACTCAAGCTGTTGGGACAATGTCTCTTTCACCCCCACCCCCCTTTTTCTTCTCTACACCATCCCCCCTGCCCCTCCAAACTCTCAGCGTCTTGGGGGGGGGGGACACCACCACCCCCACCCCCCTCAAAACACAACCAACCGACCCTTGTACAGTCTGGAAGCTGCACCAGGAGCTCCCCCCCCCCCCCCAAACCCAGCCCAAACCCCAGGACCTCTGCATCCACGGCACTTGGGAACGTCGGCCACGGACCCCACCCCCCAGCCCCGGCGTGGCCCCATGGAGTGTGGTGGAGGGAGGGGGTGGGCGGGGGGGGGGGGTGGGGCGGGTAGGCACGGGGGATGGATGGATGGATTTGGGGGGGGGGGAGGGGAGGGGGAGTTTCGTGGGGGGAGGGGGGGAAGCGTGCGTGTGTGTGTATGTGTGTGGGAGCGTGTGGGGGGGGTGGGGTTAGAGGGGGTGGGGGAGGCTGCTCCTCTCCCCCTCCCCATGCCTGGTGACCAAGTGGGGGGGTGGGGGGGTGAGGGGGGGGGGTGGGGCACGGGGGTGCTGCCGGGCCCCCCCCTCCCCCCGCGTGCTGTCGGTGGTTGTTGTGCCGTTTGTATTTTATTTTATTCTTTTTGTCGGTGTCGTTTTTTTGGTTTTTGTTTGGTTTTGGTTTTTTGGTTTTTTTTTCCTTTTTATAAAACGAGAAAGAGTCAGCTTTTTTTTTTTTTTTTTTCCCCTCGACCCCCCCCCTCCCCCCCCTTTCTCCTTCCCCCCTCCCCCAATTCCATCCCCATTCCCTCCCCCCCCCCCCCCCCCAATTCCATCCCCTCTCCCACGTCTCCACCTCTGGTGAAGCTGCTCCTCTCCCTTTGCCCACACTCCCCAGGTACCCCCCCACCCCAATTTGCACCCCACCCACCCCCGGGGGGGTGTTTTGCTCGTCTCCCCCTCCCCTCTTCCCCTCCCCCCCCCAGCTATATTGTAAATACTGATGCGGTTTGGGTTTATCTGGCGGGGGGGGGGGACGCTGCCCCCCCAGGAGGGGGATGGGGCTGCAGGGACCAGGGTGGGTGCAGGGGGGTGGGGAGGGGACTGGTGGCACATATCTGGGCCCGCCCCCCCCTCCCCCTTATTTTTATAGCAGACACAAGCACCAGCAATCCCACAGGTTCCTGTGGTGTCCCCTTCTCCCCACCCCCCCCAAAAAGAAACACCCAGTGCAAGTGGGGGACCCCCTCCTGAGACACCCCCCCCCCGGTATGGGCAGGGGGGAGTCACAAGGTTTGGCTCTTCTGGTCCCCTCCCATCCTGCCCCTGGAGAGGAGCTGGGCTGGGGGGACAGGATTTGGGGGACCTCGGGGGAAAGAGGGGGCATTTGCTGCTCCCCCCCCCCCCCCCCCCCGGCTGGGGAGGCTTTTTCTCCCCTGTGCTTTAATTTAGCCATTTCCCACCCAAATCTCAGCTCAGTGAGGGGCTGAGCAGGGGGGGAGGCAGGTAGGAGGGGGAGGCAGATGGGGGCGAGGGGCAAGCTGCAGGTTTGGGGGTTCATTGGTGTGGCACACCCCACACCCCCCCGGGTTTGCTGCTCTCAGCACCTCAAATCTATGCCCCCCCCAAACCCTTGAGTCCCCCCAAAACACAACTGGGGACCCCCTCAGTGCTGGTGTGTGTGTGGGGGAAACAACATCCCCCCCCCATCACAGCCCCTCGCCCCAGAGTGGGCTGGATGAAAGGGGGTGGAGGTGGGGGTCTGCACCCAGGTGCCTCCCCACCCCCCAGCACAGACAATCCCCCTGGAACCTGGGGTCCCCAAAAGACCCCAGCCAGGTGTGTGTGTGACCACAGCCCTCCCCCCACCCACCTCCATCTCTTTGCCTCCCAATCCCTGCTTCCATTTGGGATTTTCCTTTCACTCCCTCCCCCCCTCCCCCCCCTCAATTTTTATTCTCCCCTGCCTTCCCCCCCCAAAAAAAAAAAGCAATCCCCCAAGGGGAACCTCAACTTTTCAGCTGAAGAAGCTCTCCCCACCCTCTCCCCTCCCAGGCACCCTGCTCGTGTTTTAGTGGCTGTTCTTTTAGTACAAAAACAAAAGCCTAAAAAAGCTAAAAAAAAAAAAGAGAGAAAACGAAACCTTTGGGGTTTTTTCTTTTGGTTTTTTTTTTCTGTTAAAAAAAAAGAAAATAGTTTAAAAAAATGAAATAATAATTAAAAAGGAAAAAAAAAAAAAAAAAGAGAGAAAAATTCTTCCAGCGCTGACAAGGGGGAGAAAAAAAAATCCTTAGCGCTGCGAGAGGATTGACCCTGAGTGCATTTTGGCACTGCCCTGCCCCCCTCCGGGCTCCTTGAGGTGGAAATTCTTGTGGATTCCAGGGGAAAAAAAAAAACAAACATAAAAAAACACGAAAGGAAAAGAAAGGAAGAAGAAGAAGGAGAAGAAATAATTTAAAACTTACTTAAGAAAAATGAAAAATTAAAAAAAAAAAAAGCTTTTAGAAAGTTTAAAATGTTTAAAAAAAAGGAAAAAAAGACTAAAAAAAAAAAAAGAAAAAGACCAAAAAAGGTAAAAAAAAAAAAAAAAAGGAAAAGAGGGAGGGGAAAAAATGGGGGGAAAAAAGTTTTAAAAAAAAAAAAGTTTTAAAAAAATGAAAAAAGAAATGTAAAAAAATAATTTTAAAATAATAAAAATAATTTAAAAATAAAAAATGTAAAAAAGGAAAAAGGAAAATAAAACCAAAAAAAGTAAAAAAAAATTATAAAAAAATTAAAAGACAAAAAAAAGGCAAAAAAAAAGGGAGGGAAAACATGGAAAAAATAGTTAAAAAAATTAAAAATGAATTAACAAAAAATAATTAAAAGACCAAAAAAAAAAAAAAAGGAAAAAAAAAAAAAAGGAAAAAAAAAAATGGAAAAAATTGTAAAAAAATAAAGACATAAAAAAAATTAAAAAAAAATTATAAAAACTAAAAAGACCAAAAAAAGGAAAAAAGAAAAGAAAAAAATACATGGGAAAAAAAAATTGTAAAAATAAAGAAAAAAAATTAAAAATATTAAAAAGGAAGGAAAAAAAAGACAAAAAAAAAAAAGAAAAATAAGGGAAAAAAAATTCCTCTTTTTTTTCTAATATTTAAAGAGTGTTTTTGTAGGTTTAAAAAAAAGACAAAAAGACAAAAAAAAAATCACAAAGAAAAGAATAAAATTCCCTCCTCCGCTCTTTGCCCCTTCTCCCTCTTCCCCCTCCCCCCTTCCCCCCCTGAAAAACAAAACCTCCTTGGGAATTTAGGGGGGGGGGTGTGGGGGTGTTAGGGGCTGTGTGTGCCCTCCCCTGACCCCCAGCTGGGCCTTGCCTTTGGGTCCTGCCCCCCCTTGGTTTTTTTTTGCTTTGGTTTAGTTTTGTTTTGTCGGTGCTTTAATATATTGTGGGTTTTTTTTTTCCCTGAGGGTTTGGTTGGTTTGGGGTTGGTTGTTTTTCCCCCCCCCCCCCCCCTTCTTTTTTGCTTTGGTTTGGGCTGTTTGGGTTTTTTCTCTTTTTCTTTTTTTTTGTATAATAAAGTGAGACAAAGAAATGGCTCTGCTCTCGTGGCATTACTATGACAAATAAAGCTTTAGGGGGGGGAAAAAAGAACAACCAACCAACCCAGGTCGGGGGCTGAGAAGTGGTTTTTTGGAGCCCCCTTGTTGCTGGGGGAGAGATGGGATGGGGGAGAGCCAAAGTATCACAGAAGAGGAGGCTCAGGGGTGACCTCATTGCTCTCTACCTGAAGGGTGGTTGTAGCCAGGAAGGGGTTGGCCTCTTCTCTCTAGCAACCAGCCCCAGAACAAGAGGACACAGCCTCAAGCTGCGCCAGGCAGGGGAAGTTTAGGCTGGAGGTGAGGAGAAAGTTCTTCACGGAGAGAGTCGTTCGTCATTGGGATGTGCTGCCCAGGGAGGTGGCGGAGTCGCCGTCCCTGGAGGTGTTCAAGAGGGGATTGGATGTGGCACTCGGTGCCACGGTCTAGGCGTGAGGTCTGTGGTGCCAGGTTGGGCTTGGTGATCTCTGGGGTCTCTTCCAACCTTGGTGATAACAAAAGGATTGGTGGGAGATGGAATGGAGTGGAATGGAATAGACTGGAATGGAATAGAATAGAATGGAATAGACTGGAATGGACTAGACTAGACCAGAATAGAATAGAATTACCCAGGTTGGAAAAGACCTTTGAGATCATCCAGTCCAACCCATCACCCAGCACCATCTGATCAACTAAACCATGGCTCCAAGCACCCCATCCAGGCTCTCCCTAAACACCTCCAGGGATGGGGACTCCACCACCTCCCTGGGCAGCACATCCCAGTGGCCAATCTCTCTTGCTGGGAAGAATTTCTTCCTCCCCTCCAGCCTGAACCTCCCCTGGCACGGCTTGAGACTGTGTCCTCTTGTTCTGGTGCTGCTTGCCTGGGATTGGTGGGAGAGCCAAAAAGGGTTGTTGGGAGATCCAAAAGGATTGCTGGGAGACCCAAAAGGGTTGCTGGGGCTGTGGGGATTGTTGGGATATTCAAAAGGGTTGATAGGAGATCCAAAAGGATCACTGGGAGATCCAAAAGGGTTGATAGGAGACCTAAAAGGACTGCTGGGAGATCCAAAAGGGTTGCTGGGTCTGTGTGGATTGTTGGGAGATCTAAAAGGGTTGATAGGAGATCCAAAAGGGGCATTGGGGCTGTGGGGATTCCTGGGAGATCCAAAAGGATTGCTTGGAGATCCAAAAAGGTCACTGGGGAGCTATGGGGATCACTAGGGATCTAAAGGGATTACAAAGGAGCTGAGAGGATCATCAGGGAATCGCTGGGGGAGATTGTGGGGAATCACAGGATATGTAAGGATCACAGGGAGAGCTGTCAGGATCACTGGGGGATCCCTAGGGATGACTGGAGGATCATTGCGGATCACTGGAGGATCTGTGGGGATTACTGGAAGCGCCGTGAGGGTCACTGGGGGGATCACTGCAGAGTCACGCGGGAGCTGTGGGCAGGCGTGCGGATCCCCGGGGATCTGTGGGGATCGCTAGCGGGTCTATGCGGATTACTGGGAGAGCTGCGAGGGACACTGGGGGATCACCGGCACGGGGGGTCCCTGCGGATCCGCGGGGACGAGGAAGCAGGGACGGCCGCGGGGGGCGCCCAGGCCCCGCCCCTCTCTGCCCCCGCCCCCTCCTCCCGCCCCTCGACTCGGGGCCGGCCCCTCCCGCCGCCGCCCGCTCCCATTGGCCGCGCCCCTCACGGCGCCTCCTGATTGGCGGCGAGCGCGGGGGCAGGCCGTGCGCGCGCCGGGAGCGGCGCCCCGCCCCTGCTCCCCTCAGCCCCCCCCCCCGCCCCCCCGCGCCGTTCCCCCCCCGCCGCCGCCGCCGGGCGGAGGCAGCGCCAGGCCCGGCCCGCCCGCTCCCGCGCACCGCTCCCGCTGCGGCCCGGCCCGGCCCGGCCCCGGCCCCGGCAGGGCGGGCGGCGTTGCCGCCGAGCATGGCGAGCCGCCGCCGGGCCTCGCGGAGGAGCGGCGGGGGGCGCTGACCCCGGCCCCGGCCCCCCACGGGCCCTTCGAGCCGGTGAGTGACCGACCGAGCCACCCACCCCCAGCCTCGGCCCGCTCCCGGGGCTCCGCCACGCCCTGGGGCCCTGCAGCACCGGAGGGCGGCCCGCTGACCCCTCCCCGGCGCACACCGGGGCCCCCCCGCGCCGCTTTAGGGCCCCCCCCGGGCTCTAAGGGTCTTCCCGATCCGCCCCGACCCTCCCCGGGACCGGCCCGCCCTGCCTGTGCTTCTCCCCCGCCGCCAAATCCTCTCCCCGTGCCCCCCTCCTGGGCCCCTCCAGCTCCAGCAGCTCCCCCACGACCCCCTAGTCCCGGCCTCGTCGAGGACTCGTGGGCCCTGGCACCCCCCCCGGCAGCCCCCTTACCGCCCCCCGCAAACCCCCGAGCCCGATGCAGCTCCTGGCTTCCTGCGGGAGGTCCCCAGCCGTGCGTCCCCCGCTGGGGCTGGCACCACCCCGGGGGCCGGGGTGGGCAGGCAGGGTGCAGCCACCCCCAGGCTGCTTTCAGCCCCCACCAGAGCAGAGCGCAGCCTCCCACCCCCAACCTGTGCAGCCCCTCCCGCGGGTTTTGCCCACCCCCCGCTCTGCCTCTCACCCCGGGAGTGGAGTCCCGGGGGGGGGGGGCCGGGGAGGGGTCCCAATCGGGGCCGGTGCCCGCCGGTGTTTCCTCTTTCCGCACCGGAGGGAAGAAATCCCTGGGCCGGGCCCGGAAGCGGGCGGTGGGGCGCGGGCGGGGGGGGGGCACAGGCACACACACACGGGACACTCCCCCCACCCCTCCCCCCTCCCCCGGCCGGTGGTTGGGTCGGAACCCCCCCTCCATGGCAACCGGGCACGGAACCACCGGCCAGTAGCGGCCGGTACCCACCGGTACTCGCCGGTACTCGCCGTGAGTGGGTGCAGGCAGCCGGGCAGAGCTGCTGCAGGGGGTCTTGGCGTGAGTTTGGGGTCCCCCTCCCTCCTTTAACTCGTCGTTGGGGTGCTGACTGCGGGGGGGGGGGCACACGTACAGGGTTGTCCCTGCCCTGTTCCCCACCCTCCATCGAGGGAGGGTGATGCAGCAAAACCCAGCCCCCCCCTCTGCAGGGGTTGTGCTCAGTTTTAGGGGGTATGGTGGGGGGCACCTCGAGTCCCCTGTGCCCACCCCTAACTCGGAGACTATGCGGGATGGTGGGGGGGGGGGACACCACTGGGGAGGGGTCAGAGGGGTCCCTCCCCAGAAGGAAACTCAACTTCCAGGCCATGGGGGCTGGGCAGCAGATCCAAATCCAGGACCCTTCCCCATCTCCACTTGATCTACTCCCAGGAGGGGACCCTGATGCCAGACTGGGGGACCCCAATCCCCCTCCCCCCACAACTCGCCATTCCTGGGAGGGGTTGACCCAGAGGTTTGGAGACCTCTCGAAGATCTTGGGGTCTGCTGTTCCCCAGGGGGTGGGGGTGGGCTTGGGTTGGGGGTAGGGTGAAGGAGGCAGTGGGAGTGGGGGTCTGCAGGCTGTGGGCGACGTGCCAGCGTGACCCTTGCCTCTGTGCCCCCCCCCCAAAGTGCCCCCCCCCCCCCGCCGTGTCCTGTGCTATGAGCATTCGGCGTGACTTCTCCTCGAGCAGTTGCAAATGAAAATGGAGGATATGTCTTTGTCTGGCCTGGATAACAGCAAACTGGAGGTGAGTGGCTGCCCTTCACCATCCATTGGTGGCCCTCCCTGTGTCCCCCACCCTTTTTGTGGTCACCCACCCCCCCCACACACGCTTCCCCCAGGCCATCGCACACGAGATCTACACTGACCTGGTGGAGGATGCCTGCCTGGGGCTCTGCTTCGAAGTCCACCGGGCAGTCAAGTGTGGCTACTTCTTCCTGGATGACACCGACCCCGACAGCATGAAGGACTTTGGTGAGTGCCCCAGGGGCAGGGTGGCACTGGGCACAGGCAGGTGGCCACTGTTCCCCCTCCCAGTGCCACCACAGGGGGGCCAGAGGGGCACAGGTCATCCCTGCCCGTAGGGATTTGGGCACAGGGGTTGCCAAGGAGGATCAAACACCCAAGTGTGTGTCCACTCCATGCCCCATCCCATCCCAGAGGAGCCATTTTGTGACTTCCTGGGATAAACCAAGCCTCAAAACTTGGTGCCCAGCCCTGTGGGGGGCAAAGATTCACAGAGTGGTTTGGGTTGGAAGGGGACCTTCAAGATCATCTCATTGCAGCCTCCTGCCGTGGGCAGGGACAGCTCCCACCAGCCCAGGTTGCTCAAGGCCTCATCCAGCCTGGCCTTGAACAGCTCCAGGGAGGGGACAGCCACAACCTCCCTGGGCAAATTTGGATGGGTGAGGGTAGGAGAACCCCCACCAAGCCCACGTCGAGGGTCTGGGAAGCAACCAGCACCGCAAGGGACCCCCAGCCCTTGTCCCAGCAGAGCTGGGGGAGCACAGCAGACAGCTGGAGGGGCTCAGGGGGGAGGTGTGGCATGGGGGAGGGGCTGATCTGTGTGTGTGTGTCCCCCCCCTGCTCCTTGCAGAGATCGTGGACCAGCCTGGGGTGGACATCTTCGGGCAGGTGTACAACCAGTGGAAGAACAAAGAGTGTGTGTGCCCCAACTGCAGCCGCAGCATCGCCGCCTCCCGCTTCGCCCCACACCTGGAGAAGTGCCTGGGCATGGGCCGCAACAGCAGCCGCATCGCCAACCGCAGGTGAAAGGCGGGCACTGCCCCCCGGACACGGGCACCCACCCCCCCAAACATAGCCCCCAGCGGGCAGCCACCCCCCCCAAACACAGCTCCCGGCGGGCACCCCCCCCCCCCCAAACACAGCCCCCAGCAGGCAGCCACCCCCCCCAGACACAGCCCCCAGCGGGCAGCCACCCCCCCCAAACACAGCCCCCGGCGGGCACCCACCCCCCCCCAAACACAGCCCCCGGCGGGCACCCACCCCCCCCAGACACAGCCCCCAGCGGGCAGCCACCCCCCCCAAACACAGCCCCCGGCGGGCACCCACCCCCCCCAAACACAGCCCCCAGCGAGCACCCCACCCCCCCCAAACACAGCCCCCGGCGGGCACCCACCCCCCCCAGACACAGCCCCCAGCAGGCACCCACCCCCCCAAACACAGCCCCCGGCGGGCACCCACCCCCCCCAAACACAGCCCCCGGCGGGCACCCACCCCCCCCCAAACACAGCCCCCGGCGGGCACCCACCCCCCCCCAGACACAGCCCCCGGCGGGCACCCACCCCCCCCCAAACACAGCCCCCGGCGGGCACCCACCCCCCCCCCAAACACAGCCCCCAGCGGGCACCCACCCCCCCCCAAACACAGCCCCCGGCGGGCACCCACCCCCCCCAGACACAGCCCCCGGCGGGCACCCACCCCCCCCAAACACAGCCCCCAGCGGGCACCCACCCCCCCCAGACACAGCCCCCGGCGGGCACCCACCCCCCCCCAGACACAGCCCCCGGCGGGCACCCACCCCCCCCAAACACAGCCCCCCCCCAAACACAGCCCCCGGCGGGCACCCACCCCCCCCAAACACAGCCCCCGGCGGGCACCCACCCCCCCCAGACACAGCCCCCGGCGGGCACCCACCCCCCCCAAACACAGCCCCCAGCGGGCACCCACCCCCCCAAACACAGCCCCCAGCGGGCAGCCACCCCCCCCAAACACAGCCCCCAGCGGGCAGCCACCCCCCCCCCAAACACAGCCCCCAGCGGGCAGCCACCCCCCCCCCAAACACAGCCCCCGGCGGGCACCCACCCCCCCCAAACACAGCCCCCGGCGGGCACCCACCCCCCCCCAAACACAGCCCCCGGCGGGCACCCACCCCCCCCAAACACAGCCCCCGGCGGGCACCCACCCCCCCCAAACACAGCCCCCAGCGGGCACCCACCCCCCCCAAACACAGCCCCCAGCGGGCACCCACCCCCCCCAAACACAGCCCCCAGCGGGCAGCCACCCTGGGGTCCTGGGGTGCCAGGGAGGGTGCAGGGTGGGTCCTGGGGGTGCCAGGGAGGGTGCGGGGTGGGTCCTGGGGTGCTGAGGAGGAAGCAGGAGGGATCCTGGGGGTGGCAGGGAGGGTGCAGGGTGGATCCCGGGGTGCAGAGTGGATCCCGGGGGGGGCCTCACGGGGGGCGTGCTATGGCTCCTGGGGAGGGGCCGGGGGCGGGGCCGGGGGCGGGGCCGGGGGCCGGGCCCTGAGCTGCCTCCGGCGGCGCAGGATCGCCAGCAGCAACAACCTGAACAAGTCGGAGAGCGACCAGGAGGACAACGACGACATCAACGACAACGACTGGTCCTACGGCTCCGAGAAGAAAGGTGGGGGGGCCCTGGGGGGCGCTGTGGGGGTGCTGCCTCACCTGGGGGACTCCCTGACCCCCCCCCCAGCGAGGGGTCATGGGGCACACCCTGCCTGCCCCATCGCCCTTGAGTGTGTGTGTGTGAGGGGGGTCCCCCAGTTGCCCCCTCCCTGCCGGAAAGAGGTGTGCTGGCGCTTGAGGGGGGGGCGGGGGGGCAGGAAGTGGGGGGCTGGGAGGATTTAGGGCTAAATCCGGCAGAAAAGGTGAAATTTGTCCCTTCCTGTCTCTCCCTGCAGCCAAGAAGAGGAAATCGGACAAGGTGTGTGGGGGGGGTGGCACTGGGAGCAGTGGGTGGCACTGGGGGGCTCTGAGGGGGCCGTGTGGGTGCTGCTGGCGGGGGGGGGTGCTGGGGAGCATGTGTGGGTGCTGCTGGGGTGGCTGTGTGGGTGCTGCTCGGGGGGTTGGGGTGCTGGGGAGCATGTGTGGGTGCTGTTGGAGAGGCTGGGTGCTGTTGGGGTGGCTGTGTGGGTGCTGCTGGGGGGGTTGGGGTGCTGGGGAGCATGTGTGGGTGCTGTTGGAGAGGCTGGGTGCTGCTGGGGGGGTTGGGGTGCTGTGTGTGTATGGTGAGTGCTGCTGTGAGAAGTGGGTGCTGCTAGAGGGGGTTTTGGGGTGCTGGGGAGGGGGTGTGGGTGCTGCTGGGGGGGTTGGGATGCTGTGTGTGTGTTGAATGCTGCTGTGAGAAGTGGGTGCTGCTAGAAGGGGTTTGGGGTGCTGCTGGGGGGATGTTGGGGTGCTGGGGAGGGGTTGTGGGTGTTGCTGGGGGGGTTGGGGTGCTGGGGAGGGGTTGTGGGTGTTGCTGGGGGGGTTGGGGTGCTGGGGAGGGGTTGTGGGTGTTGCTGGGGGGGTTGGGGTGCTAGTGGGGGGATGTGGGTGTTGCTGGGGGGGGTTGGGGTGCTGGGGAGGGGGTGTGGGTGTTGCTGGGGGGGGTTGGGGTGCTGGGGAGGGGGTGTGGGTGTTGCTGGGGGGGTTGGGGTGCTGGGGAGGGGTTGTGGGTGTTGCTGGGGGGGTTGGGGTGCTAGTGGGGGGATGTGGGTGCTGCTGGGGGGGGTTGGGGTGCTGGGGAGGGGGTGTGGGTGCTGCTGGGGGGGGTTGGGGTGCTGGGGAGGGGGTGTGGGTGCTGCTGGGGGGTGGTGTGCCCTGCTGGGGCAGGGGATTGCAGAGCTGGAGGGGGGGTGGGGGTCACCCTGCAGCCCCCCATGCTCTCTCCCTGCAGAACCCCAACTCGCCTCGCAGGTCCAAGTCCCTGAAACACAAAAATGGTGAGGGGGGGGCTGGGGGCAGGGCTGCTGCTTTTGGGGGGGAGGGGGGGGTTGGGGAGAGGGTGGAGCTTTGAGAGGGTGTGGCCAGGATGGGCGTGGCTTGAGGCACACATCTGGGTGGGGCTGTGGTGGGGGGCTGGCAGGGAGGGGTATGGGGGGGGTCAGGGACCCTCCTTGCCCCCTCCTCACCCTCCTCTCTTCCAGGCGAGATCGGTGGGAACCCCGATCCCTTCAAGGTGAGCCTGGGGCTGGGGGGGGGGGGATGCCACCCACCCACTCCCTCTTTGTTGTCCCCTGGGGGGTCCCCAGCTCTGTCACCCCCCAGCCCTGACCCTGTTCTCTGCCTCCCCCCCTCCACGACCCCAGTACAGCAACTCAGCAGGAATCAACTACGAGACGCTGGGCCCCGAGGAGCTGCGCACGCTGCTCACCACGGTGTGTGGCTGGCACCGGGGGGGGCCTCGGGGGGCACCAGGGGGCCTCGGGGGGCACCAGTGGGCACAGGACAAGCCCTGGCCCCAGCTGGAGAGGGACTTGTGGGATCTCTGCCAGCTCGGCTCTGTCTCACTGAGCTGGGAACGAGGACATTCCTGAACCCGGTGATGGGGCTGGGGCTCTGTGCCAAACCTGGGGGATGTGGTGGCCTTGGGGTCTGGGGGGGTTGGCAGGATGGCACTGGGAGGTTTGGGGGTCACTGGGATTTGGGGTTTCAGCAGCCCCCTGGCTGCTCCTCCCCACCCCTCTCACCCAGCCCTTCTCTCCCCAGCAATGCGGAGTCATCTCCGAGCACACCAAGAAGATGTGCACCAGGTGAGGGCCTCCTGCCTGGGCTTTCCCTGCCTGCTGGGGGGGAGGGGGAGGGTCCCCGGGGTGCCCAGACCCTCAGCAGAGCTGGGCAGGGGGCAGCCAAAAGCCTGACTCCATCTCCTGGCCCAGGTCCCTGCGGTGTCCCCAGCACACGGACGAGCAGCGCAGATCCGTCCGGGTTTACCTCCTCGGCCCCTCCGCGTGAGTCGGCGCCCACGGGGGGGGCTGGAGGGGCCCAGCCTGGGGACCACCCACTGAAAAGAGAGCGGGGGGTGCTGCCTGGGGTGCTGCCTGGGGTGCTGCCTGGGGTGCTGCTCAAGCATGGGTGGGGACAGACACCTCTGGGCAAGTGCTGTGAGGAGGGGACGGGAGCGCCGGGCCGGGGTCGGGACGCTCCAGCCAGCGGGGAGCTTGCTTTGGGGCTCTGGCTCCTCGTTTGGAGGGGTGCAGCCCCGTGGGGACCCCCATGAGGCCTCTGCCACCCCCTGACAGCTCTGCCCCTCTGTAACCCTTGTGCCCAGGTCCCTGCCCGAGGCTGAGGGCAGTGTGGAGAACGACAGCTTCGAGGTGGCCGAGAGCCAGGCCCTGATGAGCCGGCTGCAGTGGGACGGCTCCTCCGACATCTCCCCCTCCGACTCGGCCTCCTCCAAAGCCAGTGAGTGCCTGGGGGGGGAGGGGAGGCACATCCTGGGGCACAACCCCCACCCCCTACACGGGGCCAAAACTTGGCTGCTCTTGGTGTCTCCCCAGCACAAGAGGGGATGGACAGACAGACTACCCAAAGCCACCTCCAAGAGCCGCTGGAGCAGCTTGTCACCCACCTCCCCCCCGGGGTGGGGAGAACCTTTTGGGGTACATTTGGATGGGTGATTGGAGGATGGGAGGGGGCTCCTGGGGGTTCCAGCAGTTCCCCAACACCTCCAGCTGCTCCTTTTGTGTGTCCCCCACCCCTCCCTGCAGGTACAAACAACTCTGAGTCTCGCAAGACCAAGAAGAAGAAGCCTCACCTGGGGCTGGTGAGCGGTGCCCCGGGGCTGGGCTCCAGCAAGAAGAAGAAGCCCAAGCCCCCTGCACCCCACACCCCCAGCATCTATGATGACATCAACTGAGTGCAGCAGAGCTGATCCTGGGGGGGGGGAGGGGGATTTGGGGGGAAGGGGGAAAACAGAGACAAGGTTGGGGGACAATGGATGGACAGATGGACACAGGCCAGGGGCAGCCCCTCCAGCCCCTCCCCACTTCGGACACAGAGCTGGACCCTGGGCTGAGGAGCCTGGAGGACTTTGGCCATCACTGCAAGCAAGGGGTAGGGGAGAGATGAAAAGGGGGGGTGGGGAGGTTGGGGCTGGATGTGGGAGCCCCCATTAATACCTCCCCCCACCCCCTCCCCCTTTCCTACCTGAGCCTCTCCCCCCCCCACCCCAGCAGTGCCTCTATTTATTGTGTGACAGTTTTTGTAGGTGGGGCTCTGAGGGTGGCTCAGAAGGCACAACCCCTCCCCCCCCCACCTCCCCTTCCCATCACCCACCCCCCAAGCAGCTGTGCCCACCCCCCCCCCCAACACACAGAGCTGCTCCTCTCTAGCACCCCCTACCCCCAAGCCTGGGGCTGCCTCCCCCCACCCCCCCTTTCCATGCCCCAGGCTGGTGCTCACTGGTTGGGCTGGCTCAGGACAGGGGGAGCCTGCTGGGGGGGGGGTGGGGGGGTGATTTTTCCATTCCCCACACCCCACATCTGCTGGCAGCAGCTGGAGTGGGCTGCTGGGGGGCGTCTGGGGCTTGCCCAGGCCCTGAGGGGCCTGGAGTGGGGGTGGGGAGGGTCTGCATGCTGCAACCTTTGTGCTTGAGGCTATTTGGGGGGTGGGGGCCCACACACTTCAGGCTGCTGGGAACTGGGGGGGGTGCTGCTGTGACCTTCCCAGCTCCAAACTGGGCTCTGTGTGGGGAGTGGGGACCCCAAAGTGCCATGCCCCCCCACAGCCAGAGCCAGGGGGGAGGGGGACACACACAGAGCCTGGCTTTGAGGCAGATGCTTCCCCCCAGCCTCACAGCCCCAAGGACAGCTCTGTGTCCCCATCCCCACATGCCTGGGGCCCTGCTGCTGCAGTCAGGGGGGGCCCCTTTGGGACCCCCCAACATCTCTGGCTGATGTTTATACTCCCACAGGTTCTGGTCTTTGGCTTGGGGGATGGGGGGGTGGGGTAGAGGGGAAAGGGGTTCCAGGACCAGCAGGCCCTGGGGGGAGGGGTGGGGGTGAAACCAGGTCCCTCTGACCAAAGCCAGGCCCCCCCCCAGCTGTTTTTTATTGCAGGGGATGGGGTTGGCTCAGTCCTCTCTGTTGTAAACCCCCCCCCCCCCCCCCCCCGCATGGCTGACACCCCAAGTTCAGCTGTTCTGTCCCTGGGGGGGGGGGGTGCTGCTTGTGTGTGTGTCCCCCCCCAAACCCCCCCTCCCCGTGCTGCAGCAGTGGGGCTGGTCCTTGGGGTGGGTCTTGCAAACCAATGGTGCTCTCTGGATTCACTCTTCTCAAACTGCTGCTAAAGGCTTGTGCTGTGGCAAGACCCAGGGCTGGGCTGAGGGGGGGGGGCCTCATGGAGCCCCTGGACACCCTAAACTGCTTGGGGGGGAGCGCCCCCCCCCCCCCCCCCCCCCCAAGCTTCATGGAGACCTCCCTTCCCCCCCCCCCCCAGCTCCCTCCCTGCTGGGGTGGTTGGTAGCTCCTGGCACAGCTCTGGGGAGGGGGAGGCCACTGGAGCACGCTGAGCTGGCCTTGGCGTGCCCCAAAGAGGGGGAGGGGGGGACCCAGGCACCCAGAAACAGGGGGGGACCAGCCTGCTTCTCCCACCCCCCACCCCCCCCAAAGCACCCAAGGAAGGCACAGGGGCCAGGAGGGGACAACCTCAGCCCCTTGGCTGTGGGAGAGGGGCTGCAATTAGGGGTCCAAGGGGGTGTAGCTGGGCAGTGGGGAGACTTGGATGTGCTCTGTCCCCTCCTCAGGTCTGTGTCCTCACCCCTGTGGCAGAGCTGGGGGGTTTGGGGGGGGTGGGGGTGTCTCCTGGGTCTGAGAGTTGTGTTCTCAGCACGTTCTCCCCTCCCCCACCCCGGGTAGTTGTGAGGTTTGTGTGTCCATTAGTGGGTTGTGGCTGCCCCTGTAAATAAAACTGCATCCTGACTTGGTATCTCTGCCTGCTCCGCGGCTTAATTACCTGTGTTTAATTAAGCAGGGTGGTCACTCCCCACCCCGGGGGGGAAAGGAGGCCCAGGGGGAGAACCTTCTGGCTCTCTCCAGCTCGCTGGAAGGAGGCTGGAGCCGGGTGGGAGTTGGTCTCACAAGTAACAAAGACAAAGAGCAAACTGCCTCAGGTTGCGGCAGGGGAGGGGGAAGAGGAGGTGAGGAACAATTCCTGCCCTGAAAAGGTTGTTCAGGCCTGGCCCAGGCGGCCCAGAGAGGTGCTGGGAGTCCCCCCCCCATCCCGGAGGGGTTTCACAGCCACACAGCTGTGCTGCTGAGGGCCAGGGTTTGGTGGTGTCCTGGACTGCAGGACCTGGGAGGTCTTCCCCCAACCAAAACCATTCACCCAGCTCCCACCACTCCATTTACCAACCCCACCCTGCCCAGGGCTGTGAGTTTTGAACCACCCCACCCCAGAATAAGCTGAGGGAAGGCAGGGAGGAGCTGAGCCAGCCCTGCTCTCTCCAGCAGGCAGCAGGGCTGAGCGCTCAGGCTGAGCTTAGAGCTTTTATTGGCTTCAAGGAGTCCCCGGCAGGAAGCCACAGCCCCTTCCAGTGCAGGGCCCTGGGCTGGTCCCCCACCACACCACTCACCCAGGGCACGATCCCAGCCCCCAGGCAGCTCCTCAGGGGCCGAGGGCAGCGTCTGGGGCGGGGAGGGGGACAGCCCCGTGCCGAGGGACAAAGTCCGGGGCCGAGCCTGGCGGGGCCGAGCCTGGCGGGGCCGCGCCCGGCGGGGCCGAGCCCGGCGGGGCCGAGGCCGGCGGGGCCGAGGCCGGCGGGGCCGAGCCTGGCGGGGCCGAGCCTGGCGGGGCCGAGCCTGGCGGGGCCGAGCCTGGCGGGGCCGCGGCCGCGCTCCCGCCGCGCCGGCGCCGCTCACCCCGGCGCCACACGAGGCCAGGCCGGCGGCCCCGGCACCTTCCTGGCGTGAAGTCCTTACTGTCCGTACAGCCCAAACATCAGGAAGCTGAAGAGCACAGTGACACCGATCAGGGAGACGGTGGCCGGGGCGGTGAAGAGCTGCCGGTAGTGGATGCGGAAGTACCAAGCGAGGGCCAGCACCACCACGACCGCCGGCACCAGCAGGCTCCCGGCGCCCAGGGGCAGGCTGCTGGCGGCGCGGGGGGCGGCGGCGGGGGGCTCGGGCAGGCCGGGGGGGGCGGCGGCGGCGGCGGCGCTGCGGTGGCAGTGGATGACGCAGTTGTCGGTGATGCGCAGCGAGCGCAGCGTCCGGCCCTGGTCCTGCAGCAGCTGCCCGCGGTAGATGAACTTCATCTGGCTCTCCTGGCCCGGGAAGTATTTGCTGTGGGAGGAGGGGGAAGAGGTTGGGCAGGGCAGAGGTGGGGCTGGGGGGAAGCTCTTCCCCTTCGTTCATAGGAGCAGAGAACTGTCAGGGCTGGAAGGGAGCTCAAGGCCAGTTCCAACCCCCCTGCCACGGGCAGGGACACCTCACACCACAGCAGGATGCTCACAGCCACCTCCAGCCTGGCTGCAAACACCTCCAGGCAGGAGGCTTCCACCACCTCCCTGGGCATTATGAAGCTGATGAAGGTCCCAGCTCAGGGGGGGTCAGGGACAGTGCTGCCACCACATCCCCTGAGCTGCTTAAAGCTGGCACTGCCTCCAGGGATGCCACAGCAAAGCACAGAGGGGTCACAGGATGTTGGAAAGGACCTCAGGAGATCATTGAGCCCAACCCCTGGAAACCTTCCCCTGCTCCCATCAGAATGGTGGGGAGGGAGCTGAGGGTAAGAGGGGGACACAAAAGCTGCAGGGGGGTGGGTTTGTAACTGGGCAGTGCTTCCTTGTATCCCCCCTCCTCCCCCAGTGTCCTCCTCCCTTTCACAATCCCCTGTGTCCCCCCTACATTCCCCCCTCTCCCTTCACATCCCACTCGCTCCCCTGTGTCCCCTCCTCTCCCCTTTCTCCTTCACCCCCACCCCCACCCCCCTCCTCAGGACATACCTCTTGAGGACCCCCACGGTGTCCTCAGGCCGAACCTCAGCCACCTCCTCGGTGTCATTGAGGAACTTGAGCCGGATCTTGATGAGCCCAGAGCAGATCTCACTGCCCCCTGGGCTGGGCTCAGCGCCCGAGGTCCCTTTGGGCAGGCTCCTGATGGCCAGGCCAGGCTCGGGGGGGCTGCCGCTGTCCCCTTGCTCCGTGGCTGGCCCCAACGCTGCCCCCTCCTCCTCTTCTGTCTTCTCCTCTGTGTTCTCAGGGACCCCGGGGGGCTCTGGGGCTTCATCTGCCCCTGCTGTCCCCACGAACCTCTCCACGTGGCCCAGGCGGATGACAGCCGTGTCCCCTGCCGCCACGATGGTGCCCAGCAGCTGGCTGCTGCTGTCGCCCACGTAGGTGGACAGCCAGGCCAGGACCAGGGCCAGCACCAGCACCACCACCCCGGCCACCACTGTCACCTCATCACCCACCCCTTGGATGAAGGTGGCAGCGGGGGGCTCCATCTCCAGAGGGTGCTGGAGGGGCTGGGATTGCTCCTTCTCACCCTGGCACCTCGCTTACCGCCTCAAGCCTCTCACGGAGCCCCTGTGGCAGGCACAAACCAGCTGCAGGGTGGCAGCAGGGGCTGCTCTGGGGTCTTGCCCGGCTTGGGGGGGTCGGATCTGAGCAGGCAGGAGGGTGGCAGCCCCTTGGCTGCTCGGAGGGTGCAGAAGTTACGGTGCAGCAGTACCGCGCTCGGCCCCGCGGGGAGGAGGGAGATGCTATCGCTCCCTACGCGCCAGCTAGGAGCACAGCACCTGCAATTACAACCCCAGCCCGGGGCAGGAAGGAGCCGAGCGCTCCGCGGGGCTGCCTGTACCTTCCTGGGGCCAGCAGAGGTCCCGGTGGGCTCCCGACGCCCCTCGGTGCCCAGCCAGGGTCACGCCATCCTGAGCAGCGGTCCTACTCCTGCGAGGGAGCAGAGTGAAGGCTGTCAGTGGGGCGAGGAGGTGGTTAGCAGAGGGAGAAGCCTTCCCGGTTCTTTCTGCAGCAGCCCCTTGCCCGGGAAGGGGTAAACCCGGCGGGGGCAGGCCAAGAAGCCCAGCTGGGGAGAGTTAAACTCCTGAGAGGGTGCGGAAAAGGGCCGGGAGAGTAGGAGCAGGAACATGCAGGGTCGGTGTTAGATAATCCTGGCTGGGCCAGTGCAGGATGGGGCGGTCCAGGGGGTGGGGAACACGGGGAGGGGGGGCCGGGATCTCACGACATGTCCCGGGGCAGATACCGGTGAGGCCCCGGCTGTCCCGATTGGGTCCTTTCCAGGCCCAGATAGGACTAGAGGTTCCCTGAGGGGGGCTGTGACAGGCCCAAGGGGATCCTGATGAGGCCCAGGGTGTCCCGGGGGATCCCTGCCAGGTCCCGAGGATTCTTGCCGGGCCCCGGGAGACCCGAGGAGACCCTCAAAGGTTCCCTCGGGGAGGCTGTGCAAGGCCCGAGGGGTCCCGGGGAAGCCGAGGGTGTCCCGGGGAGGGTCCTTGCCAGGCCCGGAGGAGGTGCGGGTGGGTGGGTCCTGACAGTCCCAGTGGGTCCCTGCCAGGCCTAGGGTGCCCCCGGGGGGGGGTGGGGGGGTGGGGGGGTGGTGTTCCCGGTGGGCCCCGCCCGCACTCACCGCGTCCCGCCGCCGCCCGCGCGCCGGAAGCGCCACGTCACAGCGCCGCCGACACCGCCGGGAGGTGAAGGGGGGCGGGGGAGGACCAGAGGGCGCCGGCGCGCACTGAGTACGTCACGGCGGAGCCCCGCCTATTGGGCGTGGCCCGGGAACACTACGATGACGCAGTAGGGGGCGGGGGAGGCTGCAGCACGCCCCCTGGGCGAACGGAAGTGGGAGGGGCGTCGAGGGGGGCGGGGACTGGGGCGGGGTCACGGCGGCGGGGGCGGGGGAACACGGATGTCCCCGGGGCTCGTCACCGCCCCCGAGCCCGGCTGTCACCTCCCGGGGCTTGGCCTCTCCGGGTCCTGGTACCTCCCCTCCGGGGCCTGGCTGTGACCTCATCCAGGCCCTGCCACCTGCAGTGTCTGTCTGTCACCTCCTCCGGGCTCTCTCACCTCCTCTGGGCCCGGCTGTCACCTTCCCCAGGCCCTGCCACCTCCGGGGCCTAGCTGTCACCTTCCCCGGGGCCCTGTGTCCTCCTGGGCCTCTCACTCTCAGCTGCCTGGGGCCTGTCAGTTCTTCCTGGACCCTGTGACACCCCAGCCCTCTTTCTGAATCCCCAGCTCCCTGTCCCACCTGGTACAGTGGCCCTTGTCTCCCATACAGACGGAGCCAACTCGAGACCCACATCTGCCACATACTTTATTGGCACCAAGGCAGGGAGGACAAAAAGCTGTTGCCTCCCCCCTTAACATCGCTCCCATCTGGTGGTGGGAGACATGGGGGTGCCCTCAGGAGATGATCCCCTCGAGTGGCAGCTGGAGGTAGTGTTTCAGGGCGGGTGGCAGGGCCAGCTTGGGGACAGCAGCATGGCAGCGGGCACCCAGGAGCCGCCGGATGGCACAGCGGGCCAGGTGCTGCAGCCGGCGCGGCTGCCCTGCCATGCACACCGCCGAGTCGTAGAACTCCTGGTGCTCCTGGAGAGGGGACAGGGGACAAATGCAGGCTCAGCGAGGTGATGGTTGGGGTCAAGGGACACACCAGGCCACCCCACAAGCCCTCACCTCCCACAGCTCGGGGGGCACAGTCCCCATCCAGTTCTCGGCAGGGGGGATGCGGTCGTAGGCGTTGAGAACCACCTCCAGCGCTGGGGGGTGCCGACAGCAGAACTTCAGCATCTGCCAACAGAGACAAATCCTAGACTCATAGGCTCATGGAAGTGGTTGGGTTGGAAAAGCCCTCTGAGATTGTTGAGTCCAACCCTTGACCCAGCACCCTCATGGCCACTAAACCATGTTCCCAAGTGCCATGGCCACACACCTCTTGAACATCTCCAGGGATGGGGACTCTACCACCTCTCTAGGCAGCCTGTTTCAATCCCTGACCACTCCTGCAGCAAAGAAATTATTCCTCATGTCCAACCTAAGCCTCCCCTGGGGCAACTTCAGGTCCTCTTATTCCATCAACTGATACTGGGGAGAAGAGACCAATCCCTACCTCACTGCAACCTCACTCCAGGGAGCTGTAGAGAGCAGTGAGGTCTTCCCTCAGCCTCCTCTTCTCCAGACTAAACACCCCCAGCTCCTTCAGCTGCTCCTCACCAGCCCTGTTCTCCAGACCCTCCCCCAGCTTTGTTGCCCTTCTCTGGACCTGCTCCAGCCCTTCAATGTCCTTCTTGGAGGCACCCAAAACTGGACCTAGTACCCGAGATGCAACCTCCCTGCTGTCACCAAGGCATGGGACACCATCACTGCACCACTGTCACCTCCGGAATCACAGAATTGTTAGGGGTGGAAGGGACCTCAAGGCTCAGCCAGCTCCAATCCCCCTGCCATGGGCAGGGACACCTCACACTACAGCAGGTTGCTCACAGCCACCTCCAGCCTGGCCTTGAAAACCTCCAGGCATGAGGCTTCCACCACCTCCCTGTGCAACCTGTGCCAGTCTCTCACCACCCTCATGGGGAAGAATTTCTTCCTAGCATCCAATCTGAATCTGCCCATTTCTAGTTCTGTTCCATCCCCTCCAGTCCTATCATCTCCTGACACCCTCAAAAGTCTCTCCCCAGCTTTCTTGTAGGCCCCCTTCAGACACCGGCAGGCCAGCACCTTGGGGTGGACAGGGCCAGCACCGTGGTCGAGCAGGAGGAGGATGATGTCCTCGGGGCGCTGGTGCCGGTACTCCTCGACGGCGTGCAGGGCGCAGTCCATGGGGGTGTAGCCAGCGCAGTTGGGGACGGTGGCGTCGGCGCCGTGCCGCAGCAGCAGCCGCGCCAGCCCGGGCTGTCCGTTGCCGCAGGCGTTGTGCAGGGGCGTGTGGTCCTTGCGGCCCGCGGCCCCGGGCTCGGCGCCGGCGGCCAGCAGCAGCTCGACCACGCGGTGGAAGCGTTGGGCGTCCTCGGGGCGCTCGGCGGCGGCGCAGGCGGCGTTCAGGGGGGTCTCGCCTTGGCGGGTGCGGTGGGCAGGGTCCGCGCCGTGGCCCAGGTACAGCTCCACGTGGGCCACCAGCCCCTGGCGCGCTGCCACGTGCAGGGCCGTCACGTGCCGGTCCCGCGTGCCCAGGTTCACTCGCGCCCCGTGGGCCAGCAGCAGCTCCGCGCACCTAGAGGGGGACACACACACCCCCCCCGGGACCCCTGTCACCCCCTGGGGACACCATGGGCCAGCCCAGGGCACAGCTGGGGAGTGGGTGCCACCCGGGAGGCCCAGGAGGGCAGGGCTTAAGTTGTGGGGTGGGGCCCGGGTGAGGCAGGTGGTTGGTTGGGTCTTGGCTTTGGGGTGGGACTTGGGTGTGGGTGGGGCTGGTGGTTGAGTCTTGGCATTGGCAGGGGGCTTGGCACAGGGTCAAGGTAGACCTCGGGGGGGCGAGGGAGGTGGTGTTTAGATGTGGTGAGTGTGGTTTAGAGTGGGGAGGGGGAGCCTAGAATGCTAATGAGGCTGCAGAGGTGGGATTGGTGGGTGGGACTTGACATGCAAATGAGCCTGCTAATGTGGGTGGAGCTTGGTATGTAGATTGTGAGGGTGGGGCCTCATGTGTAAGTTTTGTGGGTGGAGTCTAACATTCAGGGTGCGTCAAAACATGCAAATTAAGAGGGTGGGGCCCAACATGCAGATTAGCCCCTCCCTCGCCCAGGGCCTGCCACGGGTGGGCTGTGTGTCAAGGGCGGGACTTGCTATGCAAATGAAGGGCGTGTCCTGCAGGAGGCGGGGCGTACGGGAGGCTGTCCGGCGTGGTGCAGAGGTGCAGCGGTGCTGAGCCCTCGTCGCTCAGCACGTTGGGGTCGGCCCCGAAGGCCAGCAGCAGGCGGGTGCAGTCGGGGCGGGGGGCGGCTGCGCTGTCGTGCAGGGGGGCCCTGCCCCCCACCACAGCGTCCACCTTGGCCCCCCGCAGCAGCAGGTGCCTGGCACAGTCGCCGTAGCCCCGGGCGCTGACGATGCGCAGCGCTGAGGTCTGCTGCCGCCGGGGGCTCAGCACCCACAGCGCTGCAGGAGGAGGAGCTGTCAGCCTTGTGAGGGGCACCCATGGGGGCTCCCCCCCACCCTACACCAGACTCCCCCCAAACAGCCTGTAGGATGGCTCAGTGGGGTGAACTCCAACCACTCCACACCTCCAACACCAGCCAGGAAAAGCCCTGAGAGGGGGGTTGAAAAACATGGGGGTCCCTCCTCCAACTTCCCCAGGGAAGGAGCCAGAAATCCCCCTCCCCAAATTAGAGCACCCAGCCCTCCACTCCACAAGGAGCTGCACCCTCAGGCATCGTTCCTTGCCCTGGCTCCCCTCATCCTACCCCCGGGCCACCCGGTGGGGAAGGGAAAGAACCCCCTCAGAGAATGAGCCACCTCCCAAGAGACGGGACACCCCCCCAGCCCCCTCCCCAGCCCCATACCCTGCTCAGGCGACCACACCAGCTCCTCGCTGACCGTCTCCATGACCATGTTGCTGGTGGCCTCATCCGTGAAGATGCTCTTGACGCGCCGGAGGTCCCCGGCGTACAGGGCGTTGTGGACAGCAGGGTCCCGGCAGTACTGGAGGCGCCGCAAGGGGGTCCCCGGGGGGCGGGGGCTGGCTGCCAGGAAGCGGCGTGTGGCCGATTCCCGAGCCAGGGCTCGGCGCCGATCCTCCTGCTCCAGCAGCTCCTGCTGCAGCCGCAGCGAGCGCAGGGCTGAGGAGGTGAAGGCGAAGGTTTCCTGCGCCATGGGGGCAGCCCGGGTGGGTAGGGGGAGGCAGCGAGGTGGCTCCTGTGTCTGGGTGGGGGTTATAAATAGGGCTGTGCCCCACGTACAAACGCTGAATCGAGGGCCTATGCCAGGCTGCCCTATAAATAACTCCCCCCGGGTGGTAAACAGGGTCATGCTGGCACGGGGCTGGCAGGGAACTGAAACTGCTGCTGGCCGTGAGGTTGGGCATGGTCCCCTGGGGCTGGGCTGGGGTCTGGGTACCCCCTAGTCCTGTGGGGCTTAGGCTGAGGCTGTGTGAGAGCCCTGGGGCAGAAACAGAGAGCAGGGACCCACATGGAGGAAGGGTTTGTGGTGCTGTGGCTGAGCAAAGAGACAGGGGCACTGCTCTCTGTGGTGGCAGAGGGGACAATGACACACAAGCAGACAGGGCAAGGCAGGAACAGAACAGACCTTTAATGCAGGTTTGGGAGCCAAGAGGGCCCAGCCTGCCCCAGGAGGGAGGAGGCACTGAGGCCATGTCCCCCCAAGACTCCCCAGGTCCCCCAAGCTTCTTGGCTCCAGCACAAACACACCAGAGATACAGAGAGAGGAGCAGGAGGGGCACTGTGCTTCACCAGTGTGCTCAGCCTCCTTGATAGGGCCACAGTGCAGCCCAGGCCCTGCCAGCAGTTACCATCTCCTTGGTCCCACCACAGCTCCCTGAGGTCAGCAGCAGTCAGCTTGGGCTGGAGCAGAGAAGAAATCCTCTGGCAGCTCACCCAGGAGCCCATCCAGGTCATCTGCACAGGTACAAGGAAGATGAAGTGTGGAGTTTTATGTATGCATAGAGGAGCAATCAACTCCATGAATGAAGGATGTGGTGGGACAAGACCACCTTTGGTGTTAGAGAGGAGGGGAGATGCTGCCCTACTCCAGGACCTGTTTTCCACAGGACATGGAGCTTTTCCTCTCCATCCAGAGTGGGTCCAACTTACCCATGTCACAGCCATCAGCTCCCATCAGCTCTTCTTGCCCAGGCCCAGGGCTCTGCGAGTGCAGGGAGAAGCCACCAGAAGCCTGCTCTGTGCCATAGCCACCTCTCCTTGATTGTCCCCAGTCCCCAGCAGCAGGGGCATCCCATGGGGGCTGTGTGGGATGGTCTGGGACTAGCCCAGCCTGGGCAGGGACCTGCAAACCCCAGCAGAGATGAATCATTGGGGATACATAAATCCTTCTGTAGGCCCCCAACATGCCTCTCCCTTCTTCCCTGGTTGATCTGGAGGGTCCCTACAATCCAGACCCTCTTATAATACCCCCTTCACTGTCCCTGTCCCTCCAGGGCCATCAGCACTGTGCCCTCCCTTACCTCCTGTTGTGAGAAGCTGCCCTCAGGCTCTGGTGGGTAGATCTTGAGCAGGTTGTTGGGGGTGACATTGAGGTAGTGGTTGCGGTGGGAGGGGGAGAAGACGCCCACCTGTGAGGACAGAGCAGGGGGTGAGGGCCAGAGCTCCTGCTTCTGCCTGGGGAAGAGCTGGAGGAGCCCCAGGCCCCATTCCTGTGGGATCTGAGCCCAGCAGCTGGGCACAGTGACCAAGGGTTAGCAGCTCCTGCAGCAGAAGCAGCCCCAGAACGCCTTGGTGCTGCTGGTGGTCTGCCTCTGCTTCCCCTCTACCTGCTTCAGCAGCAGCACGGAGCCAGGCCGCAGCTCGCTGTGTCGCTCCTCCAGCAGCAGGCGATGTACTGTGCCCTGCATCTCTCCTGGCACAAGGAGGGCACCTGTTAGCCATGGAGAACCACGGCCAGGAGCCCCAACATGACCCAGGCACGGCCACGCTCACCAGTTGGGTCCCTGAACACGGCACCGGCGTCAACGTTGGTCCTGGTCAAGGTCTTGATCATCACTGCCATGCTGGGCACCTTGTTCTTTGGGAGCTGCTTCAAGGCTGCCTGAACATGAAGACCCTTGTCCCACTGATGTCCCCATCTGTGGTCAACCCCATCTTGGCCCCCTCCCTCCCCATGATGATGGCCAGCCCTGGAAACACCTCCGAGGGGTCAGGAGAAGCAGGAAATCAAGTCTCTGAGGCCAGTGCCCTCACCTTCCGCAGCACCATGACCACGCTGTAGGTCCTGAGGAAGCAGCTGGGGTCCCTTTCATCCAGCTCCAGCTCTGTCTTCATTGCAAGCCAGGGGCCCTTCCCAAAATCTTCTTCTGTGGGTGGTGAGGAGCTGGGCAGTCCCTGGAACCACAGAACAATCACAATCAACACCTCAGAGTCAAGCCAGCACAACTCAGAGCAAGGGGGGAGCCCTAAGCACCCCCTTCTCCTTCCAGCATCACCCTGTGGAAGCCTGGGGACCCTTCCCCAGCAATCAGATCCGGAGCAGGGGTTACCTCTGCCCGTGGCTTTGCCAGCGCCCCATGAGCTGGAGTCTGGGGAGCAGAGACGAGGATCTCATCCAGCAGCTTCCCAGAGTGCTGATGGGACAGAGAAAAACATCTGGGGTTTTGCACCTCTTCACCAGCTGCTCCCATCCCAACCCCTCCCATCCCTGTACCCACCTGCTGGGGCAGGATCCCGGCAGGCCCTGGGAACCTGCGAGTCTTCCCCTGGGGTGGGAGACGAGGGACACCCCCGGGTGCTTTGCTGGCTGCTGTCACCAGCTGCACAAGGTGGTTGGTGACCACAGGTGTCTGCAGGTTGCCTGGGGCTGGCCTGGGTGGCTGCCTCAGTGGGGGCTCCACGCAGGTCATCAAGGTCGGAGGGTTGGGGGGCAGCCGGGGTTGGGGGCAGCTCTGCCGGGGAGCCTGTGCCATGGGGGTCCTGGGCATCTGCAGCCCCAAGGAGCTGCTTGCTACTGGCTGGCAGGGGGATGCTTGGAAAGGCCTTGGAGATGGACCTCTGGAAGTGGGGATGGAGCCCCGGGAGCCACAGGGCTTTCCCTGGGGCAGGGTGGGTGGCCTGGGGGGACAGGCACCAGCTGTGCTGGGCCGCAGCACCAGTTTGGGAGTGGGAGCTGCTTGTGGGGTGGGCAGGGGGTCCTGCCTGTCTTCTGCTCCCCCAGAGCTGGAAGAGTCCAGCTCCTCTCCCACCTGCAGCTTCTTAGGGACTGCCCATTCCTGGGGGCTCTGCTGCCCCGTGTGTGTCCGTGGGGGCTTCTCCCACTGAGCTGGGGGTGGCCGGGCAGCTCCAGCCCCTGCTGGCAGCTCGGGTCCCTCCAGCTCCATGCAGGCAGCCAGGAAGAGGTCATTGTCCAGCTCATCCTGGGGGGCTGCTCCCTTGGTCGGGGGTCCCCAGCAGCCTGTGGGCTGCTCCCTCTGCCCAGTGAGGGGCCGCAGGCTGGGGGCTTTACTGGGGTGGTGACTGAGCTGGGGTCCCAGCGGGCGGAGGGGCTGCAGGCCAGGGGCTGGGGACTGCACAGGGGGAGAGACTGGTGACAAGTGTCTGGGGACCACGAACTGGTTCTCTGCGTCCTCCACAGCAGAGAGGAAATCCTGCAGGAGGAGAGGGCCTCAGGCAGCCAAACAGCCCCGTCCCCCTCATCCTTGCACCCCCCTCTCCCTGTCCCCCTCATTCTTGCACCCCCCTCTCCCTGTCCCCCTCATCCTTGCACCCCCCTCTCCCTGTCCCCCTCATCCTTGCACCCCCCTCTCCCTGTCCCCCTCATCCTTGCACCCCCCTCTCCCTGTCCCCCTCATCCCTGTACCCCCCCCATCTCCCCATCCTTGTACCCCCCTCTCCCCGTCCGCCCATCTCCCTGTCCCACTCATCCCTGTACCCCCCCATCTCCCCATCCTTGTACCCCCCTCTCCCCGTCCGCCCAACAAGAGCCCTTCATGGGGTGACCAGCACCAGACCCTGCCCTGACGGCTCTAAGGGATTAGAGCCACCTCTTAACGAGCTAATGCCGCCGAACGAGCGACCACCACCTGCACCCATCTGCTCCGTGGGTTAATTAGCCGCCAGGGCGCAGCTGGGGGCGCTGCCAGGCTGCCGGCGGTGCCCCCGGAACAGTCACCAGCGCCAGGCCCCGGCTGCCCCTGCGGCCAGCCCCGCTGCCAGGCCTGCCCTTACCTCATCGGCCAGGTCCCCGTCGGCTCCGAACAGCTTCTGGAGGCGGCAGGCCTGCGGGCGGGGGGATAGAGCCGTGCGGGGCCGGTTACGGAGCGCACCCCGGCCCCGTGCAGACCCCAGGACGCGCGGGCGGGACCGGGGCGGGGGCTGCTCCCTCCCTCCGCTCGGCCGGGCCCGGAGGAGCCCTGGAGGACCCCACGGCAAGACCCTCCCCTCGGACCAAACCCCTTCCAGGGGACCCCACGCCTGCGCCCCCCCCCCCTCCCACATTCCGAGCCCCTTCCCGTTACCATGGCAGCGGCCCGGGTCCGGGGCGGAAGTACCGCGGCCGAGACGCGAACCGGCGGCGCCGGGGCCCGGGAGCGGCGCCTTCAAGCGGCCCGCGCGCCGCAGGGGCGGGGGGGGGAGCGGCCCCGCCTCTTAAAGGGACCGCAGCCGTGCCCACCCGTGTCCGTGTGCCCCCTGTGTGTGTGCGCTTGGCCCGTGCGTGTGTGCGCGAATGAGCGCAGACGTGCGTGTGCACACGCGTGTGTCCCAGCAGGATCCTGTGGGTGAGTCACGGCAGCCCCGGTGTGATTCATCCTCCCACGGGGGGACCGCACACGGACCTGACCCCCTCGGCTGGCAGGCACGGTCGCGCTAGGCTGTGGTGCACGCTCACAGGCACTCACACGTGTGCACACTAGTGCACGGTGCATGCACAGACGTGCTAACACGGAGCAGTGCATGTTGCACGCTGCTACGTGCGCTTGCACACCGACCTGGCACACTCAACACTGTTGCACTGCTGCACATCAGCACCCGGTGCACACTCGCACACACAGGTGTGTCATTGCACACCAATACATTGCACGCTCACATGTGTTATGGGCCAGCACACGTTGCATGCTCACACGTACCTGTTGCACACCAGCCTGCAGTGCATGCTCACACTTGTGCTATCACACAGTGCATGCCTACATGTGTGCCCTTGCACGGCAGCACATGGTTCACACTCACACGTGTGCCATTGCACACCAGGATAAGGGGCATGCTTGCACATGAGCCATTGCACACCAGCACACAGTGCACACATACACAGCGTCACTGCACACCAGCACAAGGCACGCATACATGTATGTGCTATTGCACACGTGTGTCATAGCAAGTGCTGCACACTCACACACCGTCACCGCCACGTCACAGGCTCACACTCGCACGTCACACGCTCACACGCGTCACCCTCTCACAGCGTCGCCGTTACACGCGTCTCACACTCGCAGCGTCACTGCCACACGCGTTACTCACAGAGTCACAGTTACACGCTCGTGTCACACACGCTGCGTCGCGCGTGTGCCGCACGCTCACTCCTGCTGTCACTGTCACGCGCGTGTCTCTCACGCTCACTGTCACACACGGCTGTCACGCACGCACTCGCACTCCCTGGCACACTCACTCTCAGCCCGCGCCGGTACCGTCTCCAGCCCCGCCGCCGAACCCCGGCGCCTCTGGGCCCCGCCCCTCCGCGCTAGCCCCGCCCCGTGGGCGGGCTCTGCTTGGGGAAGGGAAAGAGGGGGAGCGGGGGGGGGGGGGGGGGGGGGCTCGGGGCTATTTTTAGCGCAGGGTTCCGTCACGTGACGGCGAGTGACGTCACCGAATGTTGTTGTCGGGGCGGGCGGGGCCGCGCGGCAAAGATGGAGGGGCGGCGGGGCGCGCGCCGGGCGGGCCCCCTGCAGGTACCGGGGCGGGGGGGGGGGGATCCGTGCAATGAGGGGGGGCCGTGCAATGGGGGGGGGGCTCGTGCGATGCGGGGGGAGGGTTCCGGACAAATAATGGGGAGGTTGGGGTCGTGCAGTGAGGGGGGGTCTGTGCAGTGAAGGGAGAGGAGGAGCAGGGAGAGGGGGTCCGTGCAGTGACGGGGGGGGGGGGAGTCTGTGCAGTGAGGGGGGGGATATACGGTCGGGGTGGGTCCGTGCAATGGGGAGGGGGCCGGGCCGTGCGGGGGGGGGTCAGTGCAATGGGGCCTTTGCAATGGGGAGTGGCGGGGGGGGCGTCCGTGCAATGGGTGAGGGGGGGGAGGCGTGCAGCGTGGAGGGGTCCGAGCAGTGACGGGTCCGAAGGGAGGGTTCGTGCAAGTGGGGAGGGGTCTGAGCCGTGAGTGGGGAGGGTCTGTGTAATGAGGGGTCTGGGAGGTGCGGAAGGGGGGTCCGAACAACGGGGTGGGGGGCTGGGGGGCGTCTGTATAATGGAAGGGGGTCGTGCAGTGATGAGGGGTCCGAGAAATATGGGGAGGGGGGCGTGCAACGTGTGTATGTGTGTGGAGCGTCTGCGTAATGGGAAGGGGAGGGGGGTCGCGCAGTGGGGAGGGCTCCTGGAAGTGGGGAAGGGATCGATGCAATAGGGGAGCTGACAAGTACGGGAGGGGGTCTGAGCAACGATGGGGAGGGGGTGTGTGTGTGGGGCGTTTGTGTAATGGGGCTGGGTCCGGGCAGTGCAAGGGGGTCTGTGCAATGGGGAGGGTGAGGAGGGGGTCCCAGCAATGTTGTGGTAGGAGTTCGTCTGTGCAATGAGGAGGGGTCGTGCAATAAGGAAGGGTCCGGGTAACGTGTGTGTGTGGGGGGTGTCTGTGCAATGGAGGGGGGTCGTGCAATCCGAGGGGTGTCCATGCAGTGGGGGGGGGCATGCAGTGAGTGGGGAGGGGGCTTTGGGTGAGTGTTGGGGTGGTCTATGTAACAGTGGGATCTGTGCAATGGGGAGGGGGGGGTTCTGAGTAGCGCAGGATGGGGAAATGGGGGGGTGGGGCGCTTGCAGTGCTGGGGGGCAGCCTGCAGTGCTGGGAGGGGGTCGATGCAGCGGGGTTATGGGGAGCGGGGGGGCACCGTGCACCGGCAGCGGGGCTTGCGCCACGGAACGGTGGGGACAGGGCGTGCAGTAATGGGGGGGGCTCTGTGCATTGTTTGGGGGGGTATGCAATGGGATGGGGGGCTGTGCAATATGGGGAGGGTCGTGTAGCGTGGGGAGGGGGCTATGCAATGGGGTTTGCACCGAGCAGAGCCCGGGGGGGGGGGGGGGGGCGTGCGCCAGCGCGGCGGTGGCTGCTCCGCAGCGCGGGCCCTTGGCGGCGGGGGGGGGAGCCGTTGCACCGCGCCGGGGCTGCCGGTACCCTCTGTTCCCTCCTCCCTCCCCCCATGATTCCCCTAGCTCTGCTGGGGGAAGTGAGTGTGCCCCCACCCCACGACCCTCATCTCAGGGTGATGCCTTGAGGGGGGATCTGCAGAACTGGGGGGGGACACACACACAGCACCAGGGGCTGGCCCCGAGCATGTGTGAGCCCCTCCTGCCTTGTGGGGCTGGGTCTGACCCAGGGGGTTGTCCTCCTCGTGTCTCTATGGGAGGGGGGGGTCAGTCCCACCCGTGTCCCTGGAGGGGTCCTGGGGGCTATGCCCCACCCTCATCATTCCTTTTTGTGCTTCCCTCCCCCCCCCATCCCCCCTTTTCCTGCAGAGCCTTGTGCAATGTTGCTGGTCGTCTCCCCCCCCATCCCCCCCAGGTCCCCTCTGTCCCCAGCTCTCCAAGGGTCCCATTTAGGGGAGCCCCACAGACCCCTGGGAGCAGCAGAGGGGAGCAGGGTCACATCCTGCCACCTCCACCAGGGGATGCTTAGGGACTGGGGGAAGGCACGATGCTGGATCCAGCCTGGAGTGGGTGCTCAGGGGATGGCAGTGGGGGAGGGGGCTGTTTTCTCATGGTGGGGGGCACCAGGCAGGATGGGTGCTAAGGGTGCTGATGAAGGTGCTTGGTCCCTGCAGGGCTTCTGGGTGGTGTGGACACAGCCCCAGCACCCCGGCCAGCACTGACAGCCTCTCCAGACAGCAGCCTCTCTGTGCCCCCCTGGCACTGCTGGCACCTGCTGGGCACCATGGACCCCCAGAGTGATGCAGGTAAGAGCTGGGCACACTGCGCCGTGGGGGCTGCCCCCAGCTGAGCGTTCATCCCTGTGCTGGGCACCCTCCCTGTCACCCCTGGGTGCAGGTCGTGTTCCCACCATGGCCGCAGGGCCTCCCATTCCTCAGCCCAGCGCTCACTGAGCTTTGGGGAGGGGGATTGGGCTCCCCCCAGTCTGGCTCTGGAGCCCCCAGTTCGTTGCCGCAGCACCCATCAGGTGTCAGGGATTGGGATCGAGTCGCTGCTGTGTCCCTCAGGACCCCTGTTCCTCCCCCAGCACCCCCTGGGCGTCAGGATGGGAGCTGTGGCCCTAGAGCCCCCTGCTCCCCACCCCAGCATGCATCCTGTGTTGGGGACAAGGAAAAGATCCCCATGCTGTCCCAGAGCCCCTCACTGCCCCCCCAGCACCCATCCGGGGTCTGGGACAGGAGTCAGGTTCCCATCATAACCTCAGAGCCCCCCAACTCCGTGCCCAGCACCCATCAGGTGCTGGGGACAGGGATCAGGTCCTCACTGTGGCCCCAGAGCCCCCCACTCCCCACCCCAGCACCCATGGGCTGACAGGGATAGGAGCCAGGACCCCATCATGGCCCCAGAGCCCCCCACTCCCCACCCCAGCACCCATGGGATGACAGGGACAGGAGCCAGGTCCCCAGCACCCATCAGGGATGGGGATCAGGTGCCCAGTGCCCACCCTAGCACCCATCAGGCAGCAGGGATGGGGATCAGGTGCCTGCTGTGGCCCCAGAGTGCCTCAGTGCCCACCCCAGCACCCATCAGGCATCAGGGACGGGGATCAGGTGCCCAGTGCCCATCCCAGCACCCATCAGGCATCAGGGATGGGGATCAGGTCCCCAGTGCCCACCCCAGCACCCATCAGGCAGCAGGGATGGGGATCAGGTGCCCAGTGCCCATCCCAGCACCCATCAGGCAGCAGGGATGAGGATCAGGTGCCCAGTGCCCATCCCAGCACCCATCAGGCATCAGGGACGAGGATCAGGTGCCCAGTGCCCATCCCAGCACCCATCAGGCATCAGGGACGGGGATCAGGTGCCCAGTGCCCATCCCAGCACCCATCAGGTATCAGGGATGAGGATCAGGTGCCCAGTGCCCATCCCAGCACCCATCAGGCATCAGGGACGGGGATCAGGTGCCCAGTGCCCATCCCAGCACCCATCAGGCATCAGGGACGAGGATCAGGTGCCCAGTGCCCATCCCAGCACCCATCAGGCATCAGGGACGAGGATCAGGTTCCCAGTGCCCATCCCAGCACCCATCAGGCATAGGGACGAGGATCAGGTTCCCAGTGCCCATCCCAGCACCCATCAGGCATAGGGACGAGGATCAGGTGCCCAGTGCCCATCCCAGCACCCATCAGGCATAGGGACGAGGATCAGGTGCCCAGTGCCCATCCCAGCACCCATCAGGCATCAGGGACGGGGATCAGGTGCCCAGTGCCCATCCCAGCACCCATCAGGCAGCAGGGACGGGGATCAGGTGCCCAGTGCCCATCCCAGCACCCATCAGGCATCAGGGACAGGGATCAGGTGCCCAGTGCCCATCCCAGCACCCATCAGGCATCAGGGACAGGGATCAGGTGCCCAGTGCCCATCCCAGCACCCATCAGGCAGCAGGGACGAGGATCAGGTGCCCAGTGCCCATCCCAGCACCCATCAGGCAGCAGGGACGAGGATCAAGTGCCCAGTGCCCATCCCAGCACCCATCAGGCAGCAGGGACGAGGATCAGGTGCCCAGTGCCCATCCCAGCACCCATCAGGCATCAGGGACAGGGATCAGGTGCCCAGTGCCCATCCCAGCACCCATCAGGCATCAGGGACGGGGATCAGGTGCCCAGTGCCCATCCCAGCACCCATCAGGCATCAGGGACAGGGATCAGGTGCCCAGTGCCCATCCCAGCACCCATCAGGCATCGGGGACGGGGATCAGGTGCCCAGTGCCCACCCCAGCACCGCTCAGGTGTCGGGGCAGGGGCGCAGGTCCCCGCTGTGCCCCCGGGGCGCCTCAGTTGCTGCCTGCCGCGGGCAGGGGGCGGGTTGGCAGCGTGTGCCCTGCCATGGCACATCGGCACCGGGCGCCCGCCCCCGGCGCCGCGCGGCTCATTAGCGCCCATGTGGGTGGCACCGTGAGAGACTGGCACCGTGCGAGCCTGGCGCGTGCGGGGCGGCAGCAGGCGCCGTGCCGCCCGCCCGGGGCTGTGCCAATGCCACCCCCGGCTCCGGTTATCCCAGACCCCCCTCCCCATCCAGCAGGGAAACCGAGGCAGGGCATCTGGCCGCTGCCAGGGTGCCGCCGTGGCACAGGTCACGCTCGGTGGCTGCTGCCGGCTGAAATCCGGGCGGCGCCGCTCCGTGGTGGGCTCCCGCAGCCCCTGCTGTGCTGGGACGTGGGGTCCCCCTCGGTGACAGTCCCCCGGTGGGGACAGCCTGGGTGACCCTGAGGGCCGTGCCCAGGCTGCTCGGCTCCTCTGCAGTGCCACCCTGTCATTATCCCGCTGGGGATTCCAGCGGCAGCTGGCCGTGTGCGTGGCCCCCGGTGCTCAGCTGTGCCACCGCCCAGAGCCTTCGGGCGGCCGGGGAGGGGACACCGAGGCGCAGGGGGGTGGCAGAGCCCCCTGGGGACTCGCTGCCGGTGCGGGGCGTTTGTTCCCTCCGTCCCCGAACCCTCACCCCCGGTGCCGCTGCTGCCCCTCAGCCACCCGCTGGTATTTTTGGAGCCGCCGCAGGGCTGGAGCCTTGCCCGGCCGTGCCTGGCACGGGGCTGGCACACGGCGCGGTGGCACCGGGACGCGGCCTGGCAGCCGCTGCCCAGCCCCCTGGCGCTGTCCTCGGGGTCCTCTCCTGGCTGGGGCTGAGCCGGGGGTGGGGTTGGGACGCTCGGGCCGGGGAGGGGTTGGTGGAGAGCAGCCCTGCGGCTGCTGCGCCGAGTCGGGCAGCTCCCGGCTAGGGGCTGCCTCCCTCCAGCCTGGGGACCCGGCAGAGGGGGCCCCCGGCTCTGGGGGTGCTCGGTGTCACCCTCCGGGGTGCTCGGTGTCACCCTCTGAGCGCTCAGTGTCACCCTTTGAAGGCTCAGTGTCACCCTTTGGGGTGCTTAACGTCACTGTATGGATGCTCGTTGTCCCCCTCTGGGTGCTCAGTGTCACTCTTTGAGGGCTCAGTGTCGCCCTTTGGGTAATTGATGTCACTTATGGGAGCTCAGTGTCACCCTCTGGGTGGTCGATGTCACCCTTTGAGGGCTTAGTGTCACCCTCTGGGGTGCTTAATGTCACCTTATGGGTGTTCATTGTCCCCCTCTGGGTGCTCAGTGTCACCCTTTGGGTGGCTGATGTCACTTATGGGTGCTCAGTGTCACCCTTTGGGGTGCTTAATGTCACCTTATGGGTGCTCAGTGTCACTCTTTGGGTGGCTGATGTCACTTATGGGTGCTCAGTGTCACCCTTTGGGGTGCTTAATGTCACCTTATGGGTGTTCATTGTCCCCCTCTGGGTGCTCAGTGTCACCCTTTGGGGTGCTTGATGTCACTTCATGGATGCTCATTATCACCTCTTGGGTGCTCATTGTCATCTCTTGGGGTCAATGTCACCTTCTGGGTGCTCTGTGTCACCTTTGGTGTCCCCCAGACCTCTCCACGTGCCCCCCAACCCTGGGCTACCCCTCAGGGAGGTCCTGCCGGTGCCAAGCACCCCCCCAGGGCATCACTACCGGTGCCAAGCCCCCCCACAGGGCATCACTCTGCTGCTGACACCACCTCCTGGGGTGCCTGGCAGCGGGGTGGGGGTCCCTAAACCTCCCTGAGGGCACGTGTGCCCCCATCCCACAGCTGTGCCACCACCTCGGGATGGGATGGGAGGGGCTGGGGGGGGGGTGCGTGTGCCTGTGCCCGCATCCTGCCCGGTGCTGTGCCAGTGTGGGGGGGGTTGGCAGCCAGGAGGGCTCATTCCCGTGGCCTCCTGCCCGCTGGCAGCACCAGAAATAGCTGAGCTGACGTCAAGCACCAAAGCACCCCGGGGGGGGGGGCGGGGGGGGTGAAGGAGGAGGGGGGGGGGCCGGCCATGGGTGGTGGTGGTGGTTTGGGGGGGGGTGGGTTAGGGCGGGGGGGGGGTCAGCCCATAAATATCTCGGCTATTAAAAGTCTCAGCTTGGGATTAACAGGAGGGTAAATAAACGTGGCTGCAGCTGGCGGGGGGGGGGGGGTACACACGGCTGGGGAGGGGGGGGGGATTGGTGATGGTGGTCGTGGGGGGGTTCCCCTAATCCTGGGGAGGGGTCGTGTGTGTGTGTGGGGGGTGTCCCATTGTCAGTCCTCCCCCCCTCCTCGCCCCCAGCCCCATTCGGCTGCTCTGTGTCATTGAGCCGCCAGAGAATGTGCTGAGCTGGTTGACTCTGCCCCGCGGACGCCCCCCCCCCTCCAAAATCAGCTGGGGGGGGGGGTCCTTAGGTAGGGGGGGGGGGAGGGTTTTGTTGTCTTCACTTTCCCAATGTGGGGGGGCTCAATCCCCTCCCCCCCCAGTATAACCTGGATTCTATTCCTGGCAGCGCTGATGCAGATTAACGTCCCCAGCAATTAGGGGCTCGGGCAGGGATTGGCGGGGGGGGGGTTACGGGGGAACAGGATGGAGATGGAGGGGGGGGGGACAGGATGGAGATGGGGGCTGCCCTGCCCCGGTTGGGGAGGGTGAGCATGGGGGATCCCAGCCCTGCTGTGGACACCCCCCCCTCGCCCCTATCCCTCTATGTGGCAGCAACCTCTCTCCCCAGACCCTGAGTTGGGGGGGGGGGGGAAGGAAGGGCAGTTTAGGAGAGCAGACAGGGTGTGCCCAGAGGGGGGGCTTTGTCACGGGGGGTGGGGGGCACACATGGCATACCCTGTCCCGCGGGAGCTGTCCTGCCGCCTCCCCCCCCTTCCCCCTCCCCCCCCCCCCCCCGCGGCATGCTGCCCTATTTATAGCTGGCTCCTCCTGTGCCCTGGCTATTTCCAGGCTGGAGAGAAGAGCCCGCCGGGGAGGTGGGGGGGGAGTGGGGGACGGACAGACAGACACGACAGACTGGGTGGGAGAGGGAAGAAGGGGGCACCCAGCCCCACCCTGCCCATGATAATGCAGTTTGGGGGGGGGGGGGGGGGTGTCCACGTTCTGCTCCCATCACTTCTCAACTCCAGGGGTTCTCCAGCTGCTCCCTCCTGCCCCCCACTCCCAACCCCGTGCTAGGGGGTGGCTGGGGTTGGGAGGGAGGCTGGCTGAGGTTGGAGGGGGGGTGGGGGGGTGGGATGCATGCATGTGCCTCAGACTCCCCCCCCCCTCCCCCCACCCCCCCCATGATGCTGCAGCTTGGTTGTGGCTGTTTCTCTGCAGAGGGGGGGGCCAACCATGAGCCCTCGCTGGAACTCCTGTCCTGCACCCAGCTCCCTGCTGCCCTCCCCACCCCAGGTGAGTGCTGGGGGGGGAGGGCAGTGCTCAGCTCAGCCCCCTCCCCACCCACCATCCCCCCCCCAGTGGCATCCCAGCCTGTCCCTAAATGTCCCCCAAAGGTTTGGATGTTTTGACTGAGTGTCCCCCTCCCCTCCAGGGCTCCTCCTCGCTGCCCCTCCTCTCCCCTGCCCCCCCAGCAGCATCCTCTGCCTGGCACCTGCAGGCAGTGCTTGTGGGGGGTGTCTGTGTGCAAGGGGAGGAGGAGCTGTGCTTGCAGGCCTGCCCACGAGTGTGCAAGGGGGAGAGCTGCTCTCCTTGCACGAGTGTGCAAAGGGCCCAGCCCTCTGTGCATGGATGTTCACAGGTGTGCAAGGGGGAGCTGCTTGTGCACAGGAGTGTGCAAGGGAGAACTGGTCTCCTTGCATGGATGTGCAAGGGGGAGGGCCCCTCTTCTTGCATGAGTGTGCATGGGTGTGCAAGGGGGAGAGCTGCTGTCCTTGCATGAGGGTGTGCAAAGGGAGCAGCTCTCTTTGCACTGACGTGCATGAGGTTGGTTCTCCTTGCACAAGTGTGCAAGAAGGAGAGCAGCTCAGTGTGTGTGCACTGGTGAGTATGGGTGTGCAAGGGTGAGTGCCATTTCTGCATGGGTGTGCAAGGGGAGAGCATCTCTGTGTGCTCTTGCAGGCGTGTACAAGGAGGGAAGCTCTTCTTGCACGAGTGTGCAAGGGAGAGATCCATTCTGCTTGCACAGAGGTGTGCAAAGGGAGATGCACTCTCCTTGCACGTGGGTGTGCAAAGGCACCATCTGTCCTTGCACTGGGGCCCACGATGGCTCTCCTTGCACAAGTGCACACAAGTGTGCAAGAGAGCCACTCTCCACGCACACAGGCCTGCAGAGGCTCCACCTCTGCCTGCACGAGCATGAATGGGGTTGACTCCTTGCACAAGCGTGCACGAAGGAGAGCTGCTCTGGCACTGGTGTGCAAGGAGTCGCTCTCCTGGCACCCACCCGTGCAAAGGGAGCACTGCTCTGTGCACAGGGTGGAGGAGCTGCTCTCTGCACGAGTGTGCACGGGGCCCAGCGCTCACGAGGGGGCTAGGGGCGAGCTGCTCTTGCACAAGTGTGCACAGGGGCCAGCTGCTCTTGCACAAGTGTGCACAGGGAGCTCCCCTCTCCTCGCACGGATGCCCCTTGACAGCAGTGCTGGGGACACAGCAGGGGTCCCTGAGACCCCCCATAACCCCAGGACTCCCCCCATCCCCATTACCCACAAGGACCACCCCCCATCCCCCCCCCATCCCCATTACCCCTAGGATCCCCCCCCCCCATCTCCATTACCCACAAGGACCCCTCCCCCCACCCCACATCCCCATTACCCACAAGGACACTCCCCCACCTCCCCATTACCCACAGCCCCCCCCCCCCCCCATATGTCCCCATTACCTATAGGACTGCCTCCACCCCCCCCCCATATCCCCATAATCACAGGACCCCCTCCCCCTCATCTCCATTACCCTCAGGACATTTCCCTCCCCCCCAGCCCCAGGACCCCCCCTCACTGTCCCCCCCCGCGCCAGCCCCCCCGCAGGGACTCTCTGCATTTCCCTTTGGGGGGTGGGCACCGAAGGGTTAAGCAGCCTCCCCTCCCCCCCCCCCCCCCCCCCCCGCATCCATCCCAGGGGATGGGACTGGGCGGGAGGGAGGGGGCACAGAGTGGTGCCCTCCCCCCCAGCAGGGTGGTGGCCACTGTCCCTTGCCAGCCCAAAGCCACTTCTGAGCCCCTAAGTGCAGGTTTGGCCAGGGCCGGACCGGCCTCTCCCGGGGGCTATTTTTAACCCAGCCCTGGGTGCTGCCCCCTGGCCGGGGCTGGGGGATGTGCCCCCCTCCGACCCCCACTCCCACCTCCCCTCCACTGCACCCCAACACCCAGGGCTGGCAGCTCTTGGGGTCCCCAGTGTGCTCCCCTTCACCCCCCCCGAGGAGAACCAATCCCCTGTGCCCCCTCCCCCGGGGGTGATTTGGGATGGGGGGGGGGGGAAGGGCTGGGAGTTCCCCCTGCCCCATGGCACCTCTTGAATGTCGGCGGGGGGGGGCTGGCATTGACTGGGGGAGCTGCCTGGCACCGGGACATACTGGGGGGGGGTCTGCATGGTTGGGGGGGCTGGATTGTATTGGGGGGGCTGGCAATCCCTAGGGGGGCTGGTTGGCACTGGGGAGGGGGGATTGGCACTAAGGCTGGGGGGAGCTGGTTGGCACTGGGGAGGGGGGATTGGCACTAAGGCTGGGGGGGGGGCTGGTTGGCACTGGGGAGAGGGGATTGGCACTATGGGGGGGGCTGGGGAGGGGGGATTGTCACTAAGGCTGGGGGGGGCTGGTTGGCACTGGGGAGGGGGGATTGGCACTAAGGCTGGGGGGGCTGGTTGGCACTGGGGAGGGGGGATTGGCACTAAGGCTGGGGGGGGGCTGGTTGGCACTGGGGAGGGGGGATTGTCACTAAGGCTGGGGGGGGGCTGGTTGGCACTGGGGAGAGGGGATTGGCACTATGGGGGGGGGCTGGGGAGGGGGCATTGTCACTAAGGCTGGGGGGGGGCTGGTTGGTGCTGGGGAGGGGGATTGGTGTTGGGGGGCACTGGCTGGCACTGAGGTGGGGGCTGGCAGTGTGGGGGACTGGTGGTTATAATGGGGGGGAGATATTGATTATCTCTTTGGGGGAATGGTTCCTGTCCGGGGGCGGGAGGGGGGCGGGAGGGGGGCTGGCAGGGTTTTGGGGGGGGCTGCCTGTCCCGGGGAGGGGTTGGCAGCGGGGCGGGGGGGATGCTGACTGTCCCCGGGGGGGAGGGGGTGGCGAAGCGGCCGGGCGGGGGTCGGGGCCCGAGCTCCGCGGCTCGGTGACGTCCGCGGGTCCGTGTGTCCCGGGCACACGTCAGTGCCCGACGTGCAGCCGCGGGGGGCGGGCGGGGGGGGGGCGGGTGGCCGTGCGTGGGGGGGGTGCATTAGCATGCACTGCGTGCCCCCCGCCCCCGCCTTCCTGTTTGCGTGGGGATGGGGGCGGCGGGAGCCCCCCCTGCGCTGTACCCCCTCCGTCCGGGGGGGGGGGGGGCGGCGTTGGGTTCCTTCCCTGTGTCCTTTGTTGGTTGTTGGGGAGGGCTGTGAGCTGTGCCCCCCTCCCCATTTACTTTGGGAGCTGGGTGCTTTGGGGGGGCTCTCAGTTTTGCCCCCCGCCCCCCCCCCCCAAACTACTCTGTTGCCAATGTAGAGGCTCAGCTGGGGGTCACCCCCTCAGTGTGGGGGTTTGGTTTAGGGGGGAGGGGGGAACTGATGCAGGACTTGGAACTGATGGGAGGCACCCCCCCCCCAAGCGTCTTGATCTCTCACTCACCCCTTGCAGCCCCCAATGTTGTGTGTCCATGCCTCCCCCTCCCAGGAATGCCCAGCTTGCCCCCCCCCCCCAAAGTGTCCCCAGCTGCCCCCCACCCATCCCCAGAACAGCCCCACCCCATTCTTGGGATACCCCCAGACTGCTCCCAGCTCCTTCCCCCCCCCCCCCCCGAATATTGGGGCCCTCATAAATTAACCCAGGCTGCTCCCCACCCCCCCATCTTTGGGATACCCCCAGACCACTTCCAGACCCCCAAGACTGCTTCTACCTCCCCATCTTCTCCCTGGGACACCCCCAACCCTCTCTCACCATCCCTGGGACACCCCCAACCCTCTCTCACCACCATTGGGACGCCCCCCAACCTTCTCTTACCATCCCTGGGACACCCCCAGACTGCTCCTGGCTCCACATCTTGTCCCTGGGACACCCCCAGACTGCTCCTACCTCCTCATCTTCTTTCTTGGACCCCTCCCCACCCTCTCTCACCATCCCTGTGCCCGGTGTGGTGCCAGCAGGGCCGGAGGGGCCGGCGGAGGCTCGGGGGGTGCCCGAGGCCTGCGGGGAGCGCCGGGGGCCGGGGCTGGATGCGGCAGCGCGGGAGAGGCAGCTGCAGAGGGAGCTGCTGGCCCTCAAGCAGCAGCAGCAGCTCCAGAAGCAGCTGCTCTTCGCCGAGTTCCAGAAGCAGCACGAGCACCTCACCCGCCAGCACGAGGTCCAGCTCCAGAAGCACCTCAAGGTGAGCTGGGGGGGGGTGTGAAGCCGGGGGCATGGCTGGTGTGGGGGTGATGGAGATGCTTGGGGGATTTTGGGGTGATGGAGCCATGGGGCATGGCTGGTGTGGGGGTGATGGAGATGCTTGGGGGATTTTGGGGTGATGGAGCCGTGGGGGCATCACTGGTGTGGGGTGATGGAGCCATGGGGCATGGCTGGCGTGGGGTGATGGAGATGCTTGGGGGACTTTGGGGTGATGGAGCCATGGGGCATGGCTGGTGTGGAGGTGATGGAGCTGTGGGCATGGCTGGTGTGGGGTGAAGGAGATGCTTGGGGGACTTTGGGGTGATGGAGCCGTGGGGGCATCACTGGTGTGGGGTGATGGAGCCATGGGGCATGGCTGGGGGGGGGGTGGTGATGGACTCCTGGGGCTGTCAGGGGTGATGGAGCTGTTTGGGCAAGGCTGAGGACGGCAGAGCCTTGGGGCATGTCCTGTGCAGGGTGCTGGAGCCCTTGGGTGGAGGCTGGGGTGCTGGAGCCGTGCTGGGGGGGTCCGGGAGCAGGCTGCTGGGTCCCCCCCAGGGCTGACCCGGCCGGGGGGGCGTGTGGCTGTGGCGGGGGTCCCGCAGCAGCAGCAGGAGGCGCTGGCGGCCCGGCGGCAGCAGGAGCTGGAGCAGCAGCGGCAGCGGCAGGAGGCCCTGGAGCAGCAGCAGCGCCTGGAGCAGCTCCATGCCCTGCGCACCAAGGACAAGAGCAGGGAGAGTGAGTTGGGGCGGGGGGGGGGAGGCTGGGACCCCACCAGGGAGTGGAGGGGAGGTTGGGCTCTAGGGGGGGGATGTGAATGCAGGAGGAGGCTCTCTTTGGGCTGGGGGTGGGGTGATGTGTGCTGGGTGTTGTCTCCCCCCCCATCCTGCCTGTACCTGTGTCTCCCCCTCCCATCCCCTCTGTGCCCATGCCCCCCCCGTGCTCATGTGCCCCCCAGGTGCCATTGCCAGCACAGAGGTGAAGCTGAAGCTCCAGGAGTTCCTGCTCAGCAAGACGAAGGAGCCGGCTCCCGGCCCCCCCAACCATTCCCTCCCCCAGCACCCCAAATGTTGGTAGGTCCCCCCCAAACCCTCCTCGACTCTCTCCCCTGCCTTTCCATCCCCCCCCCCAACCCATCCTTAACCCACCCTCAAAGAAGGGGGGCAAGGAGTTAGGGGGGGTGTTGGAACCCAAGCCTCTTAGCAGGGTCTGTGCCCCCTTTCCCCCCTCCCCTTCCCAAACCCCCCCAACGCCCCCTCCCAGGGCTCACCACACCTCGTTGGACCAGAGTTCCCCCCCCCAAACCGGCAGCCCGGGGACCCCCCCCTCCTACAAGCTCCCTGTCCTGGGCACCTACGACAGCAGGGACGACTTCCCGCTCCGCAAAACCGGTGGGTGCCGGGGGGGGGGGGGGGGGGAGGAAGGGGGGCGCCGGGGAGGGGGTGCTGGGGTGGGGGTGGTGCTGGCAGCCTTCTCCTGGGGGCTAACGCTGAGTGCTGTTTGTTTTGTCGGGGAGGCGGGTGGGGTGGGGTGGGGGGGGTGGTGTTCCCCCCCACCCACCGCCGCCGCTGCCACTGCAGCCTCGGAACCCAACCTGAAGGTGCGGTCGCGGTTAAAACAGAAGGTGACGGAGAGGAGGAGCAGCCCCCTGCTGCGGAGGAAGGACGGCTCCGTCATCAGCGCCTGCCGCCGCCGGGCACTCGAGGTCACCGGTGAGCGCCGGCAGGGCGGGTGGGAGGCCCTGGGGGCAAGGGGGATGGGAGGGCAGAGCTGGGAAGTTGCGGGGAGGGGGTTAGGAGGTCATGGGGAGGGGGCTGGGAGGGCAGAGAGAGCTGGGAGGTTATAGAGAGGGGGCTGGGAGGTCATGGGGAGGGGGCTGGGAGGTTATAGGGAGGGAGTTAGGAGGTCCTGGGGAGGGGGCTGGCAGGGCAGAGAGAGCTCAGAGGTATCCTGGGGAGGGGGCTGTGAGGTTAGAGGGAGCTGGGAAGTTATAGGGAGGGGGTTAGGAGGTCCTGGGGAGGGGGCTGGCAGGGCAGAGAGAGCTGGGAGGTTATAGGGAGGGGGTTAGGAGGTCCTGGGGAGGGGGCTGGGAGGGCAGAGAGAGATGGAAAGTCATAGGGAGGTGGGGCTGGGAGGTCAGAGCTAGGAGGTTGGGGCTGGAAGGTCCTGGGGAGGGGGCTGAGAGGTCAGAGCTGTGATGTCATGGGGAGGGGGCTGGGAGGGCAGAGAGAGCTGCGGTGTCCTGGGGAGGGGGCTGCGGTGCCATGGGCTCCTCTGTCAGCCCCGTGGCCGTGCCCCCTGGCTGGGCAAGCCGTGGCAGGGGGGGGTGGTGGCAGTGTCCCCCCCGTGTCCCGCAGTGTCGTCAGTGTGCAGCAGTGCCCCGGGCTCCGGGCCCAGCTCCCCCAACAGCTCCCACAGTGCCATCGCCGAGAACGGCTTCACCGGCTCCGTCCCCAACATCCCCACAGAGGTACGGGTGCCAGGCTGTGCCCGGGGGCAGCCTGTGCCAGGGCTGTGCTCCCAGTGCCTGGTGGGCACAGGTGTGTGCCATGGCTGTGCCCCGGCTGCCAGTGTGTGCTGTGCGTGTGCTCAGCGTGCACAGACGCGTTCAGATGTGTGCATGCCTTGGCACACGGGTGTGCTGATGGGGGGGTGTGCCCAGGCACCCAGGGGTGCTGCCAGCCAGCCCCCCAGCTCACACACATGCATGGTGTGCCCAGGCACCCAGGGGTGCTGCCAGCCAGCCCCCCAGCTCACACACATCCACGGTGTGCCCAGGCACCCAGGGGTGCTGCCAGCCAGCCCTCCAGCTCACACACATGCATGGTGTGCCCAGGCACCCAGGGGTGCTGCCAGCCAGCCCCCCAGCTCACACACATCCATGGTGTGCCCAGGCACCCAGGGGTGCTGCCAGCCCCCCAGCTCACACACATCCATGGCACACCTTGGCACACATGTGGGCTCCTGATGTGTGTGTGCCCAGGCACCCGGGTGTGCTGCCAGCCCCCGTGCCATGCTGTCCCAGCCCACCCGTGCTCATGCTGTGTCCCTGCCCTGTCCCCTGCCCCACAGCAGCTCCTGCCCCAGCCCCGTGCCCTCGCCCTGGATGGCACAGGCCAGCTCAGCCTCTACACCTCCCCATCCCTGCCCAACATCTCCCTGGGGCTGCAGGCCACGGTCACCGTCACCAGCTCCCACCTCAGCGTGAGTGCCACCGGCCGGGGCTGGGGGACAGGGACCACAGAGGGGGTGTGGGACCCTGCAGTGGGTGGCACAGGGACATGAAACACTCTAGGAGGGATGTGGGGACCCTGCAGTGGGTGGCACAGGGGCGTGAAGCCCTCCAGGAGGGATGTGGGGACCCTGCAGTGGGTGGCAGAGGGACCTGGGAGCCCATTGTGGTCCTCACAGTGGGTGGCACAGGGATCCTGTGTGCCATAGGGGTGACCTGGCACCTTACAGGCTTGGTGTGGGAGTCCTTTACCCCATGGGGTGGCACAGGGACCTGGGACCCCACAGGGGGATATGGAGACCCCTTGTCAGGTGGCACAAGGACCTGATGTGGTGGCACGGGGACAGGGTTGGTGTGGGGACCCTGTGTGCCCCAGCGAGGTGGCTATGGGACAGCAGGGGTGGGGGTCCGGGACAGGAACCTCAGCGTTGGGGCTCCCAGCGTCCCCCAGCGCTGTGCCTGTGCCTCAGTTTCCCTATGGGGCAGAAGCTGAGGCACACGGCGCGGGGGGTGGGGCCGGGAGCACCCCGGTGCTGGGGGGGTGCCCAGCGCCATCCTGCGTCCCCGCAGGCGTCCCCCAAGCTGTCGCCGCAGGCGGAGGCGGAGCGCCCGGCGGTGGCCACCCTGCGCCCCGGGGCCACCCTCACCGGCAAGTTCCTGAGCACCTCCTCCATCCCGGGCTGCCTGCTGGGGGTGGCCCTGGACGGGGACCCCCCCGCCGGCCCCGCCTCGCTGCTGCAGCACGTCCTGCTGCTGGAGCAAGCGCGGCAGCAGAGCACCCTCATCGCCGGTCAGTGCCCTGCCGCCCCCTGCCGCCCCCTGATTCCCCCTGCCGCCCCCTGATTCCCCCTGCTCTCCCCTGCCCCCTGCTCTCCCCTCTCCCCTGTCCCCTGCTCTGCTTCCCCCTGCCTCCCTCTCCCCACCCTTGCCTCTCTCTTCCCTCCTCTCTGCCTTAGTTTTCCCCTCTCCTTCCTTTCTTTTCCTCTCTACCTTCTTCTGCTCTCAGCTTCCCTTTCCTCTGCCTCAATCCCTTCTCCACTTCTGCTTCCCTTTCCTCTCCTTCAGCCTCCCCTTCCTCTATTTTCCCTTTTGTCTCTGTTTCCCCTTCCTTTTCCTTAATCTCTTCTCTGCCTCCCCTCTCCCTGCCCTCCCTTTTTCCCCCCTCTCCCTGCCCTCCCTTTTTCCCCCCCTCTCCCTGCCCTCCCTTTTTCCCCCCCTCTCCCTGCCCTCCCTTTTTCCCCCCCTCTCCCTGCCCTCCCTTTTTCCCCCCCTCTCCCTGCCCTCCCTTTTTTCCCCCCCTCTCCCTGCCCTCCCTTTTTCCCCCCCTCTCCCTGCCCTCCCTTTTTCCCCCCCTCTCCCTGCCCTCCCTTTTTCCCCCCTCTCCCTGCCCTCCCTTTTTCCCCCCCTCTCCCTGCCCTCCCTTTTTCCCCCCCTCTCCCTGCCCTCCCTTTTTCCCCCCCTCTCCCTGCCCTCCCTTTTTTCCCCCCTCTCCCTGCCCTCCCTTTTCCCCCTCTCTCCCCTCCCCTCTTCTTCCTCCCTTTTCCTCCTCCTCTTCCTCCCCCCTCTGCCTGTTTCCCTCCTTGCCCCCCCCGTCCCCAGCTGGGTCTGGGGGCGCCGGGGGCTGACGCTGTGCCCCCCGCAGTGCCCCTGCACGGGCAGTCTCCGCTGGTGACCGGGGAGCGCGCGGGCAGCGTGCGGGCAGTGCCCAAGCTGCCTCGGCACCGGCCCCTCAGCCGCACCCAGTCCTCCCCCCTGCCCCAGAGCCCCCAGGCCCTGCCCCACGGCTCCCTCCAGCACCACTTCCTCGACAAGCAGCAGGTCCAGCTGGGAAAGGTGGCCTGGCAGAGGGAAAAGTGGGGAGGGGGGGCACGGGGAGGGGGCTTGGCACTGGGCGGGCGTAGGGTAGCGGGGGCTGGTGCGGGGTGGGAATGGAGCGGGCAGGGGGCTGGGGTGGGGTGGAGTTGGGGTGGGCGTGGGGTACAAGTTGGTGTGGGATGGAAATGGGAGTGGGCATGGGGTGGAGTGGAAGTAGGGTGGGCATGGGGCTGGTTTGAGGTGGGAATGAGGTGGGTATGGGGGTGGGGTGGAATTGGGGTGGGCATGGGGTAAAAGCTGGGGTGGGGTGGAAATGGGAATGGGCATGGGGCTGGTTTGAGGTGGGAATGGGGTGGGTATGGGGGTGGGGTGGAATTGGGGTGGGCATAGACTAAAGGCTGCTGTAGGTTAGAAGTGAGGTGGGCAAGGGTCTGGTGTGGAGTGGAATTGGGGTGGGCATGGGGTTGAAAGCTGGTGTGGAGTGGAAGTGGGGTGGGCATAGGGGTGGGGTGGGAACAGGGTGGGCACAGGGCAGAGGCTGGTGTGGGGTGGATCTGGGGTGGGCACAGGGGTTCATACTGCAGGGTACAGGGCATGGGGTGGAGAGCAGAGGTGAGGATGGGCTGCCTGTGGCACAGCTGCTGGGCATAGGGGCATCTGGGGTGCTATGGTGGGAGCACAGGGTGTGGGGTAGGCATTGGGTAGCTGTGGAGTGGGCAGAGGGCAGGGGCTGGCAGAGGGCAGCCATCGGGTGTGGGGGGCTCAGCTGGACCCCTCCAACCCCCTCCCCTCTGGCCCCACAGCTGCTCCCCAAGGCGGGGGAGCTGGCACGGCAGCCCCCTACCCACCCCGAGGAGACAGAGGAGGAGCTGACAGAGCAGCAGTCACCCCCCCCGGGGGACAGGGTCCCCCCCGGGCCCCCCCTCACCATCGTGTCCCCCGACGCCGGAGACCCCCCGGAGCAGCGGCAGGACCCTGAGGGCTGCGGGGGGCCCTGCGATGAGCCGGGGGACAGCGGGGACGAGCCCGAGGGCCCTGGGGTCCCTGATGTCACTGAGCTGGGGGTCACCTACAAGCAGGTGAGACCTTGCTGGGGAGGGGGGCGGGGGGGGGGGGCACATGGATTAGTGCCAGAGTGGGGACCCCAAACACTACCAGCTCCCTACATCCCCCCCAAACTCCTGCACCAGCACCCCCTGTGTGTGTCCCCTTCACAGAGCCTGCTTTGCCTGAGCATCCCTCACCCTCAGACCACCTGTTCCCCTCCCCCCACCCAGGTTTTTGGGGGCCTGGCCCCCCCTGCCCACTGCTGCAGTGATGACTCGAAGGGGCCAGTGACTCATCCCCCCCCTGCCGCCCCCTCCTCCGGCCTCCTGGCTCTGCCGCCCCCGCACCTCGTCGTTGTCCCCCCCTCTGGCCCCCATCATGACTCATCCCCCTCCTCATAAACCCTGGACGTGGCTACCCCCTCCTCAGCCTCCCTCCTCCCCCCCCCCCCCCCCCCCCAGCTCAGTCTCCTGTGTGGCCACCCCCTCCTCATCCCTCCTCCCAGCCCAAACCTTGAGTGGAGCCAGGACAGGGGGACAGGGATGGGCACATGGCTTCAGTCAGGGAGCTGGAGCTGATGGGGGGGTCTGGACCTTCCCCCCACAAGGTGTTCCCCGAGGCTCAGCTGCAGCTGTACCCTGGCCCTGCCCTGGGCATCCTGGCACTGCCTCACCCAGCCCTCGCCCGCACCCAGTCGTCCCCTGCCAGCTCTGGCATCAAGCCCCCCGCGCCCGATGGGCCCCCCAAGCACCTCTTCACTACAGGTATGGGACTGGGGGGGGCATGGGGGGTGGGGGTGGGGGGCTCTTGATGCCCATGGGTTCTGCTTGAGAGCATCCAGGGGTGCTCCTGTCCCTTGGGGGTGCCTGGGGTGCTCTCCTGTGCCTGTGTGTGCCCTTTGTGCCATGGCATCCCCCTGGCCCCATGGGCTCCCAGTCCCTTCAGGTGCCCGGGGTCCCCCCCTTATGCCATGGGCTCCCCAGTTCCATAGTGCCCCCTGTCCCTTGGTGTGCCCTTTGTCCCATGGGATCTTCCTCTCCTCTGGGGTTCCTAATCCCTTGGGGTGCCCAGAGGTCCCCCAGGATCCCAGGGGATCCTCAATCCCTCAGGGTGCCCAGCAGTGCCTATGTCCCCTAGGGCTTCCCTGTGTCCCATGGCTTTCCCCTATCCCATGGGATCCCTCTCAAGGTGCTCCTGATGAGGGTGTCCCTAATCCTATAGGGTGTCCCACCCCCCAGGGTGCCTGTGTCCCACAGGGTGTCCCATCCCTTGGGGTTCCTGGGCTTCCCTGTGTCCCATGGCTTTCCCCTATCCCTCAAGGTGCTCCTGATGAGGGGATCCCCTATCCTACAGGGTGTCCCACCCCCCAGGGTGCCCAACAGTGCCCAGGGTCCCTCTTCTCCCTCGAGGCTTCCCATCCCTGGGGCTTCCCCGTGTCCTATGGCGTCCGTGGGAGCCCCGGGTGGGGCGTGGGGTGGTGGTGCCGGTGCCAGGCATGCCCCCTGTGTGCCCCCCACCCCTCCCCCCAGGCGTGGTGTACGACACCTTCATGCTGAAGCACCAATGCACCTGCGGCAACACCAACATCCACCCCGAGCACGCCGGCCGCATCCAGAGCATCTGGTCCCGGCTGCAGGAGACCGGGCTGCTGGGCAAGTGCGAGGTGAGGCTGCCCCCCACGGCCTGGCCTTGGAGCTGTAGGTGGGGGTGGGCCCTGTGCCCGAGGAGCTCACCGCTGTCCCCCCGTGGCGGCTGTAGGCGATGCCTTGAAAAGTTGTCGCAGCTCTTGTAGCAGAAAAGGAGGAAAATGGAAACAAATCACTGCTGGGGGTGAAAAAAGGCCAAAGAAAGATCGCTCTGAGCAGTCCCATTGGAAGAGATACCTGCCATGAGACTGGCTGTACCAAAACAGTATCTCTTCTCCTTCCCTGCTCCTTTTCCCCCCCTTCCTTCCCTGCTCCTTTTTCCCCCCTTCCTTCCCTTCTCCTTTTCCCCCCTTCCTTCCCTTCTCCTTTTCCCCCCCTTCCTTCCCTTCTCCTTTTCCCCCCCTTCCTTCCCTTCTCCTTTTCCCCCCCTTCCTTCCCTTCTCCTTTTCCCCCCCTTCCTTCCCTTCTCCTTTTCCCCCCCTTCCTTCCCTTCTCCTTTTCCCCCCCTTCCTTCCCTTCTCCTTTTCCCCCCCTTCCTTCCCTTCTCCTTTTCCCCCCCTTCCTTCCCTTCTCCTTTTCCCCCCTTTCCTTCCCTTCTCCTTTTCCCCCCTTTCCTTCCCTTCTCCTTTTCCCCCTTTCCTTCCCTTCTCCTTTTCCCCCTTTCCTTCCCTTCTCCTTTTTCCCCCTTTCCTTCCCTTCTCCTTTTTCCCCCTTTCCTTCCCTTCTCCTTTTTCCCCCTTTCCTTCCCTTCTCCTTTTTCCCCCTTTCCTTCCCTTCTCCTTTTTCCCCCTTTCCTTCCCTTCTCCTTTTTCCCCCTTTCCTTCCCTTTTTCCCCCTTTCCTTCCCTTCTCCTTTTTCCCCCTTTCCTTCCCTTCTCCTTTTTCCCCCTTTCCTTCCCTTCTCCTTTTTCCCCCTTTCCTTCCCTTCTCCTTTTCCCCCTTTCCTTCCCTTCTCCTTTTTCCCCCTTTCCTTCCCTTCTCCTTTTCCCCCCCTTCCTTCCCTTCTCCTTTTCCCCCCCTTCCTTCCCTTCTCCTTTTCCCCCCCTTCCTTCCCTTCTCCTTTTCCCCCCCTTCCTTCCCTTCTCCTTTTCCCCCCCTTCCTTCCCTTCTCCTTTTCCCCCCCTTCCTTCCCTTCTCCTTTTCCCCCCCTTCCTTCCCTTCTCCTTTTCCCCCCCTTCCTTCCCTTCTCCTTTTCCCCCCCTTCCTTCCCTTCTCCTTTCCCCCCCTTCAGGGAGTTGCAGAGAGCAAGAAGGTCTCCCCTGAGCCTCCTCTTCTGCAGGCTAAGCAACCTCAGCTCCCTCAGCCTCTCCCAGGGCTGTGCTCCAGACCCCTCCCCAGCTTTCTTGCCCTTCTCTGGACACCTTCCAGCAGCTCAACATCTTTCCTAAACTGCTCAAGATCTGTGGAAAAAATTGTTAAAGGCATAGCCTAAAACTCTCTCTCTCCCTCCCCTCCCCTTCCCCCGCTCCCCATCCCCTTCCCCAGCGCATCCGGGGCCGGAAGGCGACGCTGGAGGAGATCCAGACGGTGCACTCGGAGCACCACACGCTGCTCTACGGCACCAGCCCCCTCAACAGGCAGAAGCTCGACAGCAAGAAGCTCCTGGGTAGGTGCCAGCTGGCTGGGGGGAGCCCCCCCCAGGTGCCTGGGTGCCCTGCAGGAGCTGGCAGCAGGCAGGCAGAGGCTCGTCCCTACTGCCCCCTCACCGCCGCGCGCTCTGCCCCGGCAGGTCCCATCAGCCAGAAGATGTACGCGGTGCTGCCCTGCGGGGGCATTGGGGTGAGCATGGGGTGGGGAGGAGGTGGGGAGGGGCCCAGCTTGGGGGTTTCATATCCCCCTGGGGTGTTCAATCCCTTGGGGTGCCTCAGAGATCTCCCTACGCAAGGTCCTGCTGTGTGGTGCAGCAGACAGTGCTGGAGGGAAGGGATCCATCCGGGGGGACCTGGACAGGCTGCAGAGCTGAGCTCCTGAGGTTCAGCCAGACCAAGGGCAAGGTCCTGGCAGCTGGCTCAGGGCAATCCCAGGCACTGATACAGGCTGGGCCCCTGAGCCTCCTCTTCTCCAGGCTGAGCAACCCCAGCTCCCTCAGCCTCTCCTCCCAGGGCTGTGCTCCAGACCCTCCCCAGCTTCATTGCCCTTCCCTGGACACCTTCAAGTCTCTCAATGTCCTTCTTAAGCTGAGGGGCCCAGAACTGAGCACAGGACTCCAGGTGTGGCCTAAGCAGTGCTGAGCGCCCCAGGGTGGCACCCCGTGCCATAGGATCCACCTACCCCTTGGGGGCTTCCCTATCCCTTGGGGGGGTTCCCAGTCCCTCGGGGTGCCCAGGGATCCCTTTATCCCCCCCGGGGTGCCCTTGGCCCTGCTGATGCCCAGCCTGCCACAGGTGGACAGCGACACAGTGTGGAACGAGATGCACTCCTCCAGCGCCGTGCGCATGGCCGTGGGCTGCCTGGTGGAGCTCGCCTTCAAGGTGGCTGCTGGGGAGATCAAGGTGAGTGCAGGTGTGCAGCCTTGCACAGCTCCTGGGGAGTGCACAGCTCCTGGGGAGTGCACAGCTCTGGTGCAGCAGCTTGCCTGCCTGTGCAGCCCCCTCCCCATGCCTGCTGGCCTGGGAGCGAGGTGACCCCGGTGTGAGCTTTGTGTGCTGCTTCCTGGCACACTTCACCTGGGGCTGTGATGAGCCTCGTGCGTGCTTGCACACCTGAGTGCTTGCACTGTCCTCCTGCACGCTCACCTGGGTGCATGCTGGCCCCTGTGCAAGCTTGCACACCTGTGTGCACCGCTCCTGTGCATGCACAATGCCCTCAAGCATGCTCCTGGGTTTGCACTTGCACATGCACCACGCTTGTGCACCCTTGCACTCGTGCAGTGTCCTCGTGCACGCTCACCTGGGGGTGTGATGCCCCCTTGTGCAAGCTTGCACATGTGTGCACCACTCTTGTGCATGCCCAAATGCCCTCAAGCACGCTCCTGGGTTTGCACTTGCACATGCACCACGCTTGTGCACCCTTGCACTCGTGCAGTGTCCTCATGCACACTCACCTGGATGCATGCTGGCCCCTTGTGCCAGCTTGCACACCTGTGCGTGCACACTCCTGTGCACCACTCCTGTGCATGCACAATGCCCTCAAGCACGCTCCTGGGTTTGCACTTGCACATGCACCACACTTGTGCACCCTTGCACTCATGCACACTCACCTGGGTGCATGCTGGCCCCTTGTGCCAGCTTGCACACCTGTGTGTGCACACTCCTGTGCACCACTCCTGTGCGTGCACAATGCCCTCAAGCACGCTCCTGGGTTTGCACTTGCACATGCACCACGCTTGTGCACCCTTGCACTCGTGCAGTGTCCTCGTGCACGCTCACCTGGGGGTGTGATGCCCCCTTGTGCAAGCTTGCACATGTGTGCACCACTCTTGTGCATGCCCAAATGCCCTCAAGCACGCTTCTGGGTTTGCACTTGCACATGCACCACACTTGTGCACCCTTGCACTCATGCACACTCACCTGGGTGCATGCTGGCCCCTTGTGCCAGCTTGCACACCTGTGTGTGCACACTCCTGTGCACCACTCCTGTGCATGCCCAAATGCCCTCAAGCACGCTCCTGGGTTGGCACTTGTGCCTGCACCACGCTTGTGCACCCTTGCAGGGGTGTGCACAGCAGCCCTGCTGCGTGCTTGAGCGTGTGCTGCTGCTCCCTTGCACGCTCACCCAGGTGTGTCCCCCCCGGTGTCCCCTCCCCTGTGCTCTGTGTCCCCTCAGAACGGCTTCGCCGTCATCCGCCCCCCCGGACACCACGCCGAGGAGTCCACGGCCATGTGAGTGTGGGGACAGGGGGAGCAAGGGGGACACAGGGAGGGGGACAGTGGTGGCATGGGGGTGCCCACGGGCCCCCCACCCCCCAGTGCTGACCCTGGCTCCCCCCCCCCCGCCAGGGGCTTCTGCTTCTTCAACTCGGTTGCCATCTCGGCCAAGCTGCTGCAGCAGAAGCTCAGCGTGGGCAAGATCCTCATCGTGGACTGGGTACGGCCTCCCCCCTCCCACACCCCCAGGGATGGGGACCCCCTCTGGGGGATGGGGAGCTGGTGGGCTGGGGGTGTTCCTGAGGCTGCTGTGCCCTGCCCCCCCCCGGCAGGACATCCACCACGGCAATGGGACCCAACAAGCCTTCTACAGCGACCCTGACGTCCTCTACATCTCCCTCCACCGCTACGACGATGGCAACTTCTTCCCGGGCAGTGGAGCACCCGAGGAGGTATGGGGGGGGGAGGGATGAAGGGTGGGGGAGGGGTGGGGAATCACCCTGTCCCCAGCCCTCCCCTGGCTGTGACGCTGGGGGGGGGTCACCCGTGGCTTTGCCCAGGTGGGCAGCGGGCTGGGAGTAGGCTACAACATCAACATCGCCTGGACGGGCGGCGTGGACCCCCCCATCGGGGACGTGGAGTATCTCACAGCCTTCAGGTGGGGGGCCTGGGGGGGTCCTCGTGTCCTGGGAGGTTGGGGGGGGGTCCTGTACTTTTGGGGGGGAGCCCTGTACCCTGTCCCTGTGTCCTGGAGGGGGTCCCTGCACCCTAGGGTGGGCCCTCATGCTCTTGAGCAGGTCCCTGTGCCCTCGAGTGAGGCTCTCTACCTCTTGCTGGGGGTCTCAGCATCTTGGGGAGGGGTCCCCGTGGCCTCTGGGGGTGTCCCTGTGGCCCTGAAGGGAGTCTCAGTGTCCTGGGGTGGTCCCTGCAGTCTGGGGAGGGTCTCTGCACGCTTGGGAACATCCCTGGGCCCGTGGGGGTGTCTCCATGTCCTGGAGGGGGGGTCCCTGCATCCTGAGGGAGGTTCCCATGTCCTGGGGGGGTCCTAGCACCTTTGGGGTCTCTCTGTGTCCTGGGAGAGTCCCCATGGTCTGGGGCAATCCTGCACCCTTGGGGGGGTCTTCAGGCCCATTGTTGGGGGGGGGTGCTCTTCATCCTGAGAGGAGCCCTGTTGGGTTTTTTAGGGGGGGGTCCCTGCACCCTTGTAGGGGGTTCTTGCTTTCTGGGGAGGGTCTCTGCACCCTTGAGGTCTCTGCACCCTCCTGTGTCCTGGGGGAGTCCTTGGGCTCTTGTTGGGGGAGTGGGGTCCCTGCACCCTGGGGGTCATCCCTGTGTCCTTGGAGGGGGGGTCCCAACACCACTGGGGGTCATCACTGTGTCCTTGGAGGGGGGGTCCCAACACCACTGGGGGTCATCCCTGTGTCCTTGGAGGGGGGGGGGTTCCAACACCGTTGGGGGGCATCCCTGTGTCCTGTGGGGGAGATTCCTCCACTCTGGGGAGGGTCTCTGTGTCCTGGGCGGGGGGGGTGTGTGTCCCCAGCCCCTTGGGGGGTGTCCCTGTGCCCACCCCTGCCCCTGTGCCCCCCAGGACCGTGGTGATGCCCATTGCCAACGAGTTCTGCCCGGACGTGGTGCTGGTCTCCGCCGGCTTCGACGCCGTCGAGGGTCACCTGTCCCCCCTGGGGGGCTACTCTGTCACTGCCAAGTGTGAGTGGGCTCTGGGGGTGTCCCCAGGGTGGGGGAACCTCAGCCAAGCCCCCTCCCCACCCACCCCCCCACCTCCACCTCACCCCTTGGTGCCCCCCCAGGTTTCGGCCACTTGACGAAGCAGCTGATGATGCTGGCGGGGGGCAGGGTGGTGCTGGCCCTGGAGGGGGGCCACGACCTGACAGCCATCTGTGACGCCTCAGAGGCCTGTGTCTCTGCCCTGCTCGGCCTGGAGGTATGGAGGGGGGCACCCCTGGGGACCCCCTCACCCCTGGGGACCCCACCCCCCACCCCCTTGTCACCCCTGGGGGCGCAGGGTGCGTCGAGGAGCTCGCCCTGCGCCGTGCCTCAGCTTCCTCTGGGTTGATGGAGCCACCCCGGAGCTCTGCTGCTCCCCCCCAGTTTTGGGGTGGGGGGTTTTGAGGGGGGGGGCTGCTGGCAGGTTTTGGGAGGGGTCTTGATGGCTTCACCCACCCCCCCCAGCTGGAGCCCCTGGATTCGTCCCTCCTGCAGCAGAAGCCAAATGTGAACGCTGTGGCCACCCTGGAGAAGGTCATCGAGATCCAGAGTGAGAACCTGGGGCTGGGGTCTCTGGGCGGGGGGGGGGTAGGGGGGCTCAGACCCTGCTGGGGGCCCTGGGGAAGGGGGCCCTGGGTTGAGTCTGTCCTGGGGGGGGACACAGAGAGGACATCAGGGCTGACCTGATCCCAGGGGGTCTGTCCCTGCTGTGGAGGAGGGATACTGGTGACTGCCCTTGCTCTGGGGGGGCTGGGGAGGGGTCTCCAGGGCTGTCCCTGGGATCCTGGGGAGGGTCCCCTTGGGCTGTCACTGGGATCCTGGGGGGGGGTCTCCAGGGCTGTCCCTGGGATCCTGGGGAGGGGTCTCCAGGGCTGTCACTGGGATCCTGGGGAGGGTCTCCCTGGGCTGTCCCTGCCGTGGGGGTCTCAGGAGGGTCACCTTGGGCTGCCCCTGCTGTGGGGGTCTCGGGAGGGTCTCCCTGGGCTGTCCCTGCTGTGGGGGTCTTGGGAGGGTCTCCCTGGGCTGCCCCTGCTGCGGGGGTCTCAGGAGGGTCACCTTGGGCTGTCCCTGCTGCGGGGGTCTCGGGAGGGTCTCCCTGGGCTGCCCCTGCTGCGGGGGTCTCGGGAGGGTCTCCCTGGGCTGTCCCTGCCGTGGGGGTCTCAGGAGGGTCACCTTGGGCTGCCCCTGCTGTGGGGGTCTCGGGAGGGTCTCCCTGGGCTGTCCCTGCTGCGGGGGTCTCGGGAGGGTCCCCCTGGGCTGTCCCTGCCGTGGGGGTCTCGGGAGGGTCCCCCTGGGCTGTCCCTGCCGTGGGGAGGTCCCGTGGGTGCCCTCGGGGCGGGGGGGTGCCCATGGCCGTGCCCAGCGCTGCCGGTGCCCGCAGGCCGGCACTGGGGCTCCGTGAAGCGCTTCGCCGCCGCCGTGGGCTGCTCCCTGCTGGAGGCACAGAAGGGGGAGGCCGAGGAGGCCGAGACGGTGACGGCCATGGCCCTGCTCTCCGTGGGTGCTGAGCAGGGCAGCACCGACCCTCAGCCCAGGTATGGCCCCCGGGGTGCCCCCAGCCTGGCACCCAGCCATGCCTGGGGGGTGGTGTCCCCTGGGTGTGCATGGAGCCAGGCATGGCCTCACTGGGGACACACAGATATCCCCTGGGTGTGCATGGAGCCAGGCATGGCCTCAGTGGGGACACACAGATGTCCCCTGGGTGTGCATGGAGCCAGGCATGGCCTCACTGGGGACTCCAAAGTGTCCCCTGGGGGTGCATGCAGCCATGTGCGTCCCTAGGGGTGACACAGATGTCCCCTGGGGGTGCATGCAGCCATGTGTGTCCCTAGGGGTGACACAGATGTCCCCTGGGGGTGCATGCAGCCATGTGTGTCCCTAGGGGTGACACAGATGTCCCCTGGGGGTGCATGCAGCCATGTGTGTCCCTAGGGGTGACACAGATGTCCCCTGGGGGTGCATGCAGCCATGTGTGTCCCTAGGGGTGACACAGACGTCCCCTGGGGGTGCATGCAGCCATGTGTGTCCCTAGGGGTGACACAGATGTCCCCTGGGGGTGCATGCAGCCATGTGTGTCCCTAGGGGTGACACAGATGTCCCCTGGGGGTGCATGCAGCAGATGTCCCTGGGGCAGTGGGGGTTTGGGGTTCAGCCTGCTCGGAGGGAAGGGTCTCTGGGCAGGATGTGACCCCCCACTCAGCCCCACTCTGCCCCTGGCCAGGCCAGCAGAGGAGCCGATGGAGGCTGAGCCTACGCTGTGACACCCCACCCCCCCAGCCCCACAGCAGCAGGAGCAGGAGGAGGAGGAGGAGGAGACTTTTGTCCACCTCTGACAAAAGAAAGCAAGAGAAGAAGGAGGAAAAGAAAGAAAGAAAGAAAGAAAAAAAACCCAACCACCACAAACCCACCAAAAAAAACCAAACCCTAAAAAAATTTCACCTTGAAAGAAAGAAGGGAAAAAAAAAACCATCAAAACCACACACACACACAAAAAAAAAGGCAACAACAAACCACACAAAATCCCTTCCCCCCCTCCCCCCCCCCCAAAAAAAAAAGGGACAAAACTTCCTCCCCCCCCTGAAAGGGAGGAGGGGAAAAAAAAAACCCACAACAAAAAACCAAGAGAGAGAGGAAAATATTTTCTTTTTCTATGAAAAAAAAAAAAAGAGGAGAAAAACACCAAAAAAACCAAACAAAAAAGTATGAAAAAAAGCTCTTCCCCCACATCACCTTCACCCCTCCCTCACCACCCCACCCCCCCACCCCCCCGAAGAAAATGTCCTGTTGGACCCCCCCCCCCCCCCAGCTCCACGCAGTGTTTGCAGTTGTGTCTCGTTGTGAAGCGTTGGTTCCACCAGCACCCAGCTTCTCCTGGCCCTCTCTCTGGCCTGGCTCCATCCCCCCCCAACTGCTTCCCCCCCTCCCCCTCTTGCTCCTCTCTTGAGTTCTTTTTTTGTTTTTAGGGTTTTTTGTCCTAATTTCCACCCCCCCCCCCCTTTAATCTCTCCCCTCCCCCTTCCCCCCCCCCTTTTTTCCCCCCTCTCTTTTCTTACCTCCCTCTTTTCTTTCCTCCCCTCTCTTTTCTTTCCCCCCTCTCTTTCCTTTTCTAATCCCCCCATTTTCTTTTCTTCCCCTCTTCTCTTCCTCTTCTCTTCCTCTTCTCTTCCTCTTCTCTTCCTCTTCTCTTCCTCTTCTCTTCCTCTTCTCTTCCTCTTCTCTTCCTCTTCTCTTCCTCTTCTCTTCCTCTTCTCTTCCTCTTCTCTTCCTCTTCTCTTCCTCTTCTCTTCCTCTTCTCTTCCTCTTCTCTTCCTCTTCTCTTCCTCTTCTCTTCCTCTTCTCTTCCTCTTCTCTTCCTCTTCTCTTCCTCTTCTCTTCCTCTTCTCTTCCTCTTCTCTTCCTCTTCTCTTCCTCTTCTCTTCCTCTTCTCTTCCTCTTCTCTTCCTCTTCTCTTCCTCTTCTCTTCCTCTTCTCTTCCTCTTCTCTTCCTCTTCTCTTCCTCTTCTCTTCCTCTTCTCTTCCTCTTCTCTTCCTCTTCTCTTCCTCTTCTCTTCCTCTTCTCTTCCTCTTCTCTTCCTCTTCTCTTCCTCTTCTCTTCCTCTTCTCTTCCTCTTCTCTTCCTCTTCTCTTCCTCTTCTCTTCCTCTTCTCTTCCTCTTCTCTTCCTCTTCTCTTCCTCTTCTCTTCCTCTTCTCTTCCTCTTCTTTTTCCCCCCCTTTTATTTTTTCTCCCTCTCTTTCATTTTTCTCCCTCTATTTTATTTTTCTTCTTCTCTTTCATTGTGTTTTTTCTCCCTCTTTTAATTTCCTCCCCCTATATTTTCTCCCTCTCTTTTAATTTCTGCCCCCTCCCCCCCCATTTGTCCCCTTCCCTGGCTCTGGAATCCATGTCCCCTCCACTCCCTCCCTCCCTGGGGGAAATCTTTGTGCCTTTCAGTCAGGTTTTTGGTTGTTTGGGGTTTTTTTAATGCCTTAAATTTCCCTGTGAGGTTTTTTGCCCCCCACCCCCTCAATTTTCTTCAGGGGGAGGGGTTTGGGGTTTGGTTTGGTTTTGTTTTTCAATTCCCTGTTTTGAGGAGGGGGGAGGAATTGGATGTGAGCCACAGGGGACAAACCTCCCATCCCCTTTTATCACTTGATGGGTAACACCCTGACCACCTTTCACCAGGAGCCAATTTTGTCTGGTTTTAAGAGGAGTGAAAAAGGAGAGGAAAAGGAAAAGGAAAAAACAAAAAAAAAAAAAGAGGAGAAAAAGTCAAAAAAGAGGAAAAAAATTAAAACAAGAAAAGAGGAGGAAAAAGTCCAAAAAAGAGGAGGAAAAAGTCCAAAAAAGAAAAAGTCCCAAGAAAAAGGAGAAAAAGTAAAAAAAGAGAAAAAAAAAAGAGAAAAGAAAAAAAAAAAAAAAGAAAAAGTAAAAAAAGATAAAAAGTCAAAAAAAGAAAAAGAGGAGAAAAAAAGTCTAAAAAAGAGGAGAAAAAATAAAAAGTCCAGAAAAGAGGAGAAAAAGTAAAAAGTCAAAAAAAGAGGAGAAAAAGTTAAAAAAGAGGAAAAAGTCATAAAAAGGAGGAAAAGTAAAAGAGGAAAAAAGAAAAGAAAAAGAGAAAAAGACAAAAAAAGAGGAGAAAAAGTAAAAAAAAAAAAAAGGGAAAAAAAAAAGGAAAAAAGTTTAAAAAAGGACAAAAAAGTAAAAAAGGGACAAAAAGCCCCAAAAAAAAAAGGACAAAAATTAATTAAAGGATTAAAAAGACCAAAAAAAGGACAAAATAATTTAAAAAAGGATAAAAAGACCAAAAAAAACCCCAAAAAGGATAAAAAGGACACAAAAAAAGGATAAAAAGACAAAAAAGAGGAACCCTCCCCCACACCCCCCCTCCCCCCCCCCCCCCCCCCCTTTCTTGTTGCTTCACCAGCTGGAGGGGACTTGGAGCCATTTAAGCTTTAAATGAGAGGACCCCCACCCCCCCAACCCCTTCACTCCCCCCCCTCCCCCCCCACCCCCCCCCAAAATGCAAATCAAAGCTCTCTAATTTTATTACAGATGTATTATTGAATAGTATTTTTTTAAGGGGTGGTCCCAGGGTGGAGGGGGAGGAGGGGGAGGAGGGGGACAGTGCTTTAAGTTATTCCACAAAGGGGGGGGGGGAGGGAGGTGGGGTTGGGGGGGGGGGGAAGGTTGGGGGGGGCTGTCCAAATTTTTTTTGGGGGGGGGGTTGGAGGGAGGTTGATAGAGATGAGCTTTGTGGCTCCTGTCACCTCCTCCAGCCAGCCCCTGAGGGATGCTTCAGGTTGGGTTGAGCTTGGGTTGGGTTGAGCTCAGGTTGGGTTCAACTCAGTTTGGGTTCGGCTCGGGTTGGGTTGAGCTCAGCTCAGCTCGGGTTGAGCGCAGTTTGGGTTGGGTTGAGCGCAGTTTGGGTTGAGCTCAGCTCAGTTTGGGTTGGGTTGAGCTCAGTTTGGGTTGAGCTCAGCTTGGGTTGGGTTGAGCTCAGTTTGGGTTGAGCTCAGCTTGGGTTGGGTTGAGCGCAGTTTGGGTTGAGCTCAGCTCAATTTGGGTTGGGTTGAGCTCAGGTTGGGTTCAACTCAGTTTGGGTTCGGCTCGGGTTGGGTTGAGCTCGGTTCGGCTCGGGTTGAGTGCAGTTTGGGTTGGGTTGAGCGCAGTTTGGGTTGAGCTCAGCGCAGTTTGGGTTGAGCTCAGCTTGGGTTGGGTTGAGCTTGGGTTGGGTTGAGCGCAGTTTGGGTTGAGCTCAGCTCAATTTGGGTTGGGTTGAGCTCAGCTTGGGTTGGGTTGAGCTCAGTTTGGGTTGAGCTCAGCTCAATTTGGGTTGGGTTGAGCGCAGTTTGGGTTGAGCTCAGCTTGGGTTGGGTTGAGCTCAGTTTGGGTTGAGCTCAGCTTGGGTTGGGTTGAGCTCAGTTTGGGTTGAGCTCAGTTTGGGTTGAGCTCAGCTCAATTTGGGTTGGGTTGAGCTCAGTTTGGGTTGAGCTCAGCTCGGGTTGGGTTGAGCTCCGTTTGGGTTGAGCTCAGCTCAATTTGGGTTGGGTTGAGCTCAGTTTGGGTTGAGCTCAGCTTGGGTTGGGTTGAGCTCCGTTTGGGTTGAGCTCAGCTCAATTTGGGTTGGGTTGAGCTCAGTTTGGGTTGAGCTCAGCTTGGGTTGGGTTGAGCTCCGTTTGGGTTGAGCTCAGCTCAATTTGGGTTGGGTTGAGCGCAGTTTGGGTTGAGCTCAGTTTGGGTTGGGGCACGCTGGGTGAGGAGGAGGGAAAGGGGATGTGCATGAGGAGGGGGTTGTGGTGGGTGCTGGTGGTCACTCAGGCCCCCTTTTCATGGTGGTGGTAGAGGGGGTGGGGGGTTGTGCCACCACCTCCCCCCACCCCCCCAGCCCCATCCCAGGAGGGGCAAACACCTCCCATAGGCCATCCCCCCCCCTCCCCCTCCCCTCATTACACAGCTCCCCGGGGGTCGAGGGGTGCTGACCTCCAGCAGCGAGGCCGTTTTTGCTTTTGGGCTGGTGTTGTCTGTCTGTCTGTGTGTCTGTCTGTCTGTGTGTGTGTGTGTGTGTGTCCCCACTTCGTTGTTGTCCTCTCCCCCTCCCCTTTTTGTCCCCCTCCCCAGCCCTGCCTCCGTTTCCCTCCCGTCCGTCGCCGCCGCTCTCGCGCTCTGGATATGGTTTCCAGTTGAGTATTTTGTAAGATGTTAAACTGATGTTTGTCCTTGGATAAATAAAAACCCTGTTTCTGGCAATAATCTGAGGCTCCCCCCCCACACACACAGCCTTTTGGGGTGTTTTTTTTTTTTGGGGGGGGGGGGGGCCCCCCAAAGCGTTTGTGTGACCCTGAAGGAAAAAAGGACAGGCTGCGGAGGTGGGGTCCAGGTGAAGCTCCTGAGCAGAGCGAGTGCAGGGCCCTGCAGCTGGGCTGGGACCATCCTCACTGCCAGGGCAGGATGGGGGAGGAGGAGAGGAGAGAAAGCAGCCCTGAGGAAGAGGATTTGGGGGGTGCTGGTGGGGGGAGAAGCTGGGCAGGAGCAGGCAGTGTGAGCTGGCAGCACAGGAGGCCGAGGGCACCTGGGCTGCATCCATAGCAGTGAGGCCAGAGAGGGAGAGAGAGGATCCTGCCCCTCTGCTCTGCTCTGCTCTGCTGAGACCTCACCTGGAGTACTGCATCCAGCTCTGGAGCCCTCAACACTGGAAGGACCTGGACCTGATGGAGAGGGTCCAGAGGGGGTCACAAAAATGATCAGGGGGTTGGAACACCTCTGCTATGGGGACGGGCTGAGAGAGCTGGGGGTGTTCAGCCTGGAGAAGAGAAGGCTCCAGGGGGAGCCTAGAGCAACCTTCCAGTACCTGAAGGGAGCTACAGGAAGGCTGCAGAGGGACAGTTCCCAAAGGCCTGCAGGGACAGGGCAAGAGGCAGTGGTTGGAGATGAGAGCAGAGCAGACTGAGGTTGGATGTGAGGAACAAGTTCTGCAGCAGGAGGCTGCTGGACCACTGCAGCAGGCTGCCCAGGGAGGTGGTTGAGGTCCCAGCCCTGGAGATACTGCAGGTGAGTGGACTGGAGGAGCTCTGGAGGTCCCTTCCAGCCCAGGTGATTCTGATTCCCACTCCCTTGTCCCTCTCCTGTCTGATGGATATCCCCAGGGCTTCATGCTTACCCTGTGTGCCTCAGTTTCCCTCTCCCCTTTGGTGTAGTCTCAAGTGTGGAGCTGCACCAGCTCAGCTCCAGGGGGTTGCAGGGGTTCTGTTCACTGTTACCCCCTCCCCAGCCTGGCCCCTGGGGGTCCCCAGTGTGTGTCCCCCCCCACTTGCTGAAGGACACAGAGCCAGCAGGTTGGTAACTGGTTGTATTTGGTTAGAAATGTGCCCCCCAGCACCACCCCAACACAGGGGGGGACCCCGGTGGGGAGTGCTGGGGGGGTCATGACCTCTTCTGCAAACAAGGAAACTGAACTGGTTGCACTGGGGCAGCTGGGAGGGGGCTGAGGGGGAGGTGCTGCCTGTCGGTGGTGACCCCAGGGCTGGGGTTGTCCCCACGCTGTGTCCCCAGACCTGCTGGGCACAGAGCACCCCCAGCTCGGTGCCCCCTCCCCTGCCCCATGCTGTGCCCTGGGCGGGGTTAAACTGGCCTGTGGTCTCACAGGGGGAGTGTCAGTGCCCTCTTGGCTGGAGCTGGTGGCTGTGCCCAGGCCAGCAGCCACCAGCAGTGGGCACAGCCAAGGGCAAAGCCGAGAGGAGGGTGCAGGGGCTGATGGGGACCCTGTGGGGGGGACCCTACTCGGAGTGGGGGGAGCCCCGCGAGTGGGTGACAGCGAGGACGAGCCGCGGCAGCAGGCAGGCCACCAGCCAGGGCCCCGCGGCGTACTGGAGGAACCTGGTGCTGTACCACAGGGCCATGCTGCCCCCCGGCTGGGGAAGGCGGTGCAGAGCCTGCACGGCCAGCAGGGCCAGCGCCGCCCCGGCCAGGCGCTGCCCGGAGCCCAGCCGCTGCCCCCGGGGCGGCGGGAAGGCGGCGGCCAGGGCCAGCCCCAGGGCGCTGCCGCTGTCCCGGCAGATGGAGGCGAAGGGGCGAGTGTCCAGGCGGAGCCAGGCGGGGTCTGAGCACCACGTGGTGGCCAAACGGATGGACCTGGGAGGGGGCAAAGAGAGGAGGAGTGAGCAGAGCCCCCTGGGGTGAGCCCCACAGCAGCCTGGGGCGCAGATCCCTGGGGTGAGCCCCACAGCAGCCTGGGGAGCAGAGCCCTGGGGAGCAGATCCCTGGGGTGAGCTCCACAGCAGCCTGGGGAGCAGATCCCTGGGGTGCAGATCCCTGGGGTGAGCTCCACAGCAGCCTGGGGAGCAGATCCCTGGGGAGCAGATCCCTGGGGTGAGCTCCACAGCAGCCTGAGGGGCAGATCCCTGGGGTGAGCTCCACAGCAGCCTGAGGGGCAGAGCCCTGGGGAGCAGATCCCTGGGGTGAGCTCCACACCAGCCTGGGGAGCAGATCCCTGGGGAGCAGATCCCTGGGGTGAGCTCCACACCAGCCTGGGGGTCAGATCTCTGGGGCTGGCTCCACACCAGCCTGGGGGGCAGATCCCTGGGGCTGGCTGGGGGGCAGATCCCTGGGGTGAGCTCCACACCAGCCTGAGGGGCAGATCCATGGGGCTGGCCCCACAGCAGCCTGGGGGGCAGAGCCCTGGGGCTGGCCCCTGCCCTGCTGGGCACTCACCAGTCGATGTCGATGCCAGCAGCAATCAGCAGGCTGTGCAGGGTGAGGGAGCTGAGCAGCAGGCTCAGTGCAGCAGCCACGAAGAAGCCTGGGGGACTGGTGGTTGGGGTGTGAGCCTGCAGCCACCAGCCCAGGGCTGCCCCTGCAGGGTGAGGACAGGCAGGTTGGGGTACTGGGATCAGGGAATCACAGACTGGTCTGGAGGGGGAAGAACCTTTAAAGCTCATCCAGTCCAACCCCCCCCTGCAGTCAGCAGGGACAGCCTCAGCTGGAGCAGGTTGCTCACAGCCCCAAACAACCTGACCTGGAGTGGTTCCAGGGATGGGGAATCTCTCACCTCTCTGGGCAGCCTGGGACAGGCTCTCCTCACCCTCAGAGTCAAACATTTCTCCCTTCTCTCCAGTCTGAATCTCTCTCTTTCAGTTTCAAACCACCCCCCTTCATCCTGTCACATCAGGCCCTGCTCAGAAGTCTGTCCCCAGCTTTCTGCTCAGCCTCTTTAAGCACTGAAAGGCCACCAGGAGGTCTTCCTGAAGCCTTCTCTTCTCCAGGCTGGACCCCATCTCTCTCAGCCTGGCCTCCCAGCAGAGGGCTTCCAGCCCTGCCAGCATTGCTGTGGCCTCCTCTGGCCCTGCTCCCCCAGGTCCCTGGCTGTGCTGAGGCCTCCAGAGCTGCCCCAGCACTGCAGGGGAGGTCTCAGCAGAGCACAGCAGAGGGCAGAATCCCCTCCCTGCCCCTGCTGCCCACACTGCTGCCCACACTGCTGGGGATCAGCCCAGGACAGGCTGGGGCTGGGCTGGCAGCACTCAGCTCTGGCTCATCTCCAGCTTTTCACTCCTCAGCACCCCAAGTCCTCTCCACAGGGCTGCTCCCAAGCCCTTCATCCCCAGCCTGGATTGATACTGGGGGAAGCCCAAAGCCAGCTGCAGAAGCTTGCAGTGGCCTTGAGGAACCTCATGACAGATCCACTTTTCACTGGGTCTGGATGGATCAAGGGAGCTCAAGGGGTGGGGAAGGTAAGGTGCCCAAAACACCTTGGCCCAGGGGTTTGGCTCAGGGTGGAGGGACTGAATGTTCCCTCACTCACCTGCCAGGATGCCAGAGACCACCTGATGGGGGAAATGGGCCAGGACAAAGATCCGTGAGAGCCCCACAGCCACCAGGAGCAGGAGGTAGGCACCAAAGGGGAGCAGCTTCAGCACTGGGCTGGAAGGAAGGAAGGGGGGAGGGGGGGGAGGAAAGAAGGGGGAGAAGGGGAAGGAAAGAAGGGGGTTGTCAGTGCTGGAAAGGCAGCTGGCAGGTCCAGCTTGGTATTCCCAAGAGTGTTGTGGCAGGTAGGGCAGGTTTGGCCCCACTTGGCAGGGGCAATGAGCAAAGCAGTGGTGAAGAAGCTATAGGAGAAGCAGCCTGGGGGGGTCTGTGGGGCAGGCAGAGCTGCCAGGGCAGAGCTGTGCCCTCCATGAGCTGCTGCCTGCTGCCCAGAGAATAGTTAGGGTTGGAAGGGACCTCAAGGATCACCCAGTTCCAACCTCCCTGCCATGGGCCCTCTTCCAAAGGAGCTCTGGAGGTACCCAAGTGCTGCCTCTCCCATCCCAGAACTCACCTCCTGGAGCGCTGGGATGCCAGCGTGGTCAGAGCGGTGACAACCGGCCAGAGGGCTGCCCCTGTGATCATGCAGTGGCCTGAGGGGCTCCCTGCCAAAGGCAAGCACAAAGAGGGTCACAGAAGGAGCATGTCCCAGCGGGGTGAGCAGCTGAGGTCACCCGAGGGAGCTGGGCACACAGCTGCTGTGCCAAGCCCCTGCCTGTGCCCTCCCGGCTGATGGCTGCGGGGGGCTCAGCTCGAGGATGAGGGTGGCACAAGGTGATTGATGCCTGTGTAGATGTAGGCAGGGAGGTGTGAGCCCTGCTCCCTGCCACTGGCAGACCCTCCTGTGGTTCTCCTGGTGCTGCTGGTGCCGTGCCAGGAGCCGTGGCTCCCAGCCTGCCTCCTGCCACTCGCTCGTTGGCTCTGCCACAAGGCGCTGGCCGAGGAGCATCTTCCCCCCTCCTGCCATCACTCCCATCCAGATGGGGCCTCCCAGTCCCTGCTGCCCTTCCCTAGGGATCTCCAGGGCTTCCTGGAGCCACAAGGGAACAGCTTCCACCCCTCACTCACCTGGCCCAGTCTCACAGGAGACAGGGAACTGGCGCAGGGTGAGCAGCCCCTTGCTGGCGAGCCCTGACTCCTGGACCCACCAGAATGGGCGCTCCCCGAAGAGGAACCTGGGGAGGAGAGAAACCAGAGAGCAGCTGAACAGCTGGAGGTGGCCCAGTGCCCTTCACCACCCACCCCAGTGGCTCCCAGGGCTGCAGCTGGCAGTAGTGATAGGACTGGGGGGAAAGGATCCAAACTAGAAGTGGGGAGATTGAGATTGGATGTGAGGAAGAAGTTGTTCCCCAGGAGGGTGGTGAGAGCCTGGCACAGGCTGCCCAGGGAGGTGGTGGAAGCCTCATCCCTGGAGGTGTTTGCAGCCAGGCTGGAAGTGGCTGTGAGCAACCTGCTGTGGTGTGAGGTGTCCCTGCCCATGGCAGGGGGGCTTGGAACTGAATGATGCTTGAGGTCCCTTCCACCCCTAATAATGCTCTGATCCCTGCTGGGGTTTGTTCCTGAAGGCTTTGCCAGCACAGCTGGGCTGACCTGCAGATAATCCACACCTCAGCAGCCTGGCACAGGCCACAGGCAGCCTGCTGTGTGTCTGCCGTGGTAACCATGCCCCCGGCGCAGCCCTGGGGGTGTCGCCTGTGACACCCCCCCCCCACTCCCAGCTCTCCCCTCACCATTTGAGGACCACGTTGAGCCACTCTGACACCAGGCCGGTCCACAGCACCAACATCCCCACCTTGCGGCCGAGAAAATAAGCCAGGGGGAAAGCGACGGTGAAGACGCATTTGGGATCGGCCTGGGAAGTCACCAAGATCCAGAACTTTTCCAGCCAGGGGGGCCCGGCCTGCAGCACCTCTGCGAAGCGGATCCCGGCAGTGTACAGGGAATCCATCGCCGGGCTGGAAGGAGAGAGAGAGAGAGGGAGAATCGGAGCTGAGGCGCCGGCACAGAGCCCGCCTGCCAGGCGGAGACCTTGGGAAGGGGGCGGGAGGTAGCTCCGCGGGGCGGACGTCACCCGCGGCAGGCTCCGGTGCCGGGCGTGAGCCGGAGGGGACGGCTGGCTGCGTGCTGCCAGCGCCGGCACGGCCCCAGGCAGCCGTTTGCCACGGGAAGCCTTGGCGGCCTCCCCGTGGCTCGGTGCAGAGAGCCGCAGCGCAGGGGGCAGTGCCAGGCAGCATCGCCACCTCCTGCTGGGGACCGGTGCTGGGCCCGGGGGCCGCACGCATGGGGGCACAGGGCAGGGCTGGCCCAGGGCGGGCACATCCCAGGAGCCTCAATGTGGGGTTCACCAGGCTACCCCAAAGAGCCTGGGGCTCCCCGGCGCCAACACGGTACCTCCCTGGAGCTTTCCTGGGGTCTCCCTGGAAACGGCTTAGGGTCTCCCGGGGGGTCTCTCGAGTCTCGGGCTAGACCTGGAGCAGGCTCAGAGCCTCCCTGGGACCTCCCTGTGCTGGGTCTGGTGTCCGGTCTTGGGGGTCTCCCTAGGCTCTCCCTTGACCTCTTTAGGTCCTTTCTGGGGTCCTCGGGGACCTCCCCGAGGTTTCTCCGGAGCAGACCCGAGGTGTTCCCGGAGCTGGAGCAGGCCCAGGCCCTCCCCTGGGGGTCTCTCTAGACCAGACCCCGCCGCCGGGGGCGGCCCGGCCCTACCGGCAGCACTCCTCAGCGCTTCCCACAGCCACGGCGGCACCGGGGGAGTGCCAGCGGCAGGGTGTGCCACGGAAACCGCCCATCCCCCGCTCCCATCCCCCCCACTCACGGCTCGCTCCGGGCCTCTTCCGCCTACACTTCCCAACGGTCCCCGCGCCCGCGGCCGGCTATGGCGCCCCGCGAGGGACAAACCGCGCGGGGAGGGCGAGGCCGCGAGAGGAGAAGGCAGCGCGGAGCGAGCCGCGGACGCAGAGTCCCGAGGCGTGGGAAAGACCGTCCCGATCATCAGCTCCGACCGCGATCTAACCCTGCCAGCGCCACATCTAACGGCCTGGAAAGGCTTCCAGGGATGGAGACTCATCGAACTGTCAGGGTCGGAAGGGAGCTCAAGGATCAGGCAGTGCCAACCCCCCTGCCATGGGCAGGGACGCCTCACACTGCAGCAGGTTGCTCGCAGCCACCTCCAGCCTGGCTGCAAACACCTCCAGGGATGAGGCTTCCACCACTTCCCTGGGCAATCTGTGCCAGGCTCTCACCACCCTCATGGGGAAGAACTTCTTCCCAGTTGAACCACTGCAGCCTGGGCCAGTCTTTGAGAACCCTTTGGGGAGAGATTTTCCTCGTGTCCAACCTAAACTCAAGACCATTTCCTCCTGTCCTGTCACTTTTGACTTGTGAGACGAGACCAACTCCCATCTGGCTCCAACCTGCTTTTAGGGACGTCTAGAGAGAAATGAGGTCTCCCCTCAGCCTTCTTTTCTCCACACTAAACCCCAGTTCCCTCAGCTGCTCCTCACCGGACCTGTTCTCTCCAGACCCTTCACCGAATTGTGACCAGCCACAATCTGAGCTTTAACTCCATCCCCCAGCGCTCTCTGGGCTCGGCCATCACGCAGGGTTTGATCCAGCAGAGTGTGCAACGGGTTGGGGTGGAGCAAGAAGGGCGGAGTGAAAGGCGCGGGACGGAGTGAGGCATAGGGGGCAGGGTGAAAGGACAACCCAGGGGCCAGAGTGATGGATGTGGGGTGGAGCAAGAAACGAAGGGGCAGGAGGTGAGGGCTGGGTGGAGCTAGAAGCGTGGGTCGGAGCTAAGGAAGGTAGGGGTGGGTCTTAGGTAGCATGGGGCAGAGCTAAGGGGATGTGGGGCAGAGATGAAGAGACACAAGCTGGAGGTGTGGCTGTGGGGCAAGAGACAAGGGGTGGAGACAGAGGTGTGGTGCAGGGCTAAGAAGGAGCAGGGTGGAGCTAAAGAGCCACAGGGTGGATCTAAGGAGGATAGGAGTGGAGGGCCGGACACAGGGCAAGAAGTGAGGGGCGGAGCCAGAGGCATGGGGCGGAGCTAAGCGACATGGGGCGGGGCTAAGGGGACATGGGGCGGGGCTAAGGCGATGCAGGAGGGAGCTAGAGGTGTGAGGTGGAGTTAAAGGGATATGGGGTGGAGCTAGAAGTGTGAGATGGAGCAAAGGGGATTCAAGGCGGAGCTAAGAGCAGATGAGGGGTGGGGCTAAAGGAGCAGGGTGGAGGTAAGGAGGACGGGGCGGAGCAATGGATATGGGGCAGAGCAAGAAACAGGGGCAAGAGGTGAGCGGTGGAGCTAATGAGGCATGAGGCGGAGCTAAAGGTGTGGGGTGGAGCTAAGGGGATGTGGGGCGGAGCTAGAGGTGTGGGGCGGAGCTAGAGGTGTGGGCCAGAGCTAAGGAGTGGCAGGGCAGAGCTGAGGGGAGGCAGGGCAGAGCTAAGGAGTTGCAGGGCAGAGCTGAGGGGAGTCAGGGCAGAGCTAAGGAGTTGCAGGGCAGAGCTAAGGAGTTGCAGGGCAGAGCTGAGGGGAGGCAGGGCAGAGCTGAGGGGAGGCAGGGCAGAGCTAAGGAGTTGCAGGGCAGAGCTGAGGGGTTGCAGGGCAGAGCTAAGATGCTGAGGGGATGCAGGGCAGAGCTAAGGAGTTGCAGGGCAATGCTGAGGGGTTGCAGGGCAGAGCTAAGATGCTGAGGGGTCGGCCTAAAGGAGCAGGGCGGAGCTCAGGGGGCTGGGGCGGAGCCAATGGGCACGAGGCGGAGCCAGAAAGACGGGGCAGGAGTCGCGGGGCGGAGCTAAGGGGGGGCGGCGGGGCGGGGCTAGGGCGAGAGGGCGGGGCCACCGAACCCGGGCCGGGCCCTCGGCCCTCCTCCCCCGGGCCAAGGTCACCCCGCCCCCCGTCGCAGCGCGGTGACGTCGGCGCGGCCCCGCCCCGCCGCGCTTGGCCCAGCCGAGCCTAGCCGAGCCCAGCCGAGCCCAGCCGAGCCGCGGCGGCCGCTGCGGGCTGAGGGGAGAAGATGGCGGCGCCGGGCGAGTACTTCAGCGTGGGCAGCCAAGTGTCCTGCCGCACCTGCCAGGAGCAGCGCCTGCAGGGCGAAGTCGTCGCCTTCGACTACCCCAGCAAGATGCTGGCGCTCAGTATCCCTTCGGCAAAAAGCTTCGCCCCCAGCGCTGAGGCCCGGCCGAGGGCCCGCCCGGGCCTCCGCCGCCCGCCCGGCCCCGAGCCGGGGCGCCCGGGGATGGGGCGGGGGGCAGAGGAGAGGGCTGGGCGGGGAGAGGGGGGCTGAGGGGGTAAGGAGAAGGTTTAGTGGGGTGGGGTGGTGCTGGGGGGGGGGTGCTGAGGAGGGGGTGGGTGCGGAGCCCCCTGGAGGGGGTTACCGGGGGGGATCTGTAGCGGGGTTTGGGGAGGGGGTGAGGAGCGGCGGCCTGGAGCTGCGGGGAGGGGAAGGGGGTGCCCTGGAGGGGGGGGGTTGGGGGCAGTGAGGAGCTCTGTGCTGGAGTTACTGGGGGGCAGTGGGGCAGTGTATGAGAAGGTTTGGGAAACGGTCAGGAGATGCTTACGGGGGGGGAGAGGGGGTGCCCTGGGGGGGCCATGTGCTGGGTACCTGGGGTGGGAGGGGGGTGCTTTAGAGGGGGGGATTGGGGGAGCACTGAGGAGCCCTGTGCTGGAGTCAGTGGGGGAGATCTGGGGGTGCCTTGGAGAGAGGTTTGGATGGCAGTGAGGAGCTCTGCTGGGGGTAATGGGGGAGATCTGGGGGTGCCTTGGAGAGAGGTTTGGGGGAGCAGTGAGGAGCCCTGTGCTGGAGTCAGTGGGGGAGATCTGGGGGTGCCTTGGAGAGAGGTTTGGGGTAAGCAGTGAGGAGCTCTGTGCTGGAGTCAATGGGGGAGATCTGGGGGTGCCTTGGAGAGAGGTTTGGATGGCAGTGAGGAGCTCTGTGCTGGAGTAAATGGGGGAGATCTGGGGGTGCCTTGGAGAGAGGTTTGGGGGAGCAGTGAGGAGCCCTGTGCTGGAGTCAGTGGGGGAGATCTGGGGGTGCCTTGGAGAGAGGTTTGGGGTAAGCAGTGAGGAGCTCTGTGCTGGAGTCAATGGGGGAGATCTGGGGGTGCCTTGGAGAGAGGTTTGGGGTAAGCAGTGAGGAGCTCTGTGCTGGAGTCAGTGGGGGAGATCTGGGGGTGCCTTGGAGAGAGGTTTGGATGGCAGTGAGGAGCTCTGCTGGGGGTAATGGGGGAGATCTGGGGGTGCCTTGGAGAGAGGTTTGGATGGCAGTGAGGAGCTCTGTGCTGGAGTAAATGGGGGAGATCTGGGGGTGCCTTGGAGAGAGGTTTGGGGGAGCAGTGAGGAGCTCTGTGCTGGAGTCAATGGGGGAGATCTGGGGGTGCCTTGGAGAGAGGTTTGGGGGAGCACTGAGGAGCCCTGTGCTGGAGTCAATGGGGGAGATCTGGGGGTGCCTTGGAGAGAGGATAGGATGGCAGTGAGGAGCTCTGCTGGGGCTAATGGGGGGCATGTGGGGGTGCCTTAGAGGTTTGGGGGGTGGTAGAGGGCCCCTATGGGGTAGTTGGGGGTGAATGGGATGCCTTAGAGGTTTTGGGGGGCAAATGAGGGGCTCTGTACTGAGGTTGCTGGGGGCAAGTGGGGCAGCTTCTAGGGGAGGTTTGGGGAGGGAGTGAGGAGCCCTGCAGCTGATTTTGGGGAGAGGAGAGGGGGAGGTCTGGGGGCAGTGGGGTACTCTAGGGTGGGTTTGGGGGGGATTTGGGAGCCCTTTAGTGGGGTTATGGGGGGGAGGGGAGTGGGCTGCCTTATAGGAGGAGGTCTGGGGGGAGTGAGGAGCTGTGTGGCAGGGTTAATAGCCTGTGGGGAGCCCTGTGTTGGGGTGATTGGGAGGAGTGAGGGGCTCTTCAGTGGAGTGTTTTGGGGGGAGAGTCCCTGGGGGGTTGTGGGGAGGTGAACAGCAGGATGCCTGGGGGTGGGGGGGATCTCTTGCAGGGCTGTGAGGGCTTTTGGGGGGGGAGACCTTGTTGGGGAGCAAGGACACAGTGCAAGGCTCAGGGAGGGTGGGAAGAGAGAATCCTTCCTCTCTCTTGGGAGGGATCTCAAGGAGCTCTTGGGGGGGTCCTGGGAGGGAGTGGGTGCCTCTTTGGGGGTGCAGAGGGAGGCACAGTGAGGTTCTGTGTGGTGGGCAAGGCCTGGAGGGGTTGGGGGAGGCCTGGGGGGGGGGGATCCCATAGGAGGTATTTGTGTGATGGGGCTCAGGAGAGCTCTCTGTGCTCTGGGGGGGGCCCTGAGTGGGCTGTAAGAAGAGACCACAAAGGTCCTCTGAGGTTAGGGGCTGGACTGTGGGGTTTGGAGATGTGGGGAGGCCTGGGGGTGAGGAGGGCCAGGAGGTGGTGTGAGGATGGGGGAGTGAAGGGGATGAGGGTCTGGGGTTGCTCCCTGTCAGGGAGAGGCAGGAAGGCAGGGCTCAAGAGGTCAAAGACAGAGAGAGATGTGGGGAGGGGGGGGGAAAAGGGATGTGCTCTGGTTTGTGACCTAGGGAGGGATGGGGAAGAGCAGGAAGAGGCTCCTCAGCCCAGGGAGAGGTGTTGGAAGGGAGCTGCAGAAAGAAATGCTGAGGGTGGCTTGTGGAGGGAATGGGAGTGATGGAGGGGCTGGGGGAGAGCTGGGCTGAGGCTGGGGGCTGGGGCTGGGGAGAGCTGGGCTGGGGGCTGGGGCTGGGAGAGAGCTGAGGCTGGGGGCTGGAGGCTGGAGCTGGGAGAAGGGCCCCAGGCAGCACCCCATGGGGGTGATGTGGGTCTGGAGGGGGACTGCTGACCTGTGCTGGGGTGGGCTGGGGGTGCTGGGGGGAGGGTGCTGGTGCCCCTGGGTGAGGAGAGCTGCTGCTGCAGGGAGGTCTGAAGGGATGTCCAGCAGGCTGGCTCAGAGTGTTGGGCTGGGGGGGGCTGGGAGCTCCTCTCCTGGCTCTGCCTCAGTCCTGCCTCCCAAAGCTCCATCCCATCCCCTCAGAGGGCCCAGAGCTCCCCAGGCCTCCCAGCTTCCTCTCCTGTGTGGGAAGGCTGTTGCCAGGGAGGGCTTCACCTGCCCAGCCAGGCCTTGGAGCTGGCTGAGCCTGGGGGGCAGGGTAGGGAGGTTGGAGCTGGGGGGCAGGCAGGATGGAGCTGGGGGGCGGGCTGGGGGGCAGGGCAGGTTGGAGCTGGAGTCCATGGCAGGCAGGTTGGAGCTGGGGGGCAGGCTGGGGGCAGGCTGGGGGGCAGGCAGGTTGGAGCTGGCTGAGCCTGGGGGGCAGCCTGGGGTCCATGGAAGGCTGGGGGGCAGGCTGGGGGGCAGGCAGGTTGGAGCTGGGGTCCATGGCAGGCAGGTTGGAGCTGGGGGGCAGGCTGGGGGGCAGGCAGGCTGGAGCTGGGGTCCATGGCAGGCTGGGGGGCAGGCTGGGGTCCATGGCAGGGTGGTTGGAGCTGGCTGAGCCTGGGGGGCCGGCTGGGGGGCAGGCAGGCTGGAGCTGGGCTCCATGGCAGGCTGGGGGGCAGGCTGGGGTCAGCCTGGGGGGCAGGCTGGGGTCCATGGCAGGGTGATTGGAGCTGGCTGAGCCTGGGGGGCAGGGTGGTTGGAGCTGGCTGAGCCTGGGGGGCAGGCTGGGGGGCAGGCTGGGGTCAGCCTGGGGGGCAGGCTGGGGGGCAGGGTGGTTGGAGCTGGGGTCCATGGCAGGGTGATTGGAGCTGGCTGAGCCTGGGGGGCAGGCTGGGGGGCAGGCAGGCTGGAGCTGGGCTCCATGGCAGGGTGGTTGGAGCTGCCTGAGCCTGGGGGGCAGGCTGGGGTCAGCCTGGGGGTCAGCCTGGGGGGCAGGCTGGGGGGCAGGCTGGGGTCAGGCTGGGGTCAGCCTGGGGGGCAGGCTGGGGGGCAGGGTGGTTGGAGCTGCCTGAGCTCCTTGGTCCCTTCCTACCCCGAACCCTCCTCCGCTTCTAACCCAACCCCCGCGCCGGTTGGCTCCTGCTCTCCTCGGGTGGGGGGGGGGGGGGGGGGTGAGCCTGGCTGTGGTTTGCCTTGACCTCTGCCCCCCCCAGAGTGCCCCTCTTCCAGTGGCAAGCCCAACCACGCAGACATCCTGCTCATAAACCTCCAGTACGTCTCAGAAGTGGAAATCCTCAACGACCGCACGGAAACGCCTCCGCCGCTCGCGTCCCTCAACGTCAGCAAGGTGAGGCCCTGCCCCCGGGGGGCTCTCTGCCCTGGGGGCCTGCCAAAGGCAGAGGGGCAGCCCCAGGGAGCAGCTCTCTCTCCTCTAGGGACTGAGGCAGCTTGGAAAGCCTTCACTGCCCTCCCCCCCCCCCGGGTGGGGGCTCGGAGGTGATGGTTTGGTTTGTTCTGGGGGGGGAGGTCCTGAGGGTCCTGCAGAGGGGCAGAGCCCAGGGGCAGGAGGCTGAGCACAGCCAAGTGCCAGGGGCTGCACATTGGCCACAGCAACCCCAGGCAGTGCTGCAGGCTGGGGGCAGAGTGGCTGAGAGCAGCCAGGCAGAGAGGGACCTGGGGGTGCTGGTCGATGGTAGGCTGAACATGAGCCTGCAGTGTGCCCAGGGGGCCAAGAAGGCCAAGGACATCCTGGCCTGCAGCAGGCACAGTGTGGCCAGCAGGAGCAGGGAGCTCATCCTGCCCTGTACTCAGCACTGCTCAGGCCACACCTGGAGTCCTGTGTCCAGCTCTGGGCTCCTCAGGTTAGGAAAGAGGTTGAGCTGCTGGAAGGTGTCCAGAGAAGGGCAACAAAGCTGGGGAGGGGTCTGGAGCACAGCCCTGTGAGGAGAGGCTGAGGGAGCTGGGGTTGCTTAGCCTGCAGAAGAGGAGGCTCAGGGGAGACCTTCTTGCTCTCTGCAACTCCCTGCAGGGAGGTTGGAGCCAGCTGGGGGTTGGTCTCTTCTGCCAGGCAAGCAGCACCAGAACAAGAGGACACAGTCTCAAGCTGTGCCAGGGGAGGTTTAGGCTGGAGGTGAGGAAAAAGTTCTTCCCAGCAAGAGAGATTGGCCCTGGGGATGTGCTGCCCAGGGAGGTGGTGGAGTCCCCATCCCTGGAGGTGTTCAAGAGGGGCTTGGATGTGTCACTTGGAGCCAGGGTTGAGTTGTCAGGAGGTGCTGGGTGACAGCTTGGACTTGATGATCTCTGAGGTCCTTTCCAACCTGATTGATTCTGTGACCTGCTGCTGGGGTTGCCCAGGTTGCAGCAGGTTGGAAGGGACCCTGCAGAGGTCATCAGGAGCCCTCAAAGGTCATCTGAGCCAACCCCCCCTGCAGTCAGCAGGGACATCTCCCAGCTGGGGCAGGTTGCTCAGGGCCACATCAGGTTGGGCTTTGAATGGCTCTGGGGCTGGAGCCTCAGCCACCTCCCTGGGCAGCCTGTGCCAGTGTCTCACCACCCTCACTGTGGAGAGCTTCCTCCTGCTGGCCATCCTGGATCTGCCCTGCTCCAGTTTCAAGCCACTGCCCCTTGCCCTGTCCCCACAGGGCCCTTCTGAGCAGTCCCTCCCCAGCCTGCCTGCAGGTCCCCTTCAGGTACTGAAATGCAGCTCTGAGGTCTCCTCTGGCCACCACCAGCTGAGCCTCTCTGCTTCCTGCTTGCTCTGAGCTCCTGGGTGAGTGACCTCCCAGCTTTGTTCCACCCTGCTGGGTCTGGCTGAGAGGCTGAACTCACCCAGGGAGCTGATCCTGGGCACCTCAGCCCCCTTGGCTCTCTGTTTGCTCCACCCTGGTCCTGCTGTGGAGCTCTAAGTGCCTGGCTGATGGCTTTGGCCTCTCTTTAAAGCCCTGGGAGCTCAGTGAGCACTTCTGCCCTGCTCTGAGCTCTCTTGCACCCCTCAGAGGCTGCTCTGCTCCCTGCTGGTCTCCTGCAGCAGGGCTTAGCTGTGGATTCCCCTGCTCCAAGCTGCTGCCTGAAATGCTGACCAAGGATTTCAGCCTCAAGAGCATCTTTGGTAGCAGTGAGGCTTCAGAGCAGCTTTGGGCTGGGTGGGCTTGCTGCTCCCAGGCCCCAGCACCTCTGGCAGAGGGACCTGGTGCTTCACCAAGCCTTGAGAGAAGAGGATGGAGCCTCCTGTAGAGCTGCAGCAGGCTCTGCAAATGACTCTCATGCTCCAACCCACCTGGGTGAGATGAGCATGGCTGGAGGTGCTGCCCCAGGCCTGGGCTGCTCCTCCTAGGAGCTCTGCCTTCCCAAGGGCCCAGGGTAAGGAGGCACCAGAGTGGGTTCTGTGCCCCTCTGGGTGATGCTCCAGGTGAGGTTTGTGCTCTGCTGGGGACCCTTGCAGCCTGCAGCCCCCACTCCATGTGGGTCATAGTATCCTAGAATCAGTCAGGGGTGGAAGGGACCACAAGGATCAGCCAGTTCCAGCCCCCCAGGGACACCCCACACTAGGTCAGCCTGGCCAGAGCCTCATCCAGCCTGATCCAGGGCCTCAACCACCTCCCTGCACAACCCATTCCAGGGCTTCACCACTCTCATGGGGAAGAACTTCCTCCTCACCTCCAGCCTGAATCTCCCCACCTCCAGCTTCATTCCATCCCCCCCAGTCCTATCACTGCCTGAGATCCTGAGCAGTCCCTCCCCAGCCTTCTTGGAGCCCCCTTCAGATCCTGGAAGGCCACAATGAGGTCACCTGGGAGCCTTCTCTTCTCCAGACTGAACAGCCCCAACTCCTTCAGTCTGTGCTCACAGCAGAGCAGCTCCAGCCCTCTGCTCATCCTCCTGGCCCTGCTCTGGACACCTTCCAGCCCCTCCAGATCCCTCTTGCAATAGGGGCTCCAGAGCTGGAGGCAGTATTCCAGGTGGGGTCTCACAGAGCTGAGCAGAGGGGGAGAATCCCCTCCCTGGCCCTGCTGGCCACACTTCTCTTGCTGCAGCCCAGGCTCTGCTTGGCTCTCTGGGCTGCAAGTGCACACTGAGAGCTCCTGCTGAGCTTCTCCTTCCCCAGCACCCCCAAGGCTCTCTCCTCAGGGCTGCTTTCCAGCCAGTCCCTGCCCAGCCTGCATTTGTGCCTGGCATTGCCTCCACCCAGCTGCAGGACCCTGCCCTTGGTCTTGTTGACCCTCCTGAGGTTGGCTTGTGCCCAGCTCTGCAGCCTGCCCAGCTCCCTCTGGATGGATCCCTTCCCTCCAGCTGTCTGCTGCCCCACACAGCTTGGTGCCATCAGCAACCCTGCTGAGGCTGCACTCAGTGCCACTGTCCCTGGCACCCACACAGATGCTGAATGGTCTCAGGACTGATCCCTGAGGGACTCTGCTTGTCCCTGGCCTCCCCTGGGACATGGACCCCTGGACAGCCACCCTGTGGGTGCAGCCCTCAAGCCAGTTCTGTATCCATCCAGTGGTCACCCATCACACCCCTGTGTCCCTGGAGGCCAGGCTGTGGTGGGGGTCAGGGCTGCCTTCAGAGCCAGAGTGGCTCTGGGTGAAGCCCAGCAGCGAGGGGGTGGCCAGGAGGGGTGGCAGCACTCCCAGGAGCTGCTGCTTGCTCTATCCTCCTGGATCCCCTGCTGGGAGGGGATGGCTCCTGCTGCCCAGTGGCTTGGGAAGAGGGAGCAGAGGATCATGAGGGTTGGGACAGGCCTCAAAGAGCTTCAACCCTCAAGCCTTCAACACTGCCTGGGAGGCCTTTTGGCTCTCACCTCCTTGTCCCCAAGCACCAAGGCCTGGCCAGGAGGTTAGGGTCATGACTGGCACCAGCTGGGTGTCCAGACCCACGGGGAGTCCCTTCTGGGTGGTGGAGGAGGCCCTCCCCTGGTGGAGGAGGAGGAGGAGGAGGCCCTCCCCTGGTGGAGGAGGAGGAGGAGGAGGAGGAGGCACTCCCCTGGTGGAGGAGGAAGAGGAGGAGGAGGAGGAGGCCCTCCCCTGGTGGAGGAGGAGGAGGAGGAGGAGGCCCTCCCCTGGTGGAGGAGGAAGAGGAGGAGGAGGAGGAGGCCCTCCCCTGGTGGAGGAGGAAGAGGAGGAGGAGGAGGAGGCCCTCCCCTGGTGCTGGAGGAGGCCTCCAGGGGCAGAGCTGCCCCAGAGCTGTGGCTCTTTGCTGTCATCCCCTTGAGTGAGCTGGCTGGGAGGAGGCTGAGCTTGCTGGGGGGGGACAGCTCACTCAGTTGGGGCCTTTCCAGCCTCCAAAGCATGGCTGTGGGCTCGGTGGAGGGGGGGCAAGCAGAGGGCCAAGCCATGGTTTCAGTGGGTGGGGGCTGGTGTGCAGCCCCCAGCAGGGCTCTGTCCCCTCCCCCAGTGGCAGCAGAGCTTTTTTCCTGGCCCACATCTCCTCCCCTGGAGGCACAGGCAGCTGCAGGAGCAGAGACAGCCTGCTCCTGGTCATGCTGGAGCTGTTGGCATGCTGGGGAAGGCTCTGGAGGAGCCCCAGGAGGTGCTCAGCCCTGCCTGCTGCTTGGTGGGGAGAAACTGTTTGCACCAGAGGGTTTGCTGGGTTTGGAAGGTGGCAGGACTTGGCTGGGGGGGTCCAAGGCTCTGGGGAAGGGGACATGGGGACAGGGTGGTGGTGGGGAAGGTGTGGGCAGCAGGAGAGAGGCCTGCAGCTGCTGGAAGTGCTGGTGGGAGGCTGCTGCAGGAGGCATGGCCTGACCTCAGCACAGGCTGCCCTGGGGAGGCTTCAGGGTGAGCACTTTGGGGAGGAGGACTTTGAAGCCAGGACTTGGGAAGGGGGCAGGTGGGTGGCTTGGCTCCAGCAGCTGCAGAGGGGCTGGGGAGGAGGTGAAGCTGGGGCCATGGACAGCTGGCAGAGCTGGAAGCTTCCTGCTGGCAGTGCTGGGTGTGCAGAGGTCAGAGGATCACAGGCTGGGTTGGAAGAGACCTTTCAGAGCCACCTGGGCCAGGGAGCTCTTCAAGCTGGATGTCACTGAAGAGCTTGGTGCCCAGGCAGGCCCCCACCTGGGCATGGTGCTGGCTGCATGGCAGAGCCATAGCCAGGGAGAGCTCAAGGTTGGGCTTGGAAGGAGCTCCTTGACTTGTGGCCCCTGGCATGGGGTGCTTGGGGTGCTGCCAGCACCTGAGTGGCACTTGGGGCCATCCTGGTGGCAGGGGCCTGTGACACAGTGCTTGGTGGCCATGTGTCCAGGGCTGTGGGCAGGGAAGTGTCTCATCCCTTCCTTGTGTGGGCTCTCCAACAGCCTGGGTGCCTTCAGGGGCTGGGGGGTGAGGGGCACAAGGGCACTGGGTTGGAGGCTGGAATGAAGGAGGCTGGAAGTGTGCCTGATAGGTTTGTGGTGATGAACAGGGAGAGCAGATCCTGCTGCTGGGGAAAGGCCAGAGCCTGGGCCTGGACACTTGGCCCAAGCCCCATCCTAAAGCAGGGCTCCCCCAGCAGCTTGCCCAGCAGCACAATGCCCAGGGGGGGTTGGAAGCTCTCCAGAGGAGACTCCACAGCCTCTCTGGGCAGCCTGCTCCAGGGCTCAGCACCCTCACCCCAAAGAAGTTTCTCCTCCTGGGCTCCAGTTTGTGCTCCTTGCCCTGTCCCTGGGCACCACTGAGCAGAGTCTGGCCCCAGCCTCTTGCCCCCCAGCCTTTAGCTCTTGCTGAGCATTGCTCAGCTCCCTTCTGGGGCTGCTCTTCTCCAGGCTCTCAGCCCCAGGGGCTCTCAGCCTTTGCTCCTCCCAGAGCTGCTCCAGGCCCCTCAGCAGCTTTGTAGCCTCTGCTGGACTCTCTCCAGCACTTCCCTGTCCCTCTTGGAGCCCAGAACTGGACCCAGGGCTCCAGATGTGGCCTCACTGGGGCAGAGCAGGGAGGGAGAGCCTCTCCTGACCTGCTGGCCACACTCTTCTGAATGCCCCCCAGGAGACCATTGGCCTTCCTGGCCATGAGGACACAGTGCTGGCTGATGGCTGGCTGGTTGTCCACCAGCACTCCCAGGTCCCCAAAAGCCCTAAGCAAGGTGGCAGAGTGAAGGCAGCTGAGGTGCTGCAGGTGGGAGCGGGAGGCCAGGGTTGGGTGCTGCTGGGGGGCTCTAGGAGCACCCAGAGGTGTTGGGCTGCTGCTCTTGTTGATCTCCCCCACCTCAGTGGTGGTGCTGAGCTGCTGTCCCTCTCTCTGCCCCCCTGCAGCTTGCCAACAAAGCACGGACGGAGAAGGAGGAGAAGCTGAGCCAGGCATATGCAATCAGTGCTGGTGTCTCTCTGGAGGGGCAGCAGCTCTTCCAGACCATACACAAGACGTAAGTCCCCTCCCTGGTGCCTCCTTCACCCTGCCCTGACCCCTCCACCCTGGCCTGGGAGCCCCTTGGGTGGCCCAGGGAGGGGCTGGCATTGCCTGGTGGCTTGGGCCGGCCCTGCGGCGCTGGCAGTGCAGAGCTGGGGACTCCCAGGATGGTTTGGCCTGGAGGTCACCCAGTCCAAGCCCTGCACCCAGCACTGCCAGGGCACCGCCAGGCCCTGGTGCTTGGCACCGCCTGGCCCTGGTGCTTGGCACCGCCTGGCCCTGGTGCTTGGCACCGCCTGGGCCTGGTGCTTGGCACCGCCTGGCCCTGGTGCTTGGCATCGCCAGAGCCTGGTGCTTGGCACTGCCTGGCCCTGGTGCTTGACACCGCCAGAGCCTGGTGCTTGGCACCGCCAGAGCCTGGTGCTTGGCACCGCCAGAGCCTGGTGCTTGGCACCGCCAGGCCCTGGTGCTTGGCACCGCCAGGGCCTGGTGCTTGGCACCGCCAGGGCCTGGTGCTTGGCACCGCCAGGCCCTGGTGCTTGACACCGCCAGAGCCTGGTGCTTGACACCGCCAGAGCCTGGTGCTTGGCACCGCCTGGCCCTGGTGCTTGGCACCGCCTGGCCCTGGTGCTTGGCACCGCCAGGCCCTGGTGCTTGGCACCGCCTGGGCCTGGTGCTTGGCACCGCCTGGCCCTGGTGCTTGGCATCGCCAGAGCCTGGTGCTTGGCACTGCCTGGCCCTGGTGCTTGACACCGCCAGAGCCTGGTGCTTGGCACCGCCAGAGCCTGGTGCTTGGCACCGCCAGAGCCTGGTGCTTGGCACCGCCAGGGCCTGGTGCTTGGCACCGCCTGGCCCTGGTGCTTGGCACCGCCTGGCCCTGGTGCTTGGCACCGCCTGGCCCTGGTGCTTGGCACCGCCTGGCCCTGGTGCTTGGCACTGCCTGGGCCTGGTGCTTGGCACCGCCAGGGCCTGGTGCTTGGCACCGCCAGGCCCTGGTGCTTGGCACCGCCTGGCCCTGGTGCTTGGCACCGCCAGGGCCTGGTGCTTGGCACCGCCTGGCCCTGGTGCTTGGCACCGCCTGGCCCTGGTGCTTGGCATCGCCAGAGCCTGGTGCTTGGCACTGCCTGGGCCTGGTGCTTGGCACCGCCTGGGCCTGGTGCTTGGCACCGCCTGGCCCTGGTGCTTGGCACCGCCTGGCCCTGGTGCTTGGCACCGCCTGGCCCTGGTGCTTGGCACCGCCTGGCCCTGGTGCTTGGCACCGCCAGAGCCTGGTGCTTGGCACCGCCTGGCCCTGGTGCTTGGCACCGCCTGGCCCTGGTGCTTGGCACCGCCAGGCCCTGGTGCTTGGCACCGCCAGGCCCTGGTGCTTGGCACCGCCTGGCCCTGGTGCTTGGCACCGCCAGGCCCTGGTGCTTGGCACCGCCAGGGCCTGGTGCTTGGCACCGCCAGGGCCTGGTGCTTGGCACCACATCTCCACAGCTTTGCAGCCCCTCTGGGGATGGGGACTCCACCCCTGCCCTGGGGCAGCCTGGGCCAGGCCTTGGCAGCCCTCAAGGGGAAGGAATTGTTCCTCCTGACCAACCTGAACTTGCCCCAGGGCAGCCTGAGGCCATTTCCCCTCGCCCATCACTTGCCACTGGAGAGAGGAGACCAACCCCCCCCGGCCCCAGCCTCCTTTTAGGGAGCTGTAGAGAGCCAGGAGGTCTCCACCTCCCCCTCAGCCTCCTTCTCTCCAGGCTGAACAATCCCAGTTCCCACTGCCAGGGGCTGGGAGTGCATCGTGAGAGCCTCCCAGCCCTCAGGGGTGGGTGTTGGGTGGCCCCAGGGGTGGGGAATGACTCCCTGGCCACCTTCCCCATCCCCGCCAGGCTCAAGCCCCTGCTTGGGCACCCAGGAGGTGCTTGGTGGCTTCTGCACCCAGCTCGGGGCGGGGGTGGGGTTGGCTTTTGGAGGGGTGGGGGCTGCAGTCAGTGACCTCCCTGTCCCCTGCAGCATTAAAGACTGTAAATGGCAGGAGAAGAACATCGTTGTGATGGAAGAAGTCGTCATTGCCCCTCCCTACCAGGTGGAAAACTGCAAAGGCAAAGAGGGCAGCGCCCTGAGTCACGTCCGCAAAATCGTGAGTGGGGGCTGCCTCGGCCTGGGGGACCCCCCCCCGGGCTGGCCCAGGGCCCCCCGGGCCAGCCCAGGGCCCCCCAGCATGGCCCAGGGACCCCTTGCCCACTCCAGAGATCTCCTGCCCACCTGCCTGCTCTGCATCTCCACACCCCTTGGGGACCGCCTGCCTGCCTGCTGAGGAGCCCTCCCCTGCCCACCCTGGGGGCACCCTGCTTGTCTCAGGGACCCCCCTCCCCTTGCCCACCCTGGGGCACCCTGCTTGTCTCAGGGACCCCCCTCCCCTTGCCCACCCTGGGGGCACCCTGCTTGTCTCAGGGACCCCCCTCCCCTGCCCACCCTGGGGGCACCCTGCTTGTCTCAGGGACCCCCTTGCCCACCTTGGGGGCACCCTGCTTGCCCACCACAGGTCTCCTAGACCCTTTTGGTGACCCCTTGCCCACCTTGGAGAGACCCTCCCTGTGCCCTCTTTGGGGGACATCCTGCTTGAGACCACCACAGCTCTTCTAAACCCTTTAGCTTCCCCCTTGCCCGCTTTGTGGCCACCCTCCTGTGCTCTACACATCTCCAAACCCCTTGAAGCACCCCAAACCCCTGTGGGGGGGCCCCCTCCCCGACCCCTCCCCTCTCCCCCCCTCCCCTCCCCGACCCCTCCTCTCTCTCTCCGCCCTCCCTCCCTGACCCCTCCTCTCCCTCCTCCTCCCTCCCGCAGGTGGAGAAGCATTTTCGGGACGTGGAGAGCCAGAAGGTGCTGCAGCAGCGCTCACAAGCACAGCAGACACAGAAGGAGACCTCTTCCCTCTCGTCCTGAGGCCGCCGCCCCCCGCGCCGGGGACCCCACCGCCCCCTCCCCCTGAACAAGCAACCTCTCCACAAGGCCCTTCGCGGGGGTGGAGGGGGGAAGCAAGCGGCGGGGGCGGTTCTGGAGGGGGGGGTGGGGGCAGGGGGTGGGGGGGAGGGGGAGGTGGGGAGGGGCCCTGCTTTTATTTTCCTTTTCTTTTTGTTCATTTGGGTTTTTTTTTCTCTGTCCTGGGGCGGGGGGGGAGGGGGGCGGGGGGGGGGTGATTCCAAACCGATTCCAAACCTTAGACTTCAAGGCAAAACAAAAAAAAGCAAAGCAAAAAGCAAGGAGAAAAGAGAACAATTTCAAGCTCACACATCACCTGACTTAACAGCCTGTCCTTTATCCACCACCTCGGGACCCCCCCCCCCCCCCCTTCCCCAATCCCCCTCCACCCCCCCTCCTCAGCCCACCATGGCAGTTTGAATTTTGGGGTACAACCCCCTTTGTGTTTGATTTCTTTTGGGTGCCCCCCTCCCATTTATTCCCCCTTCCCCCCCCAGGAAGAGTTCTTCCTCTCTCCCCCCTCCTCCTTCCTGTGTGTCTTTCCTCCCCTATCATTTATTCCTCTCCCAAGGAAGAGTTCTTCCTCTCTCCCCCTCCTCTTTCCTGTGTGTCTTTCTTCCCCTATCATTTATTCCCTCCCCCCCCCAGGAAGAGTTCTTCCTCTCTCCCCTTCCTCTTTCCTGTGTGTCTTTCTTCCCCTGTCTTTCCCTCCCCCCCCGCCAGGAAGAGTTCTTCCTCTCTTCCCCTCCTCTTTCCTGTGTGTCTTTCCTCCCCTATCATTTATTCCCCTCCCAGGAAGAGTTCTTCCTCTCTCCCCCTCCTCTTTCCTGTGTGTCTTTCTTCCCCTATCATTTATTCCCTCCCTCCCCCCCCCCCAGGAAGAGTTCTTCCTCTCTCCCCCTCCTCCTTCCTGTGTGTCTTTCCTCCCCTATCATTTATTCCTCTCCCAAGGAAGAGTTCTTCCTCTCTCCCCCTCCTCCTTCCTGTGTGTCTTTTCCTCCCCTATCATTTATTCCCCTCCCAGGAAGAGTTCTTCCTCTCCCCCCCTTCCTTTTTCCTGTGTGTCTTTCCTCCCCTATCATTTATTCCCCCCACCTGTGTGTGTTGTGTCTCTGTGTGTGCTTTCCCCCCCCCAATAAATTGAACTCACCAAGGTGGCTGTGGGGGCCAAGAGGGGACCCTGTGACCAGTTGTTTGCACAGGGAAGGGCTGGGACTTGGCCTCTTGGTTTTACTTCCTTTGTCCCTAAAGAGATCCCAGAATGGCCCCGTGGCAAAAACACCCTGGGGGGTGGGGGGGGTGGGTGTTCCCCCCTTTTTCCTCCCCCCCTTTTTCCTCCCCTCTCCCCCTCCAAGTCCTCACCCACCTGGGGAGGGGTCAGGAGCAGGGAGAAGGGAGAGCTGCAGCTTCTCCCTGCTCCTCAGCCCCCCACCCTGGGTTGGAGTTGGGGCTCTCTCCTTTTCCCTCTTACTGGAATCTCTGATTATTTAATCTTAGTTCTCTGCTTTTGATTTATTTTGATTTCCCTCCCCCACCCCCCCCCCCCCCCCAATCTTTTCTTTCCCTTTTGCTGTGGTTTTTTGTGTTTTAATTTGGAGCTTTTATTTCTCTGTTTGATTTCATTGATTTCTTCATTTTATTATAGGGGGGAGGTTTAGTTCTTAATTTAATTTTGTTGGGGTTTGGTTTCTGGTTTTTCTTTCCATCCTTTTTTTTTTTTTTTCCCCTTGCTGTTGGGATTTTTTTTTCTTTATTTTTGTTGCACTTTTGATTTTTATCTTTTAAATTTTTCTCTTCAGACTTAAAAAAAAAAATTTCATTTTCTCTTCATTTTTCCTCTTATTTTTTAAAATTACTTTTCCTTTCCACTCTTTTACTTTTTTCCTATCTTTTCTCTTCTTGACTTTTTTCTCCCCATGTCTTAATACCTCCATTTTTCCCCTATTTCTTTGCTTTTCCCTCTTTTTTGCTTTTCCCTCTTTTTTGCTTTTCCCTCTTTTTTGCTTTTCCCTCTTTTTTGCTTTTCCCTCTTTTTTGCTTTTCCCTCTTTTTGCTTTTCCCTCTTTTTTGCTTTTCCCTCTTTTTTGCTTTTCCCTCTTTTTTGCTTTTCCCTCTTTTTTGCTTTTCCCTCTTTTTTGCTTTTCCCTCTTTTTTGCTTTTCCCTCTTTTTTGCTTTTCCCTCTTTTTTGCTTTTCCCTCTTTTTTGCTTTTCCCTCTTTTTGCTTTTCCCTCTTTTTTGCTTTTCCCTCTTTTTTGCTTTTCCCTCTTTTTTGCTTTTCCCTCTTTTTTGCTTTTCCCTCTTTTTTGCTTTTCCCTCTTTTTTGCTTTTCCCTCTTTTTTGCTTTTCCCTCTTTTTTGCTTTTCCCTCTTTTTTGCTTTTCCCTCTTTTTGCTTTTCCCTCTTGCTTTTCCCTCTTGCTTTTCCCTCTTTTTTGCTTTTCCCTCTTTTTGCTTTTCCCTCTTTTTGCTTTTCCCTCTTTTTTTTGCTTTTCCCTCTTTTTTTTTGCTTTTCCCTCTTTTTGCTTTTCCCTTTTTTGCTTTTCCCTCTTTTTTTTGCTTTTCCCTCTTTTTTTTGCTTTTCCCTCTTTTTTTTGCTTTTCCCTCTTTTTTTTGCTTTTCCCTCTTTCTTTGCTCTTCCCTCTTTCTTTGCTCTTCCCTCTTTCTTTGCTTTTCCCTCTTTCTTTGCTTTTCCCTCTTTCTTTGCTTTTCCCTCTTTCTTTGCTTTTCCCTCTTTCTTTGCTTTTCCCTTTTTCTTTGCTTTTCCCTTTTTCTTTGCTTTTCCCTTTTTCTTTGCTTTTCCCTTTTTCTTTGCTTTTCCCTTTTTCTTTGCTTTTCCCTTTTTCTTTGCTTTTCCCTTTTTCTTTGCTTTTCCCTTTTTCTTTGCTTTTCCCTTCCCTTTTTGTTTTCCTCTTCCCCCCTTCTCCTTAATTTCCCTCTTCCCCCGCTGCTCCCCTCCCCTTCTATCTCTTGCAGAGCGCTCCCCTCCCCATCCCTAGGCCAGTCCCAGCCCTGCCTTTTATTAGGAGAGGTGAAAAATCTAAAGAAAACAAAATTACAAAGAAGAAGAAGAAGAAAACAAAAAAAAAAGGAAAGAAAAGAGACTTTTAAAGAGGAGAGAAAACACAAAAAGAAAAAAAAAAGGAAAAAAAAAAAGGAAAATTTTTTAGTATTGTTTAGCGAAAACAATAAACCCGGAATTTTTTTAACCATCACCCGTGTGAGCCGCTCTGGGGCCGGGGGGAGCCGGGGCTGCGGGGAGGGGCGGGACTTCCGCCAGGGGGTGGGTTAGGATTGGGTGGGGCTTCCCTGGCGGGGCGGGACTTCCTTGGCGGGGTGGGTTAGGATTGGGTGAGGCTTCCGTGGAGGATGGGGCCTGCTGGGTGGGCGGGGGTGGGCTGGGCTTCTGCAAATGGGGCGGGGCCTCCCGCAGGGGTGGGTTGGGGTTGGGCAGGGCTTCCTTAGCGGGAGGGGCTTCCATAATGGGGAGGGGTTTCCAGCGGGATTATAGTGGAGGGGGCGGAGAAGGCTCAGGATGGGGCGGGGCTTCTTTAAGTGAGGAGGAGCCTCTTGAAGGGCAGGGTTATGGGTGGGTGGGGTTTCCTTAGTGGGCTATAGCTACCAGCAGGCGGTGTTATGGATGGGGTGGAGCTTCTTTAAGTGGGGAGGAGCCTCTTGAAGGGCCGGGTTATGGGTGGGTGGGGTTTCCTTAGCGGGGTGGAGCTCCCAGCAGGGGCTGGTATGGATGGGGTGGGGTTTCCTTAGCGGGGTGGAGCTCCCAGCAGGGGCTGGTATGGATGGGGTGGGGTTTCCTTAGTGGGGTGGAGCTCCCAGCAGGGGCTGTCATGGAGGGGGTGGGGTTTCCTTAGTGGGGTGGAACCTCTTGGGGTGGGTCCTGAGAGCGGTGGGTGGTGCTTATGGACGGAATGAATCGGGATGGGGCGGTACTTCTGTGAGGGGGCGGGCCCTCCGGCGGGGAGCGCTGGTGATTGGGTGGGGTTGGAGCGGGGGCGGGGTCTCCTGTGGGCTTCCCGAGGCAGGTGGGCGGGGTTTCGCGCGGCACTTCCGGCGGGGCGGGGCCTGGGGGCGATGGCGGCGGCCCGCGGCTGGCGGCGGCGGGCGCTGCGGCTGCTGACGGCGGGCGGCGGGGTCCTGCTGACCCGCTTCCCCTTCTGGCACTGCTTCAGCGGCTTGCTGCTCTGCGCCGAGCGCGCCGACGGACGGCGGTGTGGCCCGGGGGGGCGCGGGGGAGGCCTGGGGCGGGGGGCGGCTCGGGGAGGCCCGGGGAGATCGGTGTTGGTGTGGGGCTGGGAGAGACCGGGAGAGGCCCTAGAGCCTGGGGCTGGGGTGATGTGGGACTAGGGGAGGCTCAGGAGGCCTGGGGGGAGGAGGCTTGGGGGTGGGCTGAGGTTCTGGAAGCCCTGAGGGGGACGAGGGGCTGGCGTGGAGCTGTGAGGGAGGCTGGGCTCAGCTCAGCCGGTCTGGGACCGATGTGGGGAAGACCTGGGGTTGGTGAGAGCCTGGGGGAAGATATCCGGGGGCCCTGCGGGGAAGTGTGGGGCTGGAGTAAACCTTGAGGGCTTGGGGGAGGCCCGGAGTGCCTGAGGCTGGTGTGGAGTCGCGGGGAGGCTGAGCGACTGTGAGGGCCTGGGGCAGGTACAGGGCACTCAGAGTGGGGAGCTGGGAATGTGGGGGCGCCGACAGGCTGCTGGGGTAGGTGTGGGACAGCCGAGGGTCTCCTGCAGGAAGTATGGGGGCCGGGCTGTGCGTGGGGCTGTGTGAACGGGGGTGGGGGGCCTGTGGGAAGGGCAGAAGGGGCAGTTGGGAGCTTAGAGCGATTGGAGAGGGGTGGTGTGTGTCTGTGGAAGGCCTGAAGGGCTGTGTGAGGCTAGGGGAGGGCTCTGGCAGGGGGTCTCAGGTGGCTTGGTGGGGGGCTGTGAGGGTGAGCATGGCCTGGGGTGCTTGCTTGCAGTCTGGGGTCAGGGGCTGGATCTGCTGTGCTCTCCCCCAGGAAGCCTGACATCCCCATCCCCTACCTGTACGTGGACATGGGGGTGGCCGTGCTGTGTGCCAGCTTCATGTCCTTCGGGGTCAAGCGCCGCTGGTTCGCCCTGGGGGCTGCCCTCCAGCTGGCCGTGGCCACCTACGCCTCCCACGTGGGCGGCCACGTCCACTACGGCGACTGGCTGAAGGTGAGGCCCTGCCGCCCCTGCCTGCCGCCCCCTCCCCAGCCCAGCCCGCTGGGGGGCGCAGGGGGTGACGGTGAGCGCGGCGCAGGTGCGGATGTACTCCAGGACCATCGCCATCATCGGCGGCTTCCTCATCCTGGCCAGCGGGGCCGGGGAGCTCTACCGCCAGAAGCCTCGCAGCCGCTCCCTGCAGTCCACGGGGCAGGTCTTCCTTGGCATCTACCTCATCTGCCAGGTACGGGGGGCGCCCTCGGGGTGCCCCCGGGGCGCCAGGGAGGGGGAGACAGCCGCCGGCTGCCTCCCAGCCTGCTGCCGGGGCGGGGCTGGGTCACACTGGAGAGCTCCTTCCTTCCCCCCGCCCCTGAGGGCCTCCTTCCTTCCCTCCCCCTGCCCCTGAGAGCCTCCTTCCTTCCTTCCCCCCACCCCTGAGGGCCTCCTTCCTTCCTTCCCCCCACCCTGAGAGCCTCCTTCCTTCCTTCCCCCCGCCCCTGAGGGCCTCCTTCCTTCCCTCCCCCCGCCCCTGAGGGCCTCCTTCCTTCCCTCCCCTCACCCTGAGAGCCTCCTTCCTTCCTTCCCCCCACCCCTGAGAGCCTCCTTCCTTCCCTTCCCCCCGCCCCTGAGGGCCTCCTTCCTTCCTTCCCCCCGCCCCTGAGGGCCTCCTTCCTTCCTTCCCCCCACCCCTGAGGGCCTCCTTCCTTCCTTCCCCCCGCCCCTGAGGGTCTCCTTCCTTCCCTTCCCCCCGCCCCTGAGAGCCTCCTTCCTTCCCTTCCCCCCCACCCTGAGAGCCTCCTTCCTTCCTTCCCCCCACCCCTGAGGGCCTCCTTCCTTCCCTCCCCTCACCCTGAGAGCCTCCTTCCTTCCTTCCCCTCACCCTGAGGGCCTCCTTCCTTCCCTCCCCTCACCTTGAAAGCCTCCTTCCTTCCCCCCCCACTCTGAGAGCCTCCTTCCTTCCCCAGGGAGTTTCCTTTTCCCCCCCAGAGGTTTTTCCTTCCACTCATCCAGCAGTTTTTCCACTGCCCCTCGGAAGCTTTTCCTTCCACTCCATCAGTGGTTTTCCTTCCCCCTGGGCACTTTTCTTGGCCCTTCCCATTCCCCTGGGTACTCTTCCCTCCTGCCCTTGGGGCTTGCCCTCCCCTTTTCCCTTGGGGCTTGCCCTCTGCCCTCTTTGCCCTCTGCCCTCAGGAGCTCTTCCTTCACCCCTAGCACTTTTCCTCCAGCCCTTGCAACTTTTCCCTTCCCCCTGTGCACTTCCCTTCCTCAAACCGAGACACCCCTGCCCCAAATCCCCCACCCTTCCTCCCCATTCCCTTCCCCCCTCACCCTGCGAGCCTCCTTCCTTCCCCCCTCACCCTCAGAGCCTCCTTCCTTCCCCCCTCACCCTCAGAGCCTCCTTCCTTCCCCCCTGCACCCTCAGAGCCTCCTTCCTTCCCCCCTGCACCCTCAGAGCCTCCTTCCTTCCCCCCTCACTCTCAGAGCCTCCTTCCTTCCCCCCTCACTCTCAGAGCCTCCTTCCTTCCCCCCTGCACCCTCAGAGCCTCCTTCCTTCCCCCCTCTCCCTCAGAGCCTCCTTCCTTCCCCCCTCACTCTCAGAGCCTCCTTCCTTCCCCCCTCTCCCTCAGAGCCTCCTTCCTTCCCCCCTCACTCTCAGAGCCTCCTTCCTTCCCCCCTCACCCTGCGAGCCTCCTTCCTTCCCCCCTCACTCTCAGAGCCTCCTTCCTTCCCCCCTGCACCCTCAGAGCCTCCTTCCTTCCTTCCCCCCGCCCCTGAGGGCCTCCTTCCTTCCCTCCCCTCACCCTGAGAGCCTCCTTCCTTCCTTCCCCCCACCCCTGAGAGCCTCCTTCCTTCCTTCCCCCCACCCCTGAGAGCCTCCTTCCTTCCTTCCCCCCACCCCTGAGAGCCTCCTTCCTTCCTTCCCCCCACCCCTGAGGGCCTCCTTCCTTCCCTCCCCTCACCCTGAGAGCCTCCTTCCTTCCTTCCCCCCTGCACCCTCAGAGCCTCCTTCCTTCCCCCCTGCACCCTCAGAGCCTCCTTCCTTCCCCCCTGCACCCTCAGAGCCTCCTTCCTTCCCCCCTCACCCTGCGAGCCTCCTTCCTTCCCCCCTCACTCTCAGAGCCTCCTTCCTTCCCCCCTGCACCCTCAGAGCCTCCTTCCTTCCTTCCCCCCGCCCCTGAGGGCCTCCTTCCTTCCCTCCCCTCACCCTGAGAGCCTCCTTCCTTCCTTCCCCCCACCCCTGAGAGCCTCCTTCCTTCCTTCCCCCCACCCCTGAGAGCCTCCTTCCTTCCTTCCCCCCACCCCTGAGGGCCTCCTTCCTTCCCTCCCCTCACCCTGAGAGCCTCCTTCCTTCCTTCCCCCCTGCACCCTCAGAGCCTCCTTCCTTCCCCCCTGCACCCTCAGAGCCTCCTTCCTTCCCCCCTGCACCCTCAGAGCCTCCTTCCTTCCCCCCTCACTCTCAGAGCCTCCTTCCTTCCCCCCTGCACCCTCAGAGCCTCCTTCCTTCCCCCCTCTCCCTCTCCCCAGGCTTACTCCCTGCAGCACAGCAAGGAGGACCGCCTGGCCTACCTGAACCACCTGCTGGGGGGGGAGCTGACGCTGCAGCTGCTCTTCATCCTCTACGGGCTGCTGGCCCTGGCCTTCCTCTCGGGGTACTACGTGCGGGCGGCCGCGCAGGTGCTGGCCGTGGTGCTGCCGCCGGCCATCCTCCTCATCGACGGCAACCTGGGCTACTGGCACCAGGCGCGCCGCGTCGAGTTCTGGAACCAGATGAAGCTCATCGGCCAGAACGTCGGCATCTTCGGGGCCGTGGTCATCCTGGCCACCGACGGCTGAGCCCCCGGGGGGCCGCTGCGGGGCTGGGGGGAGGGCCGGCAGCGCCGTGGAGGGGGGGGGGAGGGGAAGGGGAAGGGTTTGTAACCACTGGCCGCTATTTATTGGAGGGGGCTGCGGGGGTGTGGCTGCGGGAGGGGTTTGTATTTTTCACCTGTAAATACGTTTGGAAGCCTTTGCTGCTGGCTCCTGCTGTGCTGAGGGGGGGAGGGGAACAGGGTTGAGGAGGGGGCTTCTGTATGAAAAGTGTGTGGGGGGGGGCTGGCCACTCTGTGGGGAGGTTGTTCCCTCCCTCCCTTCCCCATCCCTCTCCCTTCCTCCCTTCCCCCTCCCTCTCCCTTCCTCCCTTCCCCATCCCTCTCCCTTCCTCCCTTCCCCATCCCTCTCCCTTCCCCCCTTCCCCATCCCTCTCCCTTCCCCCCTTCCCCATCCCTCTCCCTTCCCCCCTTCCCCATCCCTCTCCCTTCCCCCCTTCCCCATCCCTCTCCCTTCCTCCCTTCCCCATCCCTCTCCCTTCCTCCCTTCCCCATCCCTCTCCCTTCCTCCCTTCCCCATCCCTCTCCCTTCCTCCCTTCCCCATCCCTCTCCCTTCCTCCCTTCCCCATCCCTCTCCTTTCCTCCCTTCCCCATCCCTCTCCTTTCCTCCCTTCCCCATCCCTCTCCTTTCCTCCCTTCCCCATCCCCCCCCCCTTCCTCTCCTTTCCCCCCCTCCCTCTCCCTCTCCTTTGGAGGGGTTGGAGTCAGAGGGAAGCTGCTTTGGAGGCCTTTTTGGGGGGAGAAGTTGCTTTGGGGGGAAGCTGTTTAGGGGGGGTTGAAGTCAAGGGGGAGAAGCTGATTTTGGAGGCCTTTTTGTGGGGGGAAGGCTGTTGTGGGGGTCTTACTGGGGAGAAGAAGCTGATTTGGGGGCCTTTGGGGGGGGGAGAAACTCTTCTGGGGGCCTTTTGGCTGGGGAAGCTCTTTGGGGGGGGCTGAGGTTGGGGGGAAGGCTGTTTGGGGGCTTTGCAGTAGGGGGGAAGCTGGTTTGGGGTCTCCTGGTGGGAGAGGTTGTTCTGGGGGGCTTTTGGTGGGGGGGGCAGCTGATTTGGGGTCCTCTGGGTGGGGAAGAGGTTCTTTTGGGGGGCTTTAGGGAGGGGAAGATGTTTTGGAGGGAGAAACTGGTTTGGGGGGGGATGATGGGAGGGGGCAGATGCTTTGGGGGACTTGGAGGGGGAATGGCTTTGGGGGGAGCTGCTTTGGGGAACTCGGGGGAGAAGACATTTGGGGGGGGGAATCATTGTGGGGGCCTTGAGGGGGGCTGCTTTAGGGGGCTTGAGGTGAGGGGAGCCTCTTGGTGGGGGGGCTCATAATGGACGAGGGAAGTGCTTGGGGAAGAGTCAGTTTGGGGGGCTTGGGATGGGGGGGGGGAGCTGCTTTGGGGGGGGACTGAAGCTATTTGGGGTGGGGGGCACCAGCATGCATTGTGTGTGTATGGGGGGGGCAGTCCTGAGTGTTGCCCTCCCTCTGGGGGGAGGAAACTTGGGGTGGGGGCAGCGGGGTCCTGGGCTGGGTTTTGCTGCCTTGTTCCCAGGCTCCTGCTCTGATGGGGGGGTGGGGAGGGGGCTTCACTGGTGGCTTACTGGGGGGTGGTGGGGGACACACACACAGAGTCTCACTGTCCCCATCCTGTGGGGTTCCTGTGTCACTGTCCCCTCCCACCCTGGGCTGGGCAGGTGGGTGTTGTGTGCCCCCTCCCTCCCGGGGCTGGGCTGTGGAAAAGCAAACAGGAGCTGATAAGAGACCTTCCTCCCAGGGAGGGGGGGATTTCCCCCCCCCTCCCCCCTCCCCCCCGCGCCCCCTCCCCTCCCCAAGTGCCTCCGGCGGAACCGGGGGCCATAAAGCTCGGGGAAGCGGCAGGGTCCTGTTTGCTGTCCCTGTCCCCTTCCGTCCCTGTCCCCCGGCACAAGCTGGGAGGGGAGGGGTGGGAGGGGAGGGGGAGGGCCGCTTGATCCCACAGGACCCCTCCCCCCCTCCCCCCCCCTCCCCCGCCCTCCCAGGGGCTTCTGGGGCTCTAGGGATGAACCTTCAGCCCCCTCCCTGCCCGTGGGCACCTCCTGTGTCTCTCATCCCCTGTAAGTCCTTCCCGGGGGGGGTGGGTGGCCCATAAAGGGGGGGTGTAGATGGCGGGGGGGGAGGGGGTGACATTTCCTCCCCCCCACCTCCTTTCAGAGCCATCCTGTGACCTTTGGAAAATTGCTGTTTGCTGCCACTCAGGGAAATGGTGCAGAAAAGTCTTCGCCTCCTGCGGCCCCCCCCCCTCAACTCCCCCCCTCCCCCCCCCCCCCAAATCCCGGGGGTGAGAGTGAGGCGGGGGGGGGGCAAACCGCCTGGGTCCTGATTCTCCCTCCCAGCCTTGGTTTGGGGACATCAGTGACGAATTGGTGACATTGCCGCTGGCTTGGGGGGGGTGGACTACCACCCCCACCCCTCCGAGGGGTGCTCCTCTGTTTTGGGAAGGGGGGAGGGGGGGTTCCCAAAACAGAGGAGCACCCCTCGGGGGGGGGGGGGTGGGTCTCAAGCTCCCCTCGCCCCGGGGGCACGTCGCAGCCTTGCACCCCCCAACCCCCTCACTTCGATCAGCCCCGCATCGATCGCTGGGGACGTGAAAGGTTCTGGGCTGAGCTGGGGAGGGGGCTGCTCACATCCCCCCCCCCCCCCCCCCCCCCCACCCTCTCCGCGCCCCATCCCCAGGCTGACGTGGGGACAGGCGGCGACCCCCTGCTTGTGTCCCCTCGCACCGCTGTGGCCACCGCACCGGGATGGGACCACCCCCCCCCGCCGCGCCCCAGCCCGCAGGGCTGCGGCCCCCCGTGGTGGCACTGCCAGGAGCTGTGCCCCTGTCGCCGCTCGCCGGGGTGAGGACCAGGGCAGGAGTGGGGTGCGTGTCCCCTCCAGCTGGGCTGGTGGCACCTCCGAACGGGCTGGTGACAGCCAGGAGCGGGGGCCCCGCCGAGCTGTGTCCTCTTCAACCGGGCTGGTGGCACCGGGCAGGGGCCCCGCCGAGCTGTGTCCCCTCCAGCCGGGCTGGTGGCACCGGGCAGGGTCCCCGCCGAGCTGTGTCCTCTTCAACCGGGCTGGTGGCACCGGGCAGGGTCCCCACCGAGCTCTGTCCCCTCCAGCCGGGCTGGTGGTACCGAGCAGGGTCCCCGCCGAGCTCTGTCTTCTTCAACCGGGCTGGTGGCACCGGGCAGGGTCCCCGCCGAGCTGTGTCCCCTCCAGCCGGGCTGGCAGGGTCCCCACCGAGCTCTGTCCCCTCCAACCGGGCTGGCAGGGTCCCCACCGAGCTCTGTCCCCTCCAACCGGGCTGGCAGGGTCGCACCGAGCTCTGTCCCCTCCAGCCGGGCTGGCAGGGTCCCCACCGAGCTGTGTCCCCTCCAGCCGGGCTGGCAGGGTCCCCACCGAGCTGTGTCCCCTCCAGCCGGGCTGGCAGGGTCCCCACCGAGCTGTGTCCCCTCCAGCCGGGCTGGCAGGGTCCCCATCGAGCTGTGTCCCCTCCCGCCGGGCTGGTGGCACCCCTCGGGGCCCCCACCCAGCTGTGTCCCCTCCATCGCCCTGGCTGTTCCTGCGTGGGCGCACGCTGAGGCTTTTGGGGACCCTGTTGTCCCCAGCCCAGCATCTACATGGTGGCCTTGGTGGCCCCCGTCCCGGTGGCTGCTCGCAGCACGTCCCCGCCGGTGCCTCCGTGCCTCAGTTTCCCCGGAGCCAGGCTGGCTGACAGCTCCTTAATGCCAAATCCATAAGGAATTATTGTGTCCCCCCCGGCGCGGGGGGCTGGTGGCGGGGAGCAGAAAGGTCACCTCATCTGTCCCGGGGGGCCGTGACAGCGATCGATGGCGGCGGCGGGGCCGCGGTGACAGTGACAAGCGGCCGCGGCGGCGGCTCCGTGCCCTGCTCGGCCCTCGGGGGAAACTGAGGCAGCCCTGCCCGGTGTCCCTTCCCGCCGGGGGGGGTGTCGCAGGCTGTGCCCCTGATGTCCCCCCAGGTGCTGTGTTGTGCCAGTGGCGTTTGTGTCCCGGTGTGTGGCCGGTGTCCCTCCGTGCCACTGCCGTGTGCCGAGGTCGTCACAGGGCTGCGTCTCACCTCTGCCCCCTCTGTGTCTCTGTGCCATGGCTGTGTGGCACCTCTGCCCCCTCTGTGTCTCTGTGCCATGGCTGTGTGGCATCTCTGTGTCCCTCTGCATGGCTGTGTGGCATCTGTGTCCCTGTGCCATGGCTGTGTGTCACATCCATGTCCCTGTGCCATGTCCCTGTGCCCTGGCTGTGTGTCACATCCATGTCCCCGTGCTGTGCCCGTCTGGCATTGCCATGTGCCACATGCCATGTCCCTCTGTCCCTTCCCTGTCCCCCATGCCCTGTCCCTGCACCCAGCCCCTCGCTGCACCCAGCTGGGGGTGGTCTCCGCCAAGGGACAATGACAAGGTACTGGCACGTGTCCCCGGGGCTGGTGCCGGTGGGGGGGCTGCTGGGGTCCTGCCGTGCCCGTGGGTCGGTCACGGGTGAGGGAGGAGCCAGCGTCCCCCACAGGCTATAAAAGCCTGGGTGGGTGGAGGAGCCACGGTGTCCCCAGCACTATCACCCCGCTGCCAGGCCCTGCCTGTCACCTCCCACCTGCTCCACTGTGAGTGTGGGGACAGCCCGGGGACGGGGGTCCCCTGGAGGGTCCCCTGGAGGGGGGGTGTCTTCTGTGGAGGTTGGGACCCCGGGGAGGGTGACGTCCCCTTGGGGACATGGGCTGGGGGGGATGTCCCTAGGGGCGGGCTGGGGTCTCTGGTGGGGGGGGGAACACTGGAGGGGCTGTCTCCGGGGTCGGGGCGGGGGGGTCTCTGGGGTACCTGGGAAGGATGTGTCCCCTCGGGGAGTTGCAAGGGCTGTCCCTGGGGGCGAGGTGTCCCTTTGGGGACACGGCAGGAGGTTCCTGGGGACCTGGGGAGGGAGGGGGTGGCCCTTTGGGGACATCGGGGGAGGTCTGTCTGTCCCGGCGCGGGGGTGGGGGGAGGTGGTCCCTCGGGGAACACCAGGAGGGGGTCTCTAGGGCTGAGATGTCCCTGGGGGGGGGATGCGGTGGTCTCTGAGGGGGAGACGTCCCCGTGGGGACATGGAGGTGTCCCTGGAGGGAAGATGTCCCTTGGGGGGGGGGGGGGGTTGGAGTCCTGGGTTGGGGGGAAGCAGGGAGTGGGCTTGGGGGGTGGGGAGCAGGGGCTTCGTTCAGAGGCAGAGCTGCCGCGGGCTGGGCTGGGGATCCCTAGAGGTGGCAGAGGTCCCCGAGGGGGGACAGGGGTGACACGCAGGCATCCCCACGCAGATGGTGACATCCCCACGGGCGTGGCGCGTGCTGCTGGTGGTGGCCCTCTGCGCCCTGCTGTGCCTGGACCTGCTGGCGGCTGCCTACCCCCCGAAGCCCGAGAGCCCCGGGGACGACGCCTCCCCCGAGGAGATGGCTCGGTACTTCTCGGCGCTGCGCCACTACATCAACCTGGTGACACGGCAGAGGTGAGCGCGGCACGGCACGGCACGGCACGGCACGGCACGGTGCGGGCGAGCGGGGCAGGGCAGGGGCGAGCGGGGCAGGGCAGGGGCGAGTGGGGCACGGCAGGGGCGAGTGGGGCACGGCAGGGGCGAGCGGGGCACGACAGGGGGGAGTGTGGGATGGCAGAGGTGAGTGTGGCACTCGGCAGCACCCCCGTGCCAGCCCCGCGGTGCTTGCCTGAGACCCTTTGGGTGTGCTGGCACCATCGGCACGCTCGTGTGCTCTGTCCCGCGCACCTTGTCCCCTCTGCACACCCCTGTGCGCTGTCACAGGCACCCAGCAGGTCCCTTGCACACCTGCGCCCTCCCGCTGCATGTGCCCCCTCATGCCCCACGCCCCCCTTGCACACGCGTGTGCCCTCCCGCTGCATGCCACCCTCGTGCCCCACGCCCCCCTTGCACACGCGTGTGCCCTCCCGCTGCATGCCACCCTCGTGCCCCACGCCCCCCTTGCACACGCGTGTGCCCTCCCGCTGCATGTGCCCCCTCGTGCCCCACGCCCCCCTTGCGCACGCGTGTGCCCTCCCGCTGCATGTGCCCCCTCGTGCCCCACGCCCCCCTTGCACACGCGTGTGCCCTCCCGCTGCATGCCACCCTCGTGTCCCACAGGTATGGCAAGCGTGCCAGCCCCGAGGCCGCGGCGCTGGAGCTGCTCCTGGGGGCCAGCAGGGACAGGTCACGGTGAGTGCCCCCAGCCCTGCCCCCCAGCCCTCTTCCTGTCTCCAGCACCCCACAGACCCTTTCCTGCCCCCTGGCGTGGGGGTCGCAGGGGGGTGCTGGGGTCCTCATCCTGCCCTTGTCTCACACAAGCTCTTCCTCACAGGTCTGACGATGACTCCGCCTGGTGACCGACACCCCCAGCCCCCCCCGGACCCCAGCCTCTCCCCGTGTCTCCCTAAGGGACCCAGGGCTCAGGGTGGGCCCCAGCACCCAGGGCCAGTGTAGCCCCCCCCTCGGGGGGGGAGGCAGGAACCTCCAGAGCCCAACCCGGGGGTGTCCTATTGAGGGGGGTCCTGACCCCTCATCCCCTCCCCACTGCTGTTGGGGGGGTCCCGTGTGGTCCCTCTGTGCCCCAGAATAAAGAGCACGATCGTGGGCACCCCTCTGGGTCCTGTGGACGTTTGGGGGGGGGACACAACGATGGGGACACGATGGGGGGGATGGAGGGAGGGGTGCAGGGGCGTGGAGGGGAGATGGAGAGAAGATTGAAGGGGTGTGCAGGGGAGGGTGGGGGGGGGATGGAGAGGAGATGAAGGGGTGCGGGAGAGGCTGAAGTGGTACGGTGGGGGCTGGCGAAGGGTTCTGGAGGGCTGGAGGGGTGCAGGGAGGCTGCACAAGGGAGAGGGGTGCAGGGGAGGATGGAGGGAGGCTGGAAGGGTCCAGGAGGGATGGAGGGGTGCGGGAGGAGGAAGGGGAGTTCAGGGGGGGTGCAGGGGGTGTAGAGGAAGGGGTGCAGGCAGGAATGAAAGGGAGAAGGAAGGAGGCAGAGGGGGCTGGAGAGAAGGGTGCAGGGGGGCTGGGGTGCACCGGGTGTGGGTGCTGTGTGCAGGGGGTGCTGGGGTGCACCGGGTGTGAGTGCTGGGGTGCATTGGGTGTGGGTACTGGGGTGCACTGGATGTGGGTGCTGGGGTGCAGGGGGTGCTGAGGTGCACCGGGTGTGGGTACTGGGTGCAGGGGGTGCTGGGTTGCACTGGATGTGGGTGCTGGGGTGCATTGGGTGTGGGTACTGAGGTGCATGGTGTGCTGGGGTGCACTGGGTGTGGGTGCATGGGGTGCAAGGGGTGCTGGGGTACACCGGATGTAGGTGCATGGAGTGCACCGGGTGTGGGTTCATGGGGTGCCTATTGGGTGTGGGTGCTGGGGTGCAGGGGGTGCACCGAGTGTGGGTACTGGGGTGCCCTGGCTGTGGGTGCATGGAGTGCACCAGGTGTGGGTGCATGGCGTGCATGGCGTGCATGGGGTGCTGGGTTGCACTGGGTGCGTGGGGTGCACTGGGTGTGGGTGCTGGGGTGCAGGGGGTGCACGCCCAATGCACTGGGTGTTGGTGCAGGGGGTGCTGGGGTGCAGGGAGTGCAGGGGGTGCACCAGCTGTGGCTGGTGGGGTGCATTGGCTGTGGGTGCTGGGGATGCAGGGGGTGCACTGGGTGTGGGTGCTGGGGTGCAGGGGGTGCTGGCTGTCCCCACCCCTCTGACCCCCCCAGCCCAGCCCACGGTGGGAGCAGGGGGGACAGCCACGTCCTCGGTCCCGGCCACCTCAGGGGCTGGCTGCTGTCCCCCACCCCCGCGCTCTCTGTCCTTCTGTCCTTCCGTTCTGTCCTTTCCCCCCTTGCCTCCCACCCCCCCGGCCATCTGTCTGTCCCTTTCACTGTCCCCCTGTCCCATCCAGCGTCCCTCTATCCCCCTCCCCATCCCTCTGTCCTGCCGCCCACCCCTCCCACCAGCCTCCATCCTCACCCCTTACACTCTGTCAGCCTCCTCCGTTTGTTCCCCCGTGCCCCTGTCCCCCCTGTCCCCACCCTGCCGCCCTCTCCTGGGACAGACACCGGACACCCAGGTCCCTCCGGAGCTCCCCCCCAGCCCAGGGTCAAACATTAACCAGGGCTGTGCGAGGGGCCAGGTGTCCCTGTCGCCCCCCCCTCGCCCCTCATCACATCTTCTGTCCCCCCCTCGATGGCCCTTGTGCCCCCCCCGGGCCGTGTGGCCACCTGGCCACAGGTGCTTCGTGGCAGGTGACATCAGCAGAGGGGACAGGGGGGATATAAGGGCCAGCGCGGCTGGCAGCGGTGTCACCGAGGACTCCGGCTGCGCCCCCTCGTGTCGCTGCGCCCCCTCGTGTCGCTGCGCCCCCTCGTGTCGCTGCCCCCCTCCTGTCGCCGCTCCCGGGATCAGGTGAGTGGAGCCTTGTCCCCAGGGGGTGGCAAGGCTGGGGGCAGGAGGGGTGGCGACGCCAGGGCCGGGGGACGCGGGGCTGAGGGCTGTGCGGCAGGGAGGAAGGGGTGACACGGGTGGGCACACGGGCGTGCAAGGCTGAGCGCGGGCAGCTGTGTGTAGGGAGGTGACACGGGGAGGTGTGCTTGGGGGTGAGCTGGGGGTGTGTGTGTGTGTGGGGGATGCTCTTGGGGTGCACCCTGGGAGTGGGGTGAACACGTGTGTGCATGTGTTTGTGTGTGCATACATGTATGCGTGCATGCAGGTGTTTGTGTGGGCACATATGTGTTTGTGTGTTCACGTGTGAGCATGCGTGTGTGCACGTGTGTGTGAGCATGCACATGTGCATGTGTGTGTGCAGGTGTGAGCATGCATGTGTGTGAGCATGTGTGTGTGCATGTGTGTGCATGTGTGAGCATGCATGTGTGTGAGCATGTGTGTGTGCATATGTGTGCATGTGTGAGCATGCATGTGTGTGAGCATGTGTGTGTGCATATGTGTGCATGTGTGAGCATGCATGTGTGTGTACGTGTGTGTGCATGTGTTCACGCACGTGTGAGCATAGGTGTGTGTGTGCACGTGTGTACACGTGTGTGTGCAGGTGTGAGCATGTGTGTACATGTGTGTGTATTCAGATATGTGCATGCACGTGTGTACACGTGTGTGTGCAGGTGTGAGCATGTGTGTACATGTGTGTGTATTCAGATGTGTGCATGCACGTGTGTACATGTGTGTGTGCAGGTGTGAGCATGTGTGTACATGTGTGTGTTCAGACGTGTGCATGCATGTGTGTGTACGTGTGCGCACACGTGTTCACACACGTGTGAGCGTGCATGTGTGTGCAGCTGTGTGCATGCACGTGTGTACACGTGTGTGTGCAGGTGTGAGCATGCGTGTGTGTGCGTGCAGGTGCATGCACGTGTGTGTGCGCGCCCACCCGCGCCGGTGCGTGACGCCGCTGTGCGTGGCGCAGCCATGGCTCCCCGCTGGCCGCCGCTGCTGCTGCTGCTGTGTGCCCTGGCACTGCTGGCTGGGCAGCCTGGCACTGCCAGCCCTGCTCAGCCAACCTACCCCGGGGACGATGCTCCGGTGGAGGAGCTGCTGCGCTTCTACAACGACCTCCAGCAGTACCTCAACGTCGTCACTCGGCACCGGTGAGCACAGCCTGCTCCTTGGTGTAACCTGCTCCTTGGTGTAACCTGCTCCCTGCTGTAACCTGTTCCCTGGTGTAAGCTGCTCCCTGCTGTAACCTGCTCCTTGTTGTAACCTACTCCCTGCTGTAACCTGTTCCCTGGTGTAAGCTGCTCCCTGGTGTAACCTACTCCTTGTTGTAACCTACTCCCTGCTGTAACCTGTTCCCTGGTGTAAGCTGCTCCTTGTTGTAACCTACTCCCTGCTGTAACCTGTTCCCTGGTGTAAGCTGCTCCCTGGTGTAACCTACTCCTTGTTGTAACCTACTCCCTGCTGTAACCTGTTCCCTGGTGTAAGCTGCTCCCTGGTGTAACCTACTCCTTGTTGTAACCTACTCCCTGCTGTAACCTGTTCCCTGGTGTAAGCTGCTCCTTGTTGTAACCTACTCTCTGCTGTAACCTGTTCCCTGGTGTAAGCTGCTCCCTGGTGTAACCTACTCCTTGTTGTAACCTACTCCCTGCTGTAACCTGTTCCCTGGTGTAAGCTGCTCCTTGTTGTAACCTACTCCCTGCTGTAACCTGTTCCCTGGTGTAAGCTGCTCCCTGGTGTAACCTACTCCTTGTTGTAACCTACTCCCTGCTGTAACCTGTTCCCTGGTGTAAGCTGCTCCCTGGTGTAACCTACTCCTTGTTGTAACCTACTCCCTGCTGTAACCTGTTCCCTGGTGTAAGCTGCTCCTTGTTGTAACCTACTCCCTGCTGTAACCTGTTCCCTGGTGTAAGCTGCTCCCTGGTGTAACCTACTCCTTGTTGTAACCTGCTCCCTGCTGTAACTTATTCCCTGCTGTAACTTGCTCCCTGGTGTAACCCATTCCCTGGTGTAACCTGTTCCCTGGTGTAACCTACTCCTTGGTGCAACCTATTCCCTGGTGTAACCTGCTCCCTGGTGTAACCTATTCCCTATTGTAACCTGCTCCCTGCTGTAACCTACTCCTTGTTGTAACCTGCTCCCCGGTGTAACCTACTCCCTGTGTAGCCTGCTCCCTGTTGTAGCCTGCTCCCTGTGGTAACCTGCTCCCTGCTGTAACCTACTCCTTGTCATAACCTGCTTCCTGTTGTAATCTACTTCCCGGTGTAACCTACTCCCCATTGCAAGCTACTCCCTGGTGTAACCTGCTCCATGCTGTAACCTACACCCCCAAGCAATGAGCTGCCCTGCTGAAATGAGCTCCCTGCTGTAACATGCTCCCTGTTGCAATGCACTCCTTGTTGCAACCTGCTGCCCGTGGCAGTGTGTTCCCTGCATGCTGCCACGCTGCAGTCTGCCTCCTGTTGTAACCTACTCCCTGTAGCCCCACGCTGCCCTGATGAAAGGTGCTCCTTGCCATGAGGTACTCCCTGTTGCAGAGTGCTGCCCACTGCAGCCTGCTCCCTGCTGCAACCAGCTCTGTGATGAGCTCCCTGCCGCAGCACACGCTGCACCCTGCTGCCTCACTGCAACCTTCTGACTGCTGCAACCAGCTCTTGCTGCAGGGTAGCTCCTGCACTGCCACTGCCCACTGCAGTGTACTCCCTGTTGCAACACTCTCCCTGTTGCAAACTCTTCCCTGTTGCAAACTCTTCCCTGTTGCAAACTCTTCCCTGTTGCAGTTCTTTAACCTGCTGCAACCAGCTCTTTGCTGCAGCTTGTTCCCCATTGCAACACTCTCTCTGTTGCAACCTGCTCCTGCTGCACTGCACTGCCCACTGCAGCACGTTGCTCACTGCAGCTGCTCCTCACTGCTGTGGCTCCCTGTTGCAACTCTTTAACCTGCTGCAACCAGACTTTTGCTGCAGCTTGTCCCCTATTGCAACATTCTCCCTATTGCAACCTGCTCCATTGCTGCAACCTGCTCCTGCTGCGCTCCACTGCCCACTGCAGCACGTTGCTCACTGCAGCATGTTGCTCACTGCAGCTGCTCCTCACTGCAGCATGTTGCTCACTGCAGCTGGTCCTCACTGCAGCATGTTGCTCACTGCAGCTGCTCCCTCTTGCAAGCTATTCCCTGCTGCAAACTCTTCCCTCTTGCAATTCTTTTACCGGCTGCAACCAGACCTTTGCTGCAGTGCATTCCCCGTTGCAGCATGCTCCCCGTTGCAGCTTGTCCCCCCCAAACAGCTGCCCCCCACTGCTCCCCTGTCCCCCTGCTTGCTGCAGTCCCCCCCCCCCCCCGCCACTAACGTGTGTGGTCTCCCCCCACCCCAGGTACGGCAAGCGGTCGGGCAGCAGAGTGCTGTGCGAGGAGCCCTTTGGCCCCGAGGGGTGCTGAGCCCCCCCCAGGTGAGGGGTGCTGGGAGCCTGGGGGGCACTGGGGACTGGCTGAGCCTCCCCCCGTGCCTCAGTTTCCCCAAAGGGCATCAGCCTGGCTGGGAGCTGGGGAGTCCTCGGGTGGGAGGCACAGGACTGTGGGGGGGACAAACTCTGAGTGGGGAGCGTGGGGCTGGAGGGTCTCAGGGTGGGGGGCTCCAGGCTGGGAGGGCTTGGGGGGGATGGGGCTCTGTGGGGTGCTGACCCCCATCTTGTTGCAGGGACAGTGCCAGGGCTGAGCGGGTGAAGAGGAACTCCGTGGGGTGCAGCACCCACTGCACCCCCAGCACCCACTGTGCCCCCCCCCAGCACCTTCAGCCCCGGGCCGGGGTGGCCCCCCCGGCAATAAACCCCCTTGCAGACACCTCCTGTCTCTGCCTGCCTGCCTGGGGCACTGGGAACGCTGCGGCTGCTGCGGCCACCGGGGGCTGGGGACACCGGGGGGGGGACACTGGGGCTGGGGATGCAGAGGGACATAGACTGGGAACACTCAGGGGGCACTGGGGACTCCTGGGGCCACTGGGGACTCGGGGCACTGGAGCTGGGACACTGGGGGCACTGGGGCACGGGGGCTGGGGACACTAGGGACTCTAGGGGCCACTGGAGGCACTGGGGACTCAGGGGGCATTTGGGCCACTGGGACTGGGGACACAGAGGCACTGGGACACTGGGACCACTGGGGCTGGGACAGCTGGGGACTCAGGGGGCACTGGGGACTCAGGGGGTGCTGGGGACTCTGGGAGCACTGAGGACTCTAGGGACACTTGGGACACTGGGGGCACTGGGGACTCAGGGGGCACTTGGGACACTGGGGGCACTGGGGACTCAGGGGGCACTTGGGACACTGGGGGCACTTGGGACACTGGGGGCACTGGGGCTGGGGCCACTGGGGGCTCAGGGGGTGCTGGGGACTCAGGGGGCACTTGGGACACTGGGGGCACTGGGGACTCAGGGGGCACTTGGGACACTGGCGGCAGTTGAGCTGAGGACTCTGGGGGCACTGGGGCAGGGGCACAGAGTGGGGTGCCCCCGCTGTTGGGCGCCAGCGCCATGCAGTGTGCCCGTGAGGCACAATACGGGGCTGGGGGCACAACACAGGGCCCTCGTGGGGTCCCCGCACATGCCCGTGGGACGTGCACACGCGTGTGCTAGCTCACACACGTGTGGCCGAGGGGGTGCCAGGGAGTGCCAGGCCGCCGCACGCCTGCGCAGCTGTCCCTGTCCCCGCCGGTGCCAGTCCCTCCCGTGCCCGGCCGGAGAGATGCCAGCGGCTGCCCAGACCTCCACCGCGGGTCAGTGCTCGCCGGGATCGGCCTTGCACACGCGTGTGCACACGTGCCCCCGGGGTGTGCATGGGGGGGAGGGTATGAGGGGGTGGGGAGGCTTGTGAGAGGGGCGCCACAGGGCATGTGTGCCAGGGGAGCTGAGGGCACGGGGCGTGCCCACACGTGGGTGTGAACACGAGTGTGCACAGGGCACACTGGAGCCTGGCACGATGTGTGTGCAAGAGGGGGGGGTGTCGTTCCGGGTGGGGAGGGTCTTTTGGGGGGGCGGGTGGGGGAGGGCATTCTCCTGTGCCTGCACACGTATGCGTGTGGGCTGTGCACACGCGTGTGCGTGGGGCACACCTGAGCCTGGCACCGTGCCTGTGGAACATGGGGGGGGGAGGGGGTGTTCCTGGGGTGGTTCTTGGTTCTTTTTTGGGGGGGTGGGGGGCACCAGTGGGGTGGGGAGCACCTTCCCGTGCACACACGTGGGGGTGTATGGGTTGTGCACACGCGTGTGCGTGGGGTGTGCACAGGGGCGTGCGTGGGGCACGCTTGGGCTTAGCAAGGTGTATGTGTGCAAGGCGGGGCGGGGGGGAGGGCATCCCTGGGCGGGGTAGGGGAGGCACAGGTAGGTGCTGAAAGGCTGGGGGGGGGGGAGGGGGGGGAGCAGGCTGCTCCCTGCGCGCGTCCCCGCGTGCGCGTGGGGCCGTACGTGCGCGCACAAGCGGGGAGCGTCCCCTTTAAATCCGCGCCCCCCGCTCCGCCTTGTGCTCCCCAGCACCCCCCCCCCTCCCCCCGCCATGGTTGGCATGGCAACGGCGCGGTCCCTGAGCACCCCCCCCCCCCCCAACTCCGTCACCCGCCCCCTTAAAGGGGCCGCGCCCCCGCTGCTCCCCCTCCCCGGGCTGCGGGAGCCTGCGAGCGGGGGGGGCCCGCGGGTGTGCAACGAGGGTGAGCAGCACCGGGGGGGGGCTGGGGGGGGGGCGCGGGGGTGTGCGAGGGGGTGTGCAACACGAGGGAGGGGCGAAGGGTTGTGCAAGCGGGGCGGGGGGAGGAACGCGGAGCGGGGGAGGGGGTGTGCAACTGTGGGGGTGCAAGGGGGCTGTGCAACCGGGGGGGGGGTCGCGCAGGGGTACGCGAGCACGAAGCGGGGGGGCACGGGGATGTGCAACTGGAGGACGGGGAGGGGGGGGCTGTCTGTGCACGGGGGGGTGCACACGCAGGAGCGTGCAGGGGTGCGTGGGCATGAACCGTGGAGGGAGCGTTTTGGTGGGGGGGGGGGGGGGCGGATTTGCACTCGTGGGGTCCGAGGTGATGTCACTGTAGCGGGGGCTGCGCGTCCACGCGTGTGCAAGGGGCCCCCCCCTCCCGCGTGCAAGGCTCCCCTCGGTGTTCACGCGTGTACAAAGCTCCCCTTGTGCAAGACACCTCCATGCACACGCGTGTACAACCCCCCACGTACACGAGTGTACAAGCATCACCTCTCCGTGTGTGTGTGTCTGCAAGTCCTCCCCCCCGTCCCCCGTGTGCAAGACCCCCGAGTGTGCAAGGTCCTCCCCGAGATACACGAGTGTGCAAAGCCCCCCCCCCTTCTCCACGTACACGCGTGTGCAAGGCCGGTGGCGGGAGGGGGGGGCCCGGCGGCAGCGGTGCCCGGATCTTTGGGGGGGGGGGGGCAGCGGGAGGCCCCGGTTCCGCCGCCCGCAGCCATGAACGGCCCCGGCAGAGGGGTCCCCGCATCCCCCTACCCCCCCAGCGCTCCCCTGGGCCCCCAAGGTACCGGGGCGAGGGGTGCGGGGGGGGGGGGCAGGGGGGACCTGGGCGGGGGGGGTGATGTCAGGCGGGGGGGGGGGGGTGGAGTGTGCGGGGAGGGGGTGAGGATGGAGAGCAGTGGCCGGGGGCGGGGGGGAGATGGAAGCAGGGGGATGAGAGATGTGGGGGGGCTCTTGGGTCATGCTGTGCCCCCCCCCCCCATCCCTTCCCAGATGTGGGGGGGGCGCTGCATGGATTTTGCTCCACTCCCCCCCCTCGCTGCATCACGAAGCATCATCCCCCCACCCCCCCCCCCCCGATCCCCGCCCCCCCTCCGGTCATTGCAGCGCAGCCTGGGCTGGGCGGGCAGCGGCCCCGCCCGCAGCAACGCCACGGAGGCGTCGGGCAAGGCCACCCCCCCGGGCAAAAAAATGTCATTGCCCCCCCCCCCCCCCCCCCAATTCCCATCCCGTTGCTTCGCACCCCCCCAGCTCCATTACAGCCCCCCCCAGCTCCATTACAGCCCCCCCAAATCGCATCGCACCCCCCCCGGCAATTGAATTGCAGCCCCCCCGCATTCCATCGTTGTCCTCCCCCCCCCAATTTCATTTCACCCCTTAATTCTAATGGACCCCCCCCAACTACACTGCACCCCCCCTCAACACATTACCCTTCTCCCATTTCTTTTTGACCCCCCCCCAATTTCATTGCTGCTTCTCCCATTTGCAGTGCACACTCTGCGCCCCCCCCCCCCCCCCCACTTCTACTTGTACTGGGGGGGGGGGGAATGTTCCCCCCCCCCAGCCCCGGGTTGGTTCTTTTTGCCCATTGCCCCCCCCCCCCCCGCCAATCAGCAGAGCTTGGGGGGGGGGGGGCTCTGTGCTCCCCATCCCAGGGGCTGGGGGTGCAGCGAGACCCCCTGCACACACTGGGGGGCTGCTGGGGGGATTTGGGGGGGGGGGGGGCAGAACGTTTGGAGCGGGGGGGTGTGGTGTGTGTCTTTGTAGGGGATCAAGGTGCCCCTCAATGGGGAAACTGAGGCAAAGGGGGGGGGGGGGGCATGGTGCTGAGTGGGCAGGATTAGACCTGACCCAGCCCCTCCTCGAGGTGTTGGGGGGTGGGCTGTGATGCTCCATCCCCTCCCGCCGCCCCCCCGCCCAAGCCGAGCCTAAGCCAAGTGAGACAGGGTGAGGATGCTTGGGGGGGTGGTCAGAGGGGGACACATCTGTGGGTCTGCAGAATATCCCCCCCCCCAATTCGCCGTTAGGTCACATAACTGGGGGGGCACTGGGGTGAGGGGGGGTGTCCCTGCTCCCAGGAGAATATCCCCCCCCAGTTCCCCATTAGGTCACATAACCGGGGGGGCTCTGGGGTGAGTGGGGCAGGACTTTGGGGGGGGGGGTCGGGTCACCCCTGTCTGTGTTTGACTTTCACCTGCTTACCGCTCTCTCCTCCTCTCCCCCCCCCCACTTTATCTGCGTCCCCCCCCTCCCCAATGTCCCCGTGTGTGTCCCACCTGCCACGTGGGGTGTGGGGGTGTCCCCTCCTCTCCCCCCCAGCCATGCAGCAGGTCCTGGACAACCTGATGGGGCTCCCCGGGACCCCCGGGGCCGCTGACCTGGACCTCATCTTCCTGAGGGGCATCATGGAGAGCCCCATAGTGAGGTCCCTGGCCAAGGTAGGGGACATGGGGACAGGGGGACATGGGGACACGGGGACATGGGGACATGGGGACATGGGGACATGGGGCATGGGGACATGGGACAGGGGGACATGGGGCATGGGGACATGGGGACATGGGGACATGGGGCATGGGGACATGGGGACATGGGGACATGGGACAGGGGGACATGGGGCATGGGGACAGGGGGACATAGGGACATGGGGCATGGGACAGGGGGACATGGGGACATGGGACAGGGGGACATGGGGCATGGGGACAGGGGGACATAGGGACATGGGGCATGGGACAGGGGGACATGGGGACACGGGGACATGGGGCATGGGGACATGGGGACATGGGGCATGGGGACATGGGACAGGGGGACATGGGGACATGGGACAGGGGGACATGGGGCATGGGGACACGGGGCATGGGGACATGGGGCATGGGACAGGGGGACATGGGACAGGGGGACATGGGGACATGGGGCATGGGACAGGGGGACATGGGACAGGGGGACATGGGGACATGGGACAGGGGGACATGGGGACATGGGGACACGGGGCATGGAGACATGGGACAGGGGGACATGGAGCTACGTGTGCTTGCCTGCACGTGTGTGTGCATGGTGTGTGTGCTTGTGCTCATACATGTGTGCCGTGTGTGTGTGTGGCCACGCTTGTGCTTATGCATGTGTGTGCTTGTGCATGTATGCTCGTGTGTGCACTCCTCTGTGTGTCCCTGCATGTGTGCTCACATGTGTGTGTGCTCACACGTGTGTGTCCGTGTGTGTGTGCTCACGTGCATGCCTCTGTGTGCTCACACGTGTGTGTGCTCATGTGCATGCTCACGTGTGTGTGTGTTCACATGTGTGTGTGCTCACACGTGTGTGTTCATGTGTGTGTGGCCTCATGTGCATGCCTCTGTGCTTGTGCTCACACGTGTGTGTGCTCATGTGCATGCTCACATGCGTGTGTGCTCATGGGTGTGCGTGCTCATGTGCATGCTCACATGCGTGTGTGCTCACACGTGTGTGTGTGCTCACACATGTGTGTGCTCATGTGCATGCTCACGTGTGTGTGCTCACACGTGTGTGTGCTCATGTGCATGCTCACGTGTGTGTGCTCACACGTGTGTGTGCTCACGTGCATGCTCACATGCGTGTATGCTCATGGGTGTGTGTGCTCATGTGCATGCTCACGTGTGTGTGCTCACACGTGTGTGTGCTCACGTGCATGCTCACATGCGTGTATGCTCATGGGTGTGTGTGCTCATGTGCATGCTCACGTGTGTGTGCTCACACGTGTGTGTGCTCATGTGCATGCTCACATGCGTGTGTGCTCGCTCATGGGTGTGTGTGCTCATGTGCATGCTCACGTCTGTGCGTGTGCTCACACGTGTGTGTGTGCTCATGGGTGTGCGTGCTCATGTGCACACACGTGTGCCCGTGCGTGAGCGCTCACGGCCGTGCTGGTGTGTGTGCTCCTGTGCCCGCACTCCGCCGGCTCATGCCCGCCCTCCCCCACCCTGGAGCAGGGTCCTGTCCGTGCGTCCCCTACCCCCTGCAGCGCCGGCAGCTGCCGGGGGGTATTAGCGAGCGGGCGGGCACGGGGAGGGGGCGGGGGGCGGCCCGGGGGTCCCTAATCCCCCTCCGCCGGCCCCTCCCCAGGCCCACGAGCGTCTGGAGGAGACCAAGCTGGAGGCTGTCCGCGGGGACAACGTGGAGCTGGTGCAGGAGATCCTGCGGGACCTGGGGCAGCTGGCACGGCAGGACAGCGCGGCCGCCGAGCTGGCACGCATCCTGCGCGAGCCGCACTTCCAGGTGGGGGCACACGCGTGTGCAACGCGCGCGCACACACACACACCTCCCCCCCCCCCCCCCCCGGGAGCACGACTGCCTGCGTGCCACGCTGATTGTCTCCCGTGGCTCCCAGTCCCTGATGGAGACCCACGACTCGGTGGCCTCCAAGAGCTACGAGACGCCTCCCCCCAGCCCCCTCCTGGATCCCACCTTCAGCAGCCAGCCTGTGCCCCCCGACGCCGTGCGCATGGTGGGCATCCGCAAGACGGCCGGAGAGAACCTGGTGAGGCTGGGCACGGAGCGGGGGGGGGGGGCGTGCGGATGGGTGCTGGGACGGTGAGGGGCGGTGTGGCATTGAGGGGTGCTGGCAGGGTGCTGGGGGTGCAGATGGGTGCTGGGACGGTGAGGGGCGGTGTGGCATTGAGGGGTGGTGGGGTGCTGGCAGGGTGCTGGGGGTGCCAGGAGGTGCTGGGACACTGAGGGGTGGTGGGGTGCTGGCAGGGTGCTGGGGGTGCCAGGAGGTGCTGGGACACTGAGGGGTGGTGGGGTGCTGGCAGGGTGCTGGGGGTGCCAGGAGGTGCTGGGACACTGAGGGGTGGTGGGGTGCTGGCAGGGTGCTGGGGGTGCCAGGAGGTGCTGGGACACTGAGGGGTGCTGGAGTGCTGGCAGGGTTCTGGGGGTGCCAGGAGGTGCTGGGACACTGAGGGGTGCTGGAGTGCTGGCAGGGTTCTGGGAGGGTGCTGGGGGTGCCAGTGGGTGCTGGGACACTGAGGGGTGCTGGGGTGCTGGCAGGGTGCTGGGGGTGCCAGTGGGTGCTGGGAGTGTTGCTGTGGGTTGCTGGGATCATTGAGGGCATCACTGGGTGCTGGGGATGCTGGGACATGGATGGGTGCTGGGGAGTGCCAGTGGGTGATGGGGTGTTGAGGGGTGCCGGGGGCACTGCTGGGTGCTGGGGGTGTCGATGGGTGCTGGGGCACTGAGGGGTGGTGGGGTGCTGGCGGGGTGCTGGGGGTGCCAGTAGGTGCTGGCGATATTGCTGTGGAGTGCTGGGCACACTGTGGGGCATTGATGGGTGCCGGGGTACTGCAGGGTGCTGTGGGCATCATGGGATACTATGAGCAGGGTGCTGTGGGCACGTGGCACGTAACTGGGTGCTGGGATACTGCTGGGTGCTGAGGGGCACTGCGGGGCGCTGCGGGGCGCTGCGGGCTGGGATGCCCGGCGGGTGCCCGGCAGTTGCTGGGGCAGGGCTGGGATGCCCGGCGGGTGCCCGGCAGGTGCTGGGGCAGGGCTGGGATGCCCGGCGGGTGCCCGGCAGGTGCTGGGGCAGGGCTGGGATGCCCGGCGGGTGCCCGGCAGGTGCTGGGGCAGGGCTGGGATGCCCGGCGGGTGCCTGGCAGGTGCTGGGGCAGGGCTGGGATGCCCGGCGGGTGCCCGGCAGGTGCTGGGGCAGGGCTGGGATGCCCGGCGGGTGCCCGGCAGGTGCTGGGGCAGGGCTGGCGCACCCGGCGGGTGCCCGGCGGGTGCTGAGGCCGGGCCGTGCCCGCAGGGGGTGACGTTCCGGGTGGAGCGGGGGGAGCTGGTGATCGCCCGCATCCTGCACGGGGGGATGGTGGCGCAGCAGGGGCTGCTGCACGTGGGCGACGTCATCCGGGAGGTGAACGGGCGGGAGGTGGGCAGCGACCCGCGGGCACTGCAGGACTCCCTGCGCCACGCCAGCGGCAGCGTCGTCCTCAAGATCCTGCCCAGCTACCAGGAGCCTCACCCGCCCCGCCAGGTACTGCCCCTGCCCTGCCTGGCACCCTGCCCTCTGCCCCACCCTGCATCCATCCCCTCCTTAATGCCCCCCTGCATCCCACCCCACCCTGCACCCCACCCTGCATCCTGCCCTCTCCTGCATCCCATCCTGCATCCCTCTTGGCAGCCTGCAGCATAACTTGCATCCTCCCCTGCTGCATCCCGCCCTGCATCCCACCCTGCACCCCACCCTGCATCCCGCCCTGCATCCCGCCCTGCATCCCGCCCTGCACCCCACCCTGCATCCCACCCTGCATCCCGCCCTGCACAGCGACCTGAATCCCTCCCTGCCTCCCATCCTGTATCCTGCATCCCCTCCTGCATCCTATCTCTGGGTCCCCATGTCCAATTGTCCCCATGCCACCCTGTCCCCCTGTCCCACACCCCCCCTGCTTCATGCCCATGTATCCTCTGTCCCCTTGCCCTGTGCCTTGTCCCTCTGTATGTCCCCTGAGCCCCACAACCCCTATGTCCCCATGTGCCCCTGTTCCCCTGTCCCCATGTCCCTCTGCTCCCCTGTCCCCCATTTCCCCTGTCCCCATGTCCCCCTGTTCTCCCGTCCCCCATATCCCCTGTCCCACTGTCCCCATGTTCTCCTGTCCCCACGTCTGCTGTCCCCTTGCCACATGCCTCACACCGCCGTGTCCCCACGTCCCCTGCTCTCCTGTCCCCCAGCCTGTGGCCCCTGATCGCCAGCAGGGACTTGCCTCGTGCCCACATGCCCCACGTCCCGTGGGACCCCAGTGTCCCCCACCGTGCCCTGCGTGCCTGGCACTAGTGAGGGCACCCGCCCCGGCCTCATCCTTGTTCCCATTCCCACGGTGAAGCCCGGGAGCTTGGGTGGCAAAGGGTGCCCTGTGTCCCCTCCTCCCCTCCCCGTGCCAGCCTGGGCACAAAGCCGTGTTGTCACTGTGTGCCCTGGCACCGCCTGTCCCTGCGCCAGGCTGACCCTGTGGCATCCTTCTGCTGCCAGCGCTGGGCTGGGGGCCCCGCGCGCGAGGGTGGTGTGTGCCCGCTCCCTGCGCGCCCCCCCGCCCCCCACCCCCCATGTGTGCCATCCTGGGCGCGGTGGCAGCGGTGGTGGGCACCTGCGTGTGCCTGTGCGTGGCCGTGGGGCTGTGCCTGGGTGCCACCGTGGGCGCCCTGTGGGTGGCGGCGGCCATCGGCGGTGCCATCTGCGTGTGCCTGGGCGCTGCCCGTGCCTGGCTGCACCGGGCACGGGGCGGGCACCAGGATGAAGTGGGGGGCATCTAGAGGGGTGCCCACTTGCGTGCGTGTGTGCGGGGGGCACGGATCCTGCGTGTCCCGCTGGCGAGACTGAGGCACGGGGCGGGGGGTCGGGTGGTGGTGCAGGGAGGGGACCCCAGGTGTTTGGTGACCTCCGTGGTCTCTTCCTGGTGCCCCCCCGCGACCCCCACCCCTGTCTCTCCTTGGTGACCCCTCCCTGGCCCCCAGGTGTTTGTCAAGTGCCACTTTGACTACGACCCTGCCACCGACAGCCTCATCCCCTGCAAGGAGGCTGGGCTCAAGTTCATGGCCGGGGACCTGCTGCAGATCGTCAACCAGGACGACCCCAACTGGTGGCAGGTCAGGGGTGCGTGGGGGGGCCCCGGGGGAGGTGGGTTCTGGCCCTTTCACCCCGCTCCTGGCTGTCCCTCAGCGGCTGGGGTCCCACGGAGGGTCAGGGGAGATCCTGGCGGTGGGAGGGGGGTCTCTGGGATTTGTCCCTGGAAACTTGTAGGGGGGTCGTCTGTGGGGGTTGGGAAGGGTCTGTGGCTGCTGGGGCAGTCCTGGGAGCTGGGGTGGGGGGTGGGACAAGGGAGATGTCTCTAGAAACTGGGGGGGGGGTCCCTGGGAGAAGGAGATGTGCCTGGAAATTTGGGGGGTCCATGGGAGCTGGGGGGGGGGGTGTCACTGGGAGAAGAGAAAGATCCCTGGAATCTAAGGGGTCCATGGGAGCTGGGGAGGGGGGGTCACTGGGAGAAGGAAATGTCCCTGGAAATTGGGGGGTCCATGGGACTAGGAGAGGTCTTTGGGAGCTGTGTGTTAGGGGGGGTCCCTAGGAGCTTGGGGTTCCCTGGGACCGGGGGGGTTCCCTGGATGGTGAGAGGGGTCTCTGACGCTGGAGCCTCCCTGGAAGCTGGGAGGGGGCTCCTTGGAAACTTGGGGGGGGTGTATGTGTGGGGTGTCCCTGGGAGCTGCTAGGGGGTCCCTGGAGCTGGGGAGGGACCCTGGGGTGTTGCTGGGAGCTGGTAAGGACTCCTTGGAATTGAGAGGGTCCCAGTGGGGCTGGGGGGTGTCCTGACACGTGGTGATGTCCCCCCAGGCATGCCATGTGGAGGGGGGCAGCGCGGGGTTGGTGCCCAGCCAGCTGCTGGAGGAGAAACGCAAAGCCTTCGTCAAGAGGGACGGGGACGTGACCCCCGGCTCCGGTATGGCCACAGCCCCCGGCGGGGGCACGGCCCTGGGGGCACGGCCCTGGGGACAGCAGGGCACAGGGGCACCTCCCAGGAGGGAGCATGGCAGGTCCCCTGTGCCCCATGCCCAAGTCCATATTGCTCCATGGTGGTGTCCCCCTCCCCATGGCAGGTCCTCAATCCCCGGGGGAGGCCCCATGGCACTGCCCCTGTGTCAGGTACCCGATCCCCAGGGTGATGTCCCCATGGCACTGCCCCTGTGTCAGGTCCCCGATCCCCAGGGTGATGTCCCCATGGCACTGTCCCTGTGTCAGGTCCCCGATCCCCAGGGTGATGTCCCCATGGCACTGTCCCTGTGTCAGGTCCCCGATGCCCAGGGTGATGTCCCCATGGCACTGCCCCTGTGTCAGGTCCCCGATCCCCAGGGTGATGTCCCCATGGCACTGCCCCTGTGTCAGGTCCCCGATCCCCAGGGTGATGTCCCCATGGCACTGTCCCTGTGTCAGGTCCCCGATCCCCAGGGTGATGTCCCCATGGCACTGCCTCCGTGGCAGGTCCTAGCTCCCCTCTTCCTGTCCCCATGCCACGGCACCGTCCCCATCCCCGTCCCCATGCCCAGCTCAGCCAGCGCCGTGCCCTCGGCAGGGGCTCTGTGTGGCAGCCTCAGCGGGAAGAGGAAGAAGAGGATGATGTACCTGACCACCAAGAACGCCGGTGAGCGTCCCCTGAGGGCATTCCCCCAGGGGAAGAGGGGCTGGGGGGACACGCTGGGGTCCTGTGGTGGGTGACAGAGCTGTCCCTCGCCCAGAGTTCGACCGCCACGAGCTGCTGATCTACGAGGAGGTGGCACGGATGCCTCCCTTCCGCCGGAAAACGCTGGTGCTGATCGGTGCCCAGGGCGTGGGCAGGCGCAGCCTCAAGAACAAGCTGATCATGTCAGACCAGGCACGATACGGCACCACCATCCCCTGTGAGTGGCCCTGCCCCGCGGCCCCGCCGCTGCCGCCGGCCCCGGCCGCGGCGCTCAGCCGGCGAGCATCGCAGTCCCTCACCGGCAGCGCCGTCCCCTGCCGGCAGCATCAGTCCGAGCAGCATGCCTGTTCCCCAGCAGCATCCCTGTTCCTCACCAGCATCCCTGTTCCTCACCAGCATCCCTGTTCCTCACCAGCATCCCTGTTCCCCACCAGCATCCCTGTTCCTCCATCAGCCTCCCTATTCCTCACCAGCATCCCTCTTCCTCCACCATCATCCCTGTTCCCCACCAGCATCCCTGTTCCCCACCAGCATCCCTGTTCCTCCATCAGCCTCCCTATTCCTCACCAGCATCCCTCTTCCTCCACCATCATCCCTGTTCCCCATCAGCATCCCTGTTCCCCACCAGCATCCCTGTTCCTCACCAGCATCCCTGTTCCCCATCAGCATCCCTGTTCCCTACCAGCATCCCTGTTCCTCACCAGCATCCCTGTTCCTCACCAACATCCTTGTCCCACCATCCCTGTCTCCCACCAGCATCCCTGCCCCCTCTGAACACCCCCATCCCTCTCCCCTCTGATCACCATCCCTGCCCCCTCCGATCTCCTGTTTGTGTGGGTGCAGCACCGCATCCCCCAGGGCCCACACACGGTCCCTAGCCGCCCTCTGCCGGGCAGGGGGCACTGAGCTGGGGCTTCCCTGCGGGCAGACACGTCGAGGAAGCCCAAGGAGAGCGAGAGGGACGGGCAGGGCTACCGCTTCGTGTCCCGGGGGGAGATGGAGGCCGACATCAAGGCCGGGCGGTACCTGGAGCACGGCGAGTACGAGGGCAACCTCTACGGCACCAAGATCGACTCCATCCGCGCCGTGGTGGAGGCTGGCAAGATGTGCATCCTGGATGTCAACCCCCAGGTAAGCCACCTTGACACCCCTCCCCCCCGTCCTCCTCCCCCTTACCCTTAAGGAGGTGGCCAAGGCTGTCCCCAACCCCATGGCTCAGCTCCATCCCCTCCTGCCCAGGCAGTGAAGGTGCTGAGGACGGCTGAATTCGTGCCCTATGTGGTCTTCATCGAAGCCCCTGGCCCCGAGACTCTGAGGGCCATGAACAGGGCAGCACTGGAGAGCGGTGTGGCCACCAAGCAGCTGACGGTGGGTGCCCTCCCCGGGGTGGGGGCTGGGGGGCTGGTGGGGGGGGGATTGGGAGCAAGGGGGAAACTGAGGCAGGGTTTCAGGCTGAGGGGAGAGCTCCTTGCTCTCTGCAGCTGCCTGGAAGGAGGTGGGAGGTAGGGAGGTAGCATAGTATCATAACATCAGTCAGGGTTGGAAGGGACCACAAGGATCATCTAGTTCCAACCCCCCCCTGCCATGGGCAGGGACACCTCACACTAGAGGGAGGGGTTGGTCTCTTCCTGCTAGCATCAGGTGATAGAACAAGAGGAGATGGCCTGGAATTGTGCCAGGGGAGGCTGGGGTTGGACATGAGGAACAATTTCTGTCCTGCAAGAGTGGTCAGGGATTGGCACAGGCTGCCCAGGGAGGTGGTGGAGTCCCCAGCCCTGGAGGTGTTCTAGAAACCTGTGGCCGTGGCACCTGGGGCCATGGTTTGGTGGCCATGGTGGGGTTGGGTTGAAGGTTGGCCTGGATGAGCTTCATTCTGTGAATCACAGAATGTTAGGGGGCTGGAAGTGGCCTCTGGAGATCATCCAGTCCAACCCCCCCCTGCCAGAGCAGGGTCACCCAGGGCAGGTCAGCCAGGAACACATCCAGGTGGGGTTGGAAAGTCTGCAGAGAAGGAGACTCCACAACCTCTCCTGGGCAGCCTGCTCCAGGGCTGCAGCAGCCTCACAGCAAAGCAAATTCTCCTCATGTTGAGGTGGAAACACCTGGGCTCCAGTCTGTGTCCATGGTTCCCTCTCACAGAATCACAGAGCCACAGAATAACAGAGTCACAGAATAACAGTCACAGAATCAGAGAGTCACAGTCAGAGTCAGAGAATCAGAGAGTCACAGTCACAGAGTCACAGAATCAGTCACAGAGTCACAGAAGCACAGTCACAGAATCAAAGAGGCACAGTCACAGAGTCAGAGAATCACAGAGTCACAGAATCAGAGTCACAGAATCACAGTCACAGAGTCACAGAGTCACAGTCACAGAATCAGAGAGTCACAGTCAGAGGCAGAGAATCAGAGAGTCACAGTCACAGAGTCACAGAATCAGTCACAGAGTCACAGTCACAGAGTCACAGAAGCACAGTCACAGAATCAAAGAGGCACAGTCACAGAGTCAGAGAATCACAGAGTCACAGAATCAGAGTTACAGAATCATAGTCACAGAGTCACAGTCACAGAATCAGAGAGTCACAGTCACAGAGTCAGAGAATCAGTCACAGAATCATAGTCACAGAGTCACAGTCACAGAATCACAGTCACAGAGTCACAGAGTCAGAGTCAGAGAGTCAGAGAGTCAGAGAATCAGAGTCACAGAATCATAGACACAGAGTCACAGAATCACAGTCACAGAGTCACAGAGTCACAGTCACAGAACCACAGAGTCACAGAGTCAGAGTCACAGAGTCAGAATCACAGTCACAGAATCATAGACACAGAGTCACAGTCACAGAACCACTGAGTCAGAGTCACAGAGTCACAGAGTCACAGTCACAGAACCACAGAGTCACAGAGTCAGAGTCACAGAGTCAGAATCACAGTCACAGAATCATAGACACAGAGTCACAGTCACAGAACCACTGAGTCAGAGTCACAGAGTCACAGAGTCACAGTCACAGAATCAGAGTCACAGAATCACAGTCACAGAGTCACAGAGGCACAGTCACAGAATCACAGTCACAGAGTCACAGTCACAGAATCAGAGTCACAGAATCACAGTCACAGAGTCACAGAGTCACAGTCACAGAATCAGAGTCACAGAATCACAGTCACAGAGTCACAGAGGCACAGTCACAGAATCAGAGTCACAGAATCAATCACCCAGGTTGCCAAAGACCTCAGGGATCACCAAGTCCAGCCTGTCCCCTAACCCCTCCTGCCAACTGACCCGTGGCTCCAGGTGCCACATCCAAGCCTTTCTTTTGCGTTGCCGCTTTGGTTTTGGCTCTGGTGCTGGGCAGGAGGCCGATGCCAGGCGCACAGTGGAGGAGAGCAGCCGGATCCAGCGGGGCTATGGTCACTACTTCGACCTCTGCCTGACCAACGACGACCTGGAGAGGACCTTCAGCAGGCTGCGGGAGGCCATGGACGGCCTGCGTGCCCAGCCCCAGTGGGTGCCGGTCAGCTGGGTCTACTAGTGCCCCCCCCCGGGGGGGGAGGGGGTCCTCACCACCCCCCCAGCCCCCCCAGCCCAGCCAGGAGGGCTCTGTGGGGAGAGGGTGGTGGCTGTGCCCCTGCTGTGTCACCCACTGGTGTGATGAGCTCGTTGTGCTCAGCACTGTGGCACAATGAGGGGGGGGGGAGGGTTGGTTCTCTTCAAACCACCCCCTGGGGGGGGTCCCTATTACCCTTACCACCACCCCCAGTCCAGCCAGGAGGGGTCTGTGGGGACAGGGCGGTGGCTGTGTCCCTGCTGTGTCACCCACTGGTGTGATGAGCTCATCGTGCTCAGCAGTGTGACACAACGTGGGGGCTGTCTGCCTGCAGACCACCTCCCTGGGGGGGTCCCCATCACCCTCACCCCCTCCCCAGCCTAGCCAGGGGGGTCTGTGGGGAGAGGGTGGTGGCTGTGCCCCTGCTGTGTCACCCACTGGTGTCATGAGCTCACCGTGCTCAGCACTATGGTGCAGTGGGGGGGCTGGAAACCCCCCCCTCCAAACTCAGCTCCTGTCTCCCTCCTTCCCAGCTCCAGATTTATTTGGGGGGGGGACACAAGAAGCAGCTGCTGGGGTCCTGTGGAGGGGGACAGACACCACCCCTCCCCCCGTGCCCAGCACTCACACAGCTATTCACTGCCAAAACCTTGCCCCCTCCCTGTGTTATCCTGGAGGACTGTGCCCCCCCCCAGCCCTGGGGGAGCACTGGGGGGATGGGGGAGGGTCCCCAGGAGGTGCCTCAGTTTCCCCATGGAGAAGCCCCAGCCCCATTCCAGGGCAGTGTGTGGGTCAGGACCCCCAGGATGGGTTGGGACCCCCCCCCCCCCAGATGGATTGGGCAGGGGGATGGGGGTGGGGGTGGCATAGCAAGGGGGTCACACACAGCTGGACCCCCCCAAGCTGCCATGGACTTTGGGGTCCTGACTGAACACCCCCCACCCCCAGAGACTTTCTTTTGCCCTTAGCAGAGCTGGGGGGGGGGGGGGGGGGGGGGGGGAGTGTCCCTCTCTGTCTCTTGTCCTCTCCCCTTCCATCACCCCAGGTAGCAATAACCCCCTCCCGAGACCCCCTGCCCTCTAATTAACCCTTAATTAACTCTGTAATTAACCCCAAGGGGAGTGTGGTGGGGCGCTGGGGACCGTCGGGGGTGGGGGCAGTTACCATGGGGTGACCCCGAGGGGTGGTGACCCCGAGGGGTGGTGACCCCGAGGGGTGGTGACCCCGAGGGGTGGGGACCCCCGCACAGGGCACACACACGTGTCAGTGTCTGTGCACACGTGTGTGCTCCCCCCGACCCCCACTGATGGTGGGACACGGGTGTCCCCCTCCTTCTTGCCCTGGGCACCCCCCCCAGCTGCAGCCACCCCCTGTCCCTGCCCCTGCCCCTGTCCTTGTCCCCAGGTTGCTCCGTTTTGTTTTGGTACTTTGATGTGACTTTTATTAAAGAGAAAAAGAGAGAGGAAGCAGCAAACTTGTCCTTCGGGGCAGAGTCCAGCTGGGCTGGGCCACCCCTGGGGGCGGCGGGGAGAGGGGACAGAGGGTGTCACCCGTGTCACCCGTGTCACCTCTGCCCCCCGCCCACCTGGTGCTGGTGGGCTTCTGTCCCCTGGAAATCAGCTTTTGGCCCCAGTGTGGTGGTCGTGGGGCTGGCTGGAGGGGAATGAGTGAGCACAGGGGACAGTGCCTGGGGGTTGGGGGGGGTACTTTGGGGGAGGGGGTGTCGAATTTGGGTGCTGGGAGGGGGTCGGCTGAGGTGCGTGATGCCCGTGTGTCCACACGCGTGTGCACACGTCTGTGTGTGTGCACCCCGGTGGCTGGGGGTGCTGGGGAAGGGCTGGGTTTGAGTGTTGGGGGGGGATCAGTGTGGGGGGAGGGGTGTGCGAGTGTGTTGGGGGGTGCCCGTGTGTGTGTGTGTGCTCCCACGCGTGTGCCACGGCGCGCCCGGCCCCTTGCTGGGAGCTGCCGGGAGAGGTCAGCAGAGCTGCAGGCAGCGGGAGCGTGGGGGTGGGCTGGGTTTGGGGGGGGAGGTGTGGGGTCGGTTTGCACGCCCGGGGGGAGGTGTGTGTGTGGGGAGGGTATGAAGGGGCTGCGGGGGCTGCGTGTGCAGGCTTGTGCCGGCACACACACGTGTGTGCACCTCTGTGTGTGTGTGTGCAGCACCCAGCACAGTCTGCAGCCCCTGCCTGTGCAGCAGCCACAGCCCTGTGCACACATCCTGCCCCGGCCTGCCCCACTGTGTCCCAGCACCACCAGCAAGGGATTAAAGGGGGGGAGGGGGCATGCACCTCCCTCCCAGGACCCTGTTCTGTGCAGCCCTCAGCTGTGAGCTGCTGTGACCGCAGTGTGCCATGGCTATAGGGTGCTGGGGCTATAGGATGCCATGGCCATAGTGTGCCATGGCTACAGGGTGCTGGGGCTATAGTGTGCCATGGCCATAGTGTGCCATGGCCATAGGATGCCATGGCCATATTGTGCCATGGTTACAGGGTGCTGGGGCTATAGTGTGCCATGACCATAGGATGTTGTGGTCCTAAGGTGCTGTGGCTCTAAGGTGCCATGGTTAGAATCAAAGAATGGTTTGAGCTGGAAGGGACCTCCATAGCTCCTCCAGTCCAGGCCCCTGCACTCAGCAGGGACAGCCCCAACTAGATCACATTGCCCAGAGCCCTGTCCAGACTCACCTGCAGTATCTCCAGGGCTGGGACCTCAACCACCTCCCTGGGCAGCCTGCTGCAGTGGTCCAGCAGCCTCCTGCTGCAGAACTTGTTCCTCACATCCAACCTCAGTCTGCTCTGCTCTCATCTCCAACCACTGCCTCTTGCCCTGTCCCTGCAGGCCTTTGGGAACTGTCCCTCTGCAGCCTTCCTGTAGCTCCCTTCAGGTACTGGAAGGTTGCTCTAGGCTCCCCCTGGAGCCTTCTCTTCTCCAGGCTGAACACCCCCAGCTCCCTCAGCCTGTCCCTATAGCAGAGGTGTTCCAGCCCCCTGATCATTTTTGTGACCCCCTCTGGACCCTCTCCATCAGGTCCAGGTCCTTCCAGTGTTGAGGGCTCCAGAGCTGGATGCAGTACTCCAGGTGAGGTCTCAGCAGAGCAGAGCAGAGCAGAGGGGCAGGATCCTCTCTCTCCCTCTCTGGCCTCACTGCTATGGATGCAGCCCAGGCTGCCCTCGGCCTCCTGTGCTGCCAGCTCACACTGCCTGCTCCTGCCCAGCTTCTCCCCCACCAGCATCCCCCAAATCCTTTTACTCAGGCTGCTTTCTCTCCTCTCCTCCTCCCCCATCCTGCCCTGGCAGTGAGGATGGTCCCAGCCCAGCTGCAGGACCCTGCACTTGCTCTGCTTGAACCTCAGGAGGTTCCTCTGGATGCCATCCTGTCCCTTTGGATGCCATCCTGACCCTCTGAATGCCATCCTGTCCCTCTGAATGCCATCCCGTCTCCATGGATGCCATCCTGTCCCTCTGGCATACCGACAGCACCACTCAGCTCGGTGTCATCTGCACACTGCTGCTGCTGCCTGTAGCAGTGATAAATATGAACCGATGCCGGTCCCGGCACGGACCCGTTCCCACCTCCCGTGCTGTCTCTGCCACCCTCCCTTGCGAGTGCCAGGCCCTGGCATGCTCTGTCAGCCCGGACGCCTCCGCGTCTGGGTTCCCACAGCTTTTCTAGCAGCAGTCGTCGGTCGGGGTGCAGCCGCGGCTGGGTCGCTGCAAGCCGCCGGCCTCGCCGGCTGCCGGGACTCGCCCTGCCGCCTCGCCTTGCTCTTTGATCGACCTTGCTCGGGGAGTTCGAAATCGCCCGGGGTGGCTGCCGCTCCCCCTTCGCCGGAGACACGGCGAGGGGCCGGGGAGACGCTTCCCGGAGCTTCTCGGCTGCCGAAAGCTGAACAGCACGGCGGGGAAAACGCTGCCCGTCTCTCTCGGTCTCGGAGGTTTCTCGGCTGTCCGAGGTGCCACGACCGCAGATGTCCCCCGGCTGTGAGGTACTGCGGCCGTAGGCTGCCACTAGAAGCCGCCAGGAGCCGCGGCGGCTCTGCGCTGCCACCGCCGTGCCCATAATCTCCTCCGTAAGCTGCCCTGCCCGCAAGCTGCCAGGGCCATAAGGTGCCAGGGCTGCCTTGTGGAAGGTGCTGAGCGCGGGGGCAGCCATGTGGATCACGCTGCTGCTGCTGGTGGCCTTGGTCACGCTGGCACTGGGGCTGGTGGCCCACCGGCTCCTGGCTGCCTCTGGCAACCCCTTTGCCCGGCCCCCCTCGGGACCCCCCCGGCCACTGGTGACGGAGCCGCGGGCCCGGGACAAGGTCCTGAAGCAGGGTGAGTGCTGGGTGCCTGCTGCCTGTCCGTCCCCTGGCACCTTGGGCATGCTGCTCTCATGCAGTGCTCATGCACGCTCGTGTGCCCAGGGTTCAGTGCCCACCGTGTGCCACCGGAGCTGGACGCTGTGGTCATCGGCAGCGGCATAGGTGGCCTGGCAGCGGCTGCCACCTTAGCCAAGGCTGGCAAGAGGGTGCTGGTGCTGGAGCAACATGACCAGGCTGGGGGATGCTGCCACACCTTTGAGGATCAGGGCTACGAGTTTGACGTGGGTAAGGACACCCTGCAACCCTCCCTTGGCACCTTGGCACCCTGGCTCCCCTGGCACCCTGGCTCCCCTGGTACTGCTTTCACCCTTGCACCCCAGCACCCTCTATGCCCTCCCCTTGGCAACCTGGTACTCCAGTGGCTCTGGTACCCTGGCAGCCCAGCACCCTGGCATCCCAACACCTGGCACCCTGATACCCCCACCTGGACACCCCAGTACCCAGTGCTGTTTTCATGAAGTGTGTGAGCAGTGAGTGTGCAGTGAATGTGCAGTGTGTGTGTGCATGCAGTGAGTGAGAAGTGTGTGTGTGCAGTGTGTGTATACAGTGTGTGCAGTGTGTGTGCAGTCTGTGTATACAGTGTGCAGTGAGTGTACACAGTGTGTGCAGTGTGAGTGTGCAGTGTGTGTATACAGTGTGCAGTGTGTGTGTGTGCAGTGTGTGTGTGCAGTGTGTGTATACAGTGTGTGCAGTGTGTGTGTGTGCAGTGTGTGTGTGCAGTGAGTGTATACAGTGTGTGCAGTGTGTGTGCAGTCTGTGTATACAGTGTGCAGTGAGTGTACACAGTGTGTGCAGTGTGAGTGTGCAGTGTGTGTGTGTGTGCAGTGTGTGTGTGCAGTGAGTGTATACAGTGTGTGCAGTGTGTGTGTGTGCAGTGTGTGTGTGCAGTGAGTGTGTGCAGTGTGTGCAGTGTGTGTGTGTGCAGTGTGTGTGTGCAGTGAGTGTATACAGTGTGTGCAGTGTGTGTGTGTGCAGTGTGTGTGTGCAGTGAGTGTATACAGTGTGTGCAGTGTGTGTGTGTGCAGTGTGTGTGTGCAGTGAGTGTATACAGTGTGTGCAGTGTGTGTGTGTGCAGTGTGTGTGTGCAGTGAGTGTGTGCAGTGTGTGCAGTGTGCATGTGCAGTGAGTGTGCAGTGTGCATGTGCAATGTGTGTGTGCAGTGTGTGCTGTGCTGCCATCCAGTGAGACCTGGCCAGGCTGCAGAGCTGGGTGGAGGGAAGCTCATGAAGCTCAAGCAGGGCAAAGGCAGAGTCCTGCCCCTGGGGAGGAACAACCTCCTGCAGCAGGGCAGCTGAGAGGGGACCTGCTGGGGAGCAGCTCCAAGGAGAAGCAGCTGGGAGTGCTGGGGGACAACTTCACCACGAGGCAGCACTGTGCTCTTGTGGCCAAGAAGGGCAATGGTGCTCTGAGGTGCATTCGGAAGAGTGTGGCCAGCAGGCCAAGGAGGTTCTCCCCCGCCTCTACTCTGCCCTAATGAGGCCACATCTGGAGCCCTGGGTCCAGTTTTGGGGTCCACAGTTCAAGAGGGACAGGGAACTGCTGGAGAGAGTCCAGAGGAGGCTACAGAGAGGCTGAGAGCCCTGGGGCTGAGAGCCTGGAGAAGAGCAGTCCCAGAGGGGAGCTGAGCAATGCTCAGCAAGAGTGAAAGGAGCTGTGGGGGGCAAGAGGCTGGGGCCAGACTCTGCTCAGGGGTGCCCAGGGACAGCACAAGGGGCAGTGGGCACAAACTGGAACCCAGGAGGCTCCACCTGACCAGGAGGAGAAACTTCTTTGGTGTGAGGGTGCTGAGCCCTGGAGCAGGCTGCCCAGAGCGGTTGTGGAGTCTCCTTGTGTGGAGAGCTTCCAACCCCCCCTGGCCACTGTGCTCCTGGGCAAGCTGCTGTGGGAGCCCTGCTGGAGCAGGGGGTTGGACTGGGTGAGCTCCAGAGGTCCCTTCCCACCCCTACCCCGCTGGGATTCGGTGTTCCTGTGGCTGTGCCACGCTTGCAGCTGCCCCCCTGGAGCTGCCCCACTGCAGACAGAGGTTAAACTCTTTAATCCCCCACCAGCCTCTCCCGGGGGGTGGGGGAGAGGGGGAGTCCCCACCACACGTCTCAGGGGCGGCGGTGACAACCCTGTGCCACCCCCCATGCTGTCCCCACCACAGGCATCCACTACGTGGGGCAGATGCACGAGGGCAGCATGCTGAGGGTGGCACTGGACCAGCTGACCGATGGGCAGCTCTGCTGGCACCGCCTGCCCGACCCCTACGACGAGGTGACCCTGGGCACCCGGCGCTACCAGCTGCGGTCTGGCAAGACCACCTTCGCCGCCACCCTGGAGGAGCAGTTCCCCGAGGAGAAGGAGGCCATCAGGGAGTTCATGAAGCTCTCCAAGGTGGGACACCCTCCCCCTGCCCCAGGTGGTGACATCTCCCCCAGGGAGTGGTCAGGGAGGTGGGGATGGAGAGGGTGGTGGCGGCACTGAGGGGTCCGAGTGGGAGCGTGGGTGGTGGGAGGCCAGGGGTGGTGGTCGTGGTGGGGGAAGAGCAGTGGGGATGTGGGGGGTGAGGGTGAAGGACATGCTGGGGACACAAGTGATGGTTATGATATGGGACAGGCATGATGGGCATGGGGGGGACAGGCATGATGGGCATGGGGGGGGGGGCAGAAATGATAGGCACGGTGGGGAAGGAGCAGGGGGGACAAGAGGGATGGCACCGTGGGGACGATGGTCGTGGTGGGCACCTAGGTGATGGTCGTGGCATGAGATAGAAAGGATGGGCATGGTGCACACAGGTGTGATGGGCATGGTGATGAGGGGGCAGTGAGAATGCTGGGGACAAGGGCAATGGGCACGGTGGGGGCACAAGTAGTGGTCATGGTGATGGTGTGGGGCAGAAATGATGGGCATGGTGGGGACACAGGTGGTGAGGGTGGAGGGAGGGGGACATGGGTGATGGGCATGGGGGGGACAAAGGTGGTGAGGATGGAGGGAGGGGGACGTGGGTGATGGGCATGGGGGGGACACAGGTGGTGAGGATGGAGGGAGGGGGACATGGGTGATGGGCATGGGGGGGACACAGGTGGTGAGGATGGAGGGAGGGGGACATGGGTGATGGGCATGGTGGGGACACAGGTGGTGAGGATGGAGGAAGGGGGACATGGGTGATGGGCATGGGGGGGACACGGGTGGTGAGGATGGAGGGAGTGGGACATGGGTGATGGGCATGGGGGGGACACGGGTGGTGAGGATGGAGGGAGTGGGACGTGGGTTGTGGGCATGGTGGGGAAGTGGGAAAGTTTGGGACATGTGTGATGGTCATGGTGGGGACAGAAGTGATGGTCATGGTGGGGTGCTGAGCAATGATCTTGGTGGGGACCAACGATGGGGATGGTGTGGCCATGGGTGGTGTGGCCATGGGCGGTGGGGATGGGTGGCGTGGCCATGGGTGGAGTGGCCATGGGCGGTGTGGCCGTGGGCGGTGTGGTCGTGGGCGGTGTGGCCATGGGCGGTGCGGACGGGCGCCGGGGTCAGGGCAGGGACGCCGGGGGGGCCGTGGTGACACGAGCGGGCCTGGCACAGATGGCCTCGCGACACGTGGCGCTGCTGGCGGTGCTGAAGATGGTGCCGGGCTGGCTGAGCTCCCTGCTGCTGCGCACAGGCCTGCTGCACCGCATCTCCCCCGTCTTCCGCCTGGCAGCCACCAGCCACAGCCAGGCCGTGGCGCGGCTGACAGACAACCGCGACCTGCGCGCCCTGCTCGGCTACCTCTTCTATGGTAGGGGCTGGCGGGACGGGGAGGGGGCTGGAGCATGATGGGGGAGGGCTGTATTGTGATGAAGAGGGGCATATCGCGATAGGAGAGGCCATGTCAAGGTAGGAGAGGGCTATATCACGATAGAGAAGGGCTGTATCGTGATGAAAAGGGCTATAACGCAATAGAAGAGGCTGTAGGAGAGGGCTATATCACGATAGAGAAGGGCTGTATCGTGATGAAGAGGGTCATATTGCGATAGGAGAGGCCATGTCAAGGTAGGAGAGGGCTATATCACGATAGAGAAGGGCTGTATTGTGATGAAGAGGGGCATATCGCTATAGGAGAGGCCATGTCAAGGTAGGAGAGGGCTATATCACGATAGAGAAGGGCTGTATCGTGATGAAAAGGGCTATAACGCAATAGAAGAGGCTGTAGGAGAGGGCTATATCACGATAGAGAAGGGCTGTATCGTGATGAAGTGCATCATATCACGATAGGGGAGGCCATATCAAAGTAGAAGAGGTCTATATCATGGTAGGACAGAACTATATCATAATAGAGGAGGGCTGTATCGTGATGAAGAGGGTCATATCATGATAGGGGAAGCCATGTGGCGGTAGGAGGGGGCTGTACCATGGTAGGAGAGGGCTATAGCATGAGAGGAGAGGGCCGTATCATGACCAAGAGGGCCATGTCGCGATAGGGGAGGCCGTATCACGGCTGGAGGGGGCTGCCTGGTGTCGAGGCGGCCGTGCCCGTCCCCCACAGCCCGTTCCCGTCCCCAGGCACAGCCCCGCAGGACTCCAGCTTCCTGGTGAACCTGCTGATGGTTCACCACTACCAGCGGGGCGCCTGGTACCCGCGGGGCGGTGCCAGCGAGGTCGCTTTCCACTGCGTGCCCCTGATCGAGCGCGCCGGCGGCGCCGTGCTGGTGCGCGCTCCCGTCACCCGCATCCTGCTGGCCCCGAGCGGCGCCGCCGTGGGTGAGCACAGGACAGCCCCCGCCCCGTGCCTGCCCAGCTCAGCCCCGCCCCGGTGGGCACGTGTGATGGGGACAGGGTGACAGTGCCCCCTGTGCCCCCCTCGCCGTGCTCGGCTCGCAGGGGTGGCGGTGCAGAAGGGACCCAGCGAGGAGGAGGAGGTGCAGATCTTCGCCCCCTGCGTCATCTCCGATGCTGGCGTCTTCAACACCTTCGGCAAGCTGCTGCCCCCCTCCCTGCGCAGCCACCCGGGTACTGTGTCCCAGTGTCCCCAGCACCCCAAAGTCCCCAGCACCCATGTGTCCAGTGTCCCCAGCACCCCAAAGTCCCCAGCACCCCAGTGTCCCCAGCACCCCAATGTCCCCAGCATCCCAATGTCCCCAGCACTCCAATGTCCCCAGCATCCCAGTGTCCCCAGCATCCCAGTGTCCCCAGCACCCCAATGTCCCCAGCACCCGTGTGTCCCAGTGTCCCCAGCATCCCGATGTCCCCAGCACCCCAATGTCCCCAGCACCCCAATGTTCCCAGCACCCATGTGTCCAGTGTCCCCATCACTCCAATGTCCCCAGCACTCCAATGTCCCCAGCACCCATGTGTCCCAGTGTCCCCAGCATCCCAGTGTCCCCAGCACCCCAATGTCCCCAGCACCCATGTGTCCCAGTGTCCCCAGCATCCCTATGTTCTGACGTTCCCAAGTCCCCAGCACTCCTGTCTCCCTGGTGTCCCCTGTGTCCCCACCATCCCTATGTCCTCATGTCCCCAGCACCCCTGTGTCCTCAGCATCCCCCATGTCCCTGGCATCCCCATGTCTCTGGTGCTTCCAACACCCCTGATGTCTCCCCACATCCCCACCATCCCTGATGTCTCCCCACGTCCCCACCACTCCTGGTGTCCCCACGTCCCCACCACTCCTGCTGTCCCCACGTCCCCACCATTCCTGCTGTCCCCACGTCCCCACCACTCCTGCTGTCCCCACGTCCCCACCATTCCTGCTGTCCCCACGTCCCCACCACTCCTGCTGTCCCCACATCCCCGGCACCCTTACACTCCTAAAATCTCTGTCCCCGTGGCACCATTCCTGTCCCCAGCATCTCCATGTCTCCGGCAGCATCCCCACGCCCCCCCACGCCCCCCCTGCAGGGCCAGGATGTCACCTGCCCTGTCCCCACAGGGGTGGTGTCGCGCCTGGCGCTGGTGCGGCACGGCATGGGCTCCTTCCTGGTGTTCGTGGGGCTGCGGGGCAGCGCGGCACAGCTGCGCCTGCCCCCCACCAACTTCTGGATCTACCCCCACAATGACCTGGACACCATGTAGGGACCCCCCCCCCGGGCACCCCGGGGTGGGGACACGGGGATGGGGGCGCATGGAGGGCGGCTGGGGTGGCTGCAAAGTGGATGCAGGGTGGGTGGAGTGGAGGTACAGCAGGTGTGGTGGGCACAGGGTGGGTGCAGGGTAGGTGCAGGATGGGTGCAGGATGGGTGCAGGGTGGGTGGGTAGGGTGCATGGGGGCATTGGATGCACAGAGAGTGGGGTGGGTGCAGAATGGGTGCAGAATGGGTGCAGGGTGGGTGCAGGGTGGGTGGGTAGGGTGCATGGGGGCATTGGATGCACAGAGAGTGGGGTGGGTGCAGGGTGGGTGCAGGGTGGGTGGGTAGGGTGCATGGGGGCACTGGATGCACAGAGAGTGGGGTGGGTGCAGGGTGGGTGCAGAATGGGTGCAGGGTGGGTGCAGGGTGGGTGGGTAGGGTGCATGGGGGCACTGGATGCACAGAGAGTGGGGTGGGTGCAGAATGGGTGCAGAATGGGTGCAGGGTGGGTGCAGGGTGGGTGCAGGGTAGGTGCAGGGTGGGTGCAGAATGGGTGCAGGGTGGGTGGGTAGGGTGCATGGGGGCACTGGATGCACAGAGAGTGGGGTGGGTGCAGAATGGGTGCAGAATGGGTGCAGGGTGGGTGCAGGGTGGGTGCAGGGTAGGTGCAGGATGGGTGAAGGATGGGTGCAGGGTGGGTGGGTCGGGTGCACGGGGACTTTGGATGCACAGAGTGGGGTGGGTGCAGGGTGGGTGCACAGAGGGTGAGGTGGGTGCACAGTAGGTGCATGCTGGGTGCCTAATGGGTGCAGAATGGGTGAGATGGATGCAGGATGGGTGCTGGACGGGTGGGGTGGGTGCACAGTGGGTGGGTTGGATGCATGGCAGGTGGGGTGGGCGCAGGATGGGTGCACCCTGGGTGGGTTGGGTGCATTTTGGGGAGGGTGGGTACATAGCAGGGGGGGGTGGGTGCATGGCAGGGGGGTGGGTGCAGGGTGGGCACGTGGCACTGCCTGGCAGGATGACCCAGTACGCTGCCCTGAGCCGTGATGATGTCCCTGAGCACCAGGCCATGATGTTCATCACCTTCCCTGCTGCCAAGGACCCCACCTATGAGCAGCGGCACCCAGGTACCGAGTGGGGTTCCCCCGTGCCCCCCATGTCCCCCATGCCCCCCATGCCCAGCTCTGCAGCCCTGCTCCCCTTGGCTTTGTGGGTTCAGAGGCTCCTTTATCCCAGCACCCACCCCCGGCACGGGGCTGACACTGGCCCCAGGGTCCCCTGCCACGGGGGGGGGGAGGGGGTTGTCGCCAGCTGTGCCCCCTCGCTCCTGGCAGGCCGCTCCTGCATGACCATCCTGACCATGGCACGCTACGAGTGGTTTGAGGAGTGGGCTGGCACCCGTGTCAAGCACCGGGGGCCTGACTACCAGAGCTACAAGATGGCCATCGCCCGGCAGCTGCTGGAGAGGGCACTGCAGCGCTTCCCCCACCTCCGGGACAAGGTGACAGGGGCTCCACCCTGTCCCCTGCCGCCTGGGGTGCCCAGCAGGGACAGGGCACGGTGGGGACAGGTGGTTCTGCAGCGGGGGTTGTAGCCATGCAGTGACCCTGCAGGGTTGGGATGCCCCTTCGGAGCTGGCTGCCCCACAGGGATGGGTGGCCAGTGGGAATAGGGTGCACAGTGGAGACTGGGTGCCCAGCGGAGACTGGGTGCCCAGCGGGGTTGGGGTGACCAGCAGGGGATGTGCCCAGCGGGTTGAGGTGCCCTCTGGGGCTGAGATGCATCTCCGGAGCTGGGTGCCCTACGGGGATGGGTGCCCGGTGGAAATGGGGTGCCCGGTGGGAATAGGGTGACCAGTGTGGGTTGGGATAGCCCATGGGCAGGAGTGCAGAGAGGGCACGGCCTCGGGTGCCCCCTGAGCACCCCAGCGTGCCCTGAGCACCCCCCCGTGCCCCTGCCTGGGCAGGTGGAGTTCCTGGAGGCAGCCTCACCGCTGACCAACCAGCACTACCTGGCAGCTCCGCGGGGGGAGATGTACGGCACGGAGCACGACGTGGCTCGCTTCCGGCCCGAGGTGATGGCAGCCCTGAGAGCCGAGACCCCTGTGAGGAACCTCTACCTCACAGGTAAGGGCCCATGACCCCATGGCCCCATGTCTCCCTGTCCCCATGTCCCTATGCCCCCATGTCTCCCTGTCCCCATGTCCCTATGCCCCCATGTCCCTATGCCCCCATGTCCCCATGCCCCCATGTCCCCATGCCCCCCTGTCCCCCTGTCCCTATGTCTCCCATGTCCCTATGTCCCCATGTCTCCCTGTCCCTATATCTCCCTGTCCCTATGTCTCCCTGTCCCTATGTCCCCATGTCCCCATGCCCCTATGTCTCCCTGTCCCTATGTCCCCATGTCCCTGTGTCCCCCATGTCCCTGTGTCCCCCATGTCCCCATGTCTCCCTGTCCCTATATCTCCCTGTCCCTATATCGCCCTGTCCCTATGTCTCCCTGTCCCTATGTCCCCATGTCCCCATGTCCCTATATCTCCCTGTCCCTATATCTCCCTGTCCCTATGTCTCCCTGTCCCTATGTCCCCATGTCCCCATGTCCTTATATCTCCCTGTCCCTATATCTCCCTGTCCCTGTGTCCCCATGTCCCTATATCTCCCTGTCCCTATATCTCCCTGTCCCTGTGTCCCCATGTCCCTGTGTCCCCATGTCCCTCTGTCTCCCTGGCCCCATGGCCAGTTCCAGCCTGCAGCCAACGTCCCCAGTGGACACTGCAGTCATAGAGTCATAGAATCAATCAGGTTGGAAGAGACCCCCAAGCTCATCCAGTCCTCCATGGTGGTGAGTTGGTCACCCATGGTGGTGGCCATGGCCCCCATGGTGATGTGATGGCCACCCATGGTAGTGGGTTTGTCCCTCACGGGGGTGGTGACGTCCCCCTTCGTGGTGGCCACGTCCCCCATTGGGGCGGGTTGGTGCCCCGTGGTGGTGGCCAAGTACCCCACGGTGGTGAGCTGGTTCTCCATGGTGGTGACCATGTCCCCCATGGTGGTGGGTTTGTCCCTCATGGTGGCTGGTTGGTCCCTCCTGGTGGTGACTGTGTCCTCCATGGTGAGCTCATCCCTCATGGTGGTGAGTTGGTGAGCCATGGTGGTGACCATGACCTCCATGGTGAGGGATCAAAGCCCACTGGGGTCAAGATAGCTATAGGGGAGGAGGTCAAACCCCCACAGGGTTCAAGATAGCTATGGGGCAGGAGATCAAAGCTCTGCAGGGTCAAGACAGCTTTAGGGGAGGTCCAGAGAAGGGCCACGAGGAGGAGCAGAGGGCTGGAGCTGCTCTGCTGTGGAGACAGCCTGAGAGAGTTGGGGCTGATCGATGTGGAGAGGAGAAAGTTCCAAGGAGACCTTCTTGTGGCCTTCCAGTATCTGCAGGGGGCTCCAAGAAAGCTGGGGAGGGACTCTTGAGGCTGTCAGGGAGGGATAGGACTGGGGGAGATGGAGCAAAACTAGAAGTGGGGAGATTGAGGTTGGATGCTGGGAAGAAGTTCTTCCCCATGAGGGTGGTGAGAGCCTGGCACAGGCTGCCCAGGGAGGTGGTGGAAGCCTCATCCCTGGAGGTGTTTGCAGCCAGGCTGGAGGTGGCTGTGAGCAACCTGCTGTGGTGTGAGGTGTCCCTGCCCATGGCAGGGGGCTGGAGCTGGCTGAGCCTTGAGCTCCCTTCCAGCCCTGTGACAGTTCTGTGATTCTTTGGTGAGGATTTTGTGCCCCATGGTGGTGGCCAAGTCCTTCACGATGGTGAATTGTTCCCCATGGTGAGCTGATCCCTCATGGTGCTGATTTTGTGCCCCATGCTGGTGGCCACATCCCTCACCACGGTGGCCGTGTCCCTGCCGGGGATGGCCGTGTCCCTGCCGATGGTGGCCGTGTCCCTGCCGGGGATGCCCGTGTCCCTGCCGGGGATGCCCGTGTCCCTGCCGGGGGTGGCCGTGTCCCTGCCGGGGGTGGCTGTGTCCCTGCCGGGGGTGGCCGTGTCCCTAACAGGGATGGCCGTGTCCCTGCCGCGGGTGGCCGTGTCCCTGCCGCGGGTGGTTGTGTCCCTGCCTGGGGTGGCCGTGTCCCTGCCGCGGGTGGTTGTGTCCCTGCCGGGGATGGCCGTGTCCCTCCCGCGGGTGGTTGTGTCCCTGCCGCGGGTGGCTGTGTCCCTGCCGGGGGTGGCCGTGTCCCTGCCGCGGGTGGTTGTGTCCCTGCCAGGGATGGCCGTGTCACTGCCGCGGGTGGCCGTGTCCCTGCCGATGGTGGCCGTGTCCCTGCCGGGGGTGGCCGTGTCCCTGCCGGGGGTGGTTGTGTCCCTGCCGGGGGTGGCCGTGTCACTGCCGCGGGTGGCCGTGTCCCTGCCGGGGGTGGCCGTGTCCCTGCCGGGGATGGCCGTGTCACTGCCGCGGGTGGCCGTGTCCCTGCCGGGGGTGGCCGTGTCCCTGCCGGGGATGGCCGTGTCACTGCCGCGGGTGGCCGTGTCCCTGCCGATGGTGGCCGTGTCCCTGCCGGGGGTGGCCGTGTCCCTGCCGGGGATGGCTGTGTCCCTGCCGGGGGTGGCTGTGTCCCTGCCGCGGGTGGCTGTGTCCCTGCCGGGGGTGGTTGTGTCTCTGCCGGGGGTAGCCGTGTCCCTGCCGCGGGTGGCCGTGTCCCTGCCGGGGATGCCCGTGTCCCTGCCGGGGGTGGCCGTGTCCCTGCCAGGGATGGCTGTGTCCCTGCCGCGGGTGGCCGTGTCCCTGCCGGGGGTGGCCGTGTCCCTCACCACGGTGGCCGTGTCCCTGCCGGGGGTGGCCGTGTCCCTGCCGCGGGTGGCCGTGTCCCAGCAGGACCTCTTGTCCCCAGGGCAGGACGTGTTCAGCTGCGGGCTGGCAGGGGCCCTGCACGGGGGGCTGCTGTGTGCCTCGGCTGTCCTGGGCCGCATGCTCTACCTGGACCTGCTGCTCCTCAAGAAGAAGATCAAGAGGCGCCAGGGCCGCCAGGCGGCCTGAGGAGCTGGGGACAGCAGCCGAGGGGACAGCAGCCGTGGGGACAGCAGCCGTGGGGACAGCCCTGTGCTGGGCAGCCTGCTCCAAGCTCAATAAAACACAACAGCCCCCTGGCCCTGGCCTGTCCCTTGGGATGGGCATTGGGATGGAGATGGAAATAGGGGACAGGGCTGGGGATGAACATGAGGATGAGATGGGGATGGAGATGGGAATGGGAAAAGGTGGAGATGGGGGTGGGAATGGGAAGAGATGGAGATGGGAACAGGAAGAGATGGAGATGTGGACGGAGGTGGAGATGGGGATGGAGATGGGAATAGGAAGTGATGGAGATGGGGATGGAGATGGGAACAGGGGTCAGGGCTGGGGATAAACATGAGGATGAGATGGGGATGGAGATGGGAATAGGAAAAAGTGAAGATGGGGATGGGAAGAGATGGAGATGGGGATGGAAATGGGAACAGGAAGAGATGGGGATGGGAATGGGAAGAGATGGAGATGGGAACAGGAAGAGATGGGGATGGGAATGGGAAGAGATGGAGATGGGAACAGGAAGAGATGGGGATGGGAATGGGAAGAGATGGAGATGGGGATGGAGATGGGAATAGGAAGACATGGAGATGGGAACAGGAAGAGATGGAGATGGAGATGGGAACAGGGGTCAGGGCTGGGGATAAACATGAGGATGAGATGGGGATGGAGATGGGAATAGGAAGAGGTGAAGATGGGGATGGGAAGAGATGGAGATGGGGATGGAAATAGGAATAGGGGACAGGGCTGGGGATGAACATGAGGATGGAGATGATGAAGGAGATAGAGGTGGGGATGGAGATGGGAATAGGAAGAGAGGGAGGTGGAAATGGAAATGGGAATGGGAAAAGGATAGAATGGAGGTGGGGATGGAGATGAGGATGGGGTTGGGGATGGGAATGGGACAGGATGGATAGGGTAGGAGGATGGGATGGGGATAGGGGTGAGATAGGAGTGGGGACGGAGATAGGGATGGAAATGGGGATGGGGATAGGGATGGAGAGGAGGATGGGAACAGGAATGGGAATGATATGGGGATAGGGCCAGGGATGAGGATGGGATGGAGATGGGGATGGGACGAAATGGGACGGATGTGATGGGGATAGGGAGGCAAACAGGATGTGATGGGAATGGGGCCAGAGACAGGATGCCAGCTGACACCCACTCATGTGCCCACCTCTGGGTGCCCCCACAACTGGGGGAGGAGGGGTACAGACACCTCCCCCTCCTTTCTCCTTCCCCTTCCCCCTTCAATTTCCCTTTTCTCCCTCTGTACTCCCCCCACAACCTCCCCCAGCCCCCCCCAAACCGACAGAGCAGGGACATCTTTGCACCTTTTAAGAGAATAAATAGAGAGCCCTCCCACCCATGATGGGAGGGGGCTGGACCAAGCCCCTCGCCGGGGGGGGGGACGTGGACCCAGGCATCCGGATGGCCCCATCCGGGGCCATCCGGATGCCTGGGTCCACGTCCCCCCCCGCCCTGATCCGTGTGTCTGTCCCCCCCCCGGGTTATCACCCAACTGTCCTTGAGGTGTGGGGGGGGTCACCCCTAGAAGTTGGTCTGGTTGGCCAAGGGGGGCTGAGCCCCGCGGCCGCATTCTGGGCACGGCCCCTGGGGCGGGGGGTAGAGGAAGGGCTTTGCTGCCACCTAAGGGGGAACGAAAGTCATTTAGTGTGTGTGGGGGGAAGCATCTGACCCCCGCCCCCCACGAAAGAGGGAGTTCCCCCACCCCAGGATGAGCTCTGGGTCTCCTCACATGGCAGGGGAGGGGGCATGGGAGTAGGGGAGGGGGTCCATGGCACGGGGAGGGGGGGGACTTGGAGGTCTCTGTAATCACCCATGCTCTGGTGAGCCCCCCCCCCCAGGCCCAGTGCCCACCACCCATAGATCCAGCACCTATAGCCCCAGCACCCATCACCCCATATCCCCAGCACCCACCACTCCACACCCTCCAGCACCCATCACTCCATGCCCTCAGCACCCATCACCTCAGCACCCACCATTCACAGCCCCAGCACCCCACAGCCCCAGCACCCATCAAACCATACCCCCCTAACCCTAGCACCCCACAGACCCAGCACCCACAGAGGCATCACTCACCACCCCATACCCCCAGCACCCCACAACTCCAGCACCCCACATCCTCACCACCCCACATCTCCAGCACCCAGCACCCCATCTCACCACCCTACAACTCCAGAACCCTACAGCCTCAACACCCAGCACCCCATAGACCCATCCGCAGCACCCCACATCTCCAGCACCCAGCACCCCACACCCTCACCACCCCATCCCCCTACATCTCCAGCACCCCATCTCCTCACCACCCTATACCCCCAGAACCCTACAGCCTCAACACCCAGCACCCCACAGACCCAGCACCCAGCACCCCACCTCCTCACCACCCTATAACCCCAGAACCCTACAGCCTCAGCACCCAGCACCCCACAGACCCAGCACCCCACCTCCTCACCACCCCATCCCCCAGCACCCACGGCCCCCCCCATCCCACCGTGCCAGCCCCAGCCCCCCCCCCCCCCCCCAGCGGCTCAGCACCCACCCGGTGCCAACTGGCACCCACCTCGCTGTAGGGGGGGGGCTCCAGGCCCACCGGGATGGCTCCACTGGGCAAACTGGGGAGCGCAGGCATGGGGGGCAGCGGCGGGGGGGCCGTGGGGCTCGGGGTGTCCCCATAGGGCAGGGGGTCCCCGGGGTCCTCGCAGAGCTTGTGGCAGCCGTGGAAGATCATCATGAGCAGGCAGATGGCTATGAAGGTGACGATGATGATGATGAATATGCTCCTGGGGACACCGAGAGGCGTGTGCTGGGGGGCTGGCAGGTCCCCCCCCCCCCTCCACTCCCTGACACCCCAGGGTGCCCGTGCCCCCCGCCCCCACGCCCAGCCCTGTCCCCAGCCCCATGAGGGCTCACGGAGTTCCCCATCCCGCAGCACCCAACCCCAGGCACCCTGCTGGGGCACAGCACCTTTCGCGGGGTGCCCCCAAACTCTGTGCCACCCTCCCCCTCCCCATCCCTCCCCCCTCCGTTTCCCCTCCCTGCCTCCAACGAACCCAGGGGCAAGCGACATTCCTGGGCACCCCTGTGCCACCCTCCTCGCCACAGCTGGACTATGGACCCCAGTGCCCAGGGCACCCAGCACCTGGCACCCAGCACCCGGCACCTGGGTGCCCTTTGCACCCTCCCTGCCCCACTGTGGACTTCACCCTGGGTGGGGGCTCGGGAGGGACCCCCTTGGTGGAGCACTTTGGGGTGCCTTGGGTCACTCTGGAGGCTTTTGTGGGGCTGGCACCACGCCGAGGGGGGCTGGCACCCTGCTGGGGGGTGGGGTGGGGTGGGGGGCAGGTCGGGGTGATTTGAGCCACTTTGGGGGGCTTTTTGGGGTGCTGGTGCCCTGCCGTGGGGTGCTGCCCCCCAAGCCTGGGAGTGTGGGGCTGAGGTAATCTTGTTCCTGGGGGGGGGGGGGAGGGGGGAGGGCAGAGGTGCCAGGGGATTCTGTCCTGGTCTGGGGGTCTGTCTGTCCCACGGGGTAATGGGGATGCCACGCTGAGGGGGGCAACAGGGTAACTGGGGGGGTCCTAATGTCCCCTCCGTGAGGTGAGCTGAGGGCTGCAGCCTGTCACACCCCCACCCCTCCCCCCAATCCCCTTTTCTTTCTGTCCATCCCTGTCCGTCCCAGCGTCCCTCTCTCTGTCCTTGGACCCTCCCACCCCTCTCTCCCCGGACCCTCCCCTCTCCCCTTCCCCCGCCTCGGGGCGCTTGGTGGGGGACACTCCCGGCTCAGCTTGGTGCCCCCACGTCCTCCTCTGGGGTCCCCAGTCTTGGCGGGGGGACACCTCTGGGGCTGGCCACAATCGCTGCCCTTCCCCACCCCATCTGGTTCCCAGCTGCAGGCTGCAGCCCTTCCCTGCCGCTGCTGATGTGGCAGCCAGCGTGTCCCCACGGCCCCGTGTCCCCATCTTCCCACGGTCCCTGTGTCCCCAACACCCCTCTGTCCCCCACGCCCCTGTGTCCCCCACACCCCTGTGTCCCCTCGCCCCTGTGTCCCCACGTCCCTGTGTCCCCACGTCCCTGTGTCCCCACGGCCCCGTGTCCCCACGGCCCCGTGTCCCCATCTTCCCACGGTCCCTGTGTCCCCAACACCCCTCTGTCCCCCACGTCACTGTGTCCCCACGCCCCTGTGTCCCCATGTCCATATGTCCCCCATATCCCTGTGACCCTGTGTCCCCCACACCCCTGTGTCCCCACACCCCTGTGTCCCCCACACCCCTGTGTCCCCATGTCCATATGTCCCCCATATCCCTGTGACCCTGTGTCCCCCACACCCCTGTGTCCCCACGTCCCTGTGTCCCCAACACCCCTGTGTCCCCATGTCCATGTGTCCCCCATATCCCTGTGACTCTGTGTCCCCCCACATCCCCGTGTCCCCCATGTCTGATGTCCCCATGTCTGAGGTCTCCATGTCCCTGTGTCCCCACGTCTGATGTCCCCACGTTCATGTGTCCCTGTGTCCCCACATCCCCATGTCCCTGTGTCCCCATGTCCCTGTGTCCCCATGTCCCCAGTGCCACAGCCAGCCTGGCCCGGAGGCTCCTCTCCAATTTGGGGCTGATGTTACCCTGCCCCTACCCTCCCAGGACCCTCTCCCCAGGGAGAGGGCATACAAGTTGGCACAGGGGATGCTCGAGGTGGCACAGGGGACACCTAGGGTGGCACAGGGGATGCTCAGGGTGGCTAACAGGGCATACAAGTTGGCATAGGGGACACTGAAGGTGGCACAGGGGTTACTTGGGCTGGCACGGGGGATGCCCAGTGTTGCACATGAGGTGCAAAGGGTGGCACAAAGGACACTGGGGTGGCACAGGGCATGCTCAGGGTGGCACGGGGGACACCTGAGGTGGCACAGGGGACACCTAGGGCGGCGCAGCATATATTCAGCCTTGTGCCCCCTCTGCTTCTGCCCTGCTGCCGCGCCAGAGCCACATCCCGGGGCCGAGGTGAGGATGAGGAGCCGCTGGTGAGGCTGAAGGTGTGGGGAAGCTGCCGAGCCGCCGGCTCAGCACCTCAGTAAGCTGCCCAGAGCGGATCAGCCGGGCACGGCTCTGCCATGGCGTGTGCCCAGGGGCTGCCCCGCTCCTTGCCCCCTCCGGCAAGCCAGGTGAGGTGGCCGAGGGCAAGTGGAGAGGGGACACTGGAGTGGGGACCCTGGGGATGGATCCACGGTGCTGGGGGAGGAGGGAGGCTCAGAGGTGTGGGGGGCTGGGAGAGGCTGGCACCTTGGGGCACTGAGATGCTGCCCTAAGCAGGATGATCTCCATAAGGGGTTTAGGGCTGCCCCGGGCACGGCGGCTTGGCACGGACCGGGCTGTAATTGGCTCAAGGGCTTAATGAGGGATTTGCCACCTCGCGTCCTGCCGTGCCCCCTGGTGGGTGCCATGGGAGGGACCCCCGAGAAAGAACCTCCCGCTGAGGCAGAGCCCCAGCAGCCCCCAGCCAGGTGAGACATCGCCCCCTCCCCTCCTCCCCTTCCCCCCTCCCCTTTCCTGGCTGCTCTGGCTTCGGCAGCTCTCTGCCACGAGGTCAGTTCGCCCCCTGGTGCCAGCCGAGCTGTGGGTGCCGCGCTCTGTGCCCACCCCCAGGGCAGGATGCTGGGTGTGAGTCCACCACCCCCACCCCCCCGCCCCGAGGATGAGAGGTTGCCCAGGGCTTTTTTGGGCCCCTAATTAGAGGCCAGCCACGGGCAGGGTGGAATTAAATCCAGGCTGGAGGCAGAAATAGACACCCGGGCAGGTGGGTGGCAGCGGCCGGCTCTGGCTGGACACGTGGGCACCAAAGTGTGGGGGGTCACACACGCACATGCCCATGCTCCCCTGGCACGTGGACCCCCCCTCCCCCTCATCCCCTTTCGTGCCTTCCTGTGCCCGCAGGGAACAGATTGCCAGCCCAGTGCCCACCACCAGAGCTGCCATGGTGCCACCAGCTCTACCCTGGCATCGAACCGGGGGGGGGTGGGGGTGGTGCACACATGCTCACATACGTGCACACACTTGCTGCCCATGCCTCCCTGGCACGTGGACACCCCCTCCTCATCCCCTTTCATGCCTTCCTGTGCCCGCAGGGAACAGATTGCCAGCCCCGTGCCCGCCGCCAGGGCTGCCACGGTGCCACCGGCTCTACCCTGGCAAGCAGGGACGAGCGTTGTCCCCAGCCGCTGTCCCCAGATGACCCTGACTCACTCCCAGCCTCGGGTGGCGGTGTGGGGGCGGGGAGAGATGACACATGGGGCATCCGGGTACCGGTGCCACCCTGGCAGAGCCAGGCCAGGGTGGGGTGTGCCACCGTCTCTGCCAGACGAGGCAGGGAGGAGCGGGGTGGACTCCTTGGGCTCCCTGCTCGCTGCCCCTGCTTGCTCCGGGTTGCTTTGGCACTGCCAGCCCCGGGGTTGTGTAAGGAGCTCCTCCGAGGTCGTCCCCCCCCCAAAAAGCAGGAGAAGTGGCTGTGGCTGCAGTGGGCACAGCCCATGCCCTGCTGGCTTTGCGGGCACAGCCCATGCCCTGCTGGCTTTGGCCAGCTCCCCCCAACCCCCGTGCCTCAGTATCCCCATCAGGGCGAGGGGCTGGGGAGCGGGGCTGAGATGCCACCACGCAGCCCCAGCCCCCGGCCCCGTGCCTTTGTCCCCAGCCCTGTGTCCTTGTCCCCTCTCCCCGGCACTGCTCATGCCACGGGGAGCGGGCACACACGCTGAGCTCGCCGGCCTGGCACACACAAGCTGGCACAAGCTTGGCATCCCCAGCACGGAGCCAGTCACAGCTCGCTGGGGGTGGGGACGCCGCAGAGGGCAGCTTGTGTGGTCCTGACCTCCGCACCCCCTTCAGGCCGTGGTCACTCCGACCCTGTTCCTGCCCCCCGCCTGGCCCTGCGCCCCCGTCCCCGCCGCGGCCCCACTCCCCTCCCTGGGCCCAGCCTCCTCCCCTCCAGCTCTGCTGTTTGAAGCCATTTTTTCCACAGCTGCTGCCAAGAGCTGCTAATGAGAACCAAACGGAGCTGCTCCGGCCGCTGCCGCCGGCCCACACACCTCTGGCTGCTGCCGGGCCCGGCCGGGCTCCTCCCGCCCTCCTGGCACCTCCCGCCCTCCTGGCACCACCCCCGGGCATCCTCATCCTGCCCCTGTGCCACCATCCCACGGCATCTCCATTCTACCCATGTGTCATAATGCCAGAGCATCCCCATCCTGCCCCTGTGCCACTCTCAGTGGGCATCTCCATCCTGCTCTGCTCCTGTGCCACCACCACTGGGCATCCCCATCCTGTCCCTGTGCCACCACCCCTGGGCATCCCCATCCTGCCCTTGTGCCACCATCTTTGGGCTTCTCTGTCCTGTCTTCGTGCCACTGTCACTGGGCACCTCCATCCTGCCCCATTACTACCATCCCTGGGCATCTCCATCCTGCTCCTGTGCCACTCTCCTTGGGCATCTCCATCCTTTCCACCTGACACTGTCCCTTGGGCATCTCCATCCTTCCCACCTGCCACCTTCCAAGGGTGTCTTCATTCTTTCCATGCAGCCACCATCCCAGAGCATCTCTGTCCTGCCCACGTGCCCCCATCCCTGGGCATCTCCATCCTGCCCATCCAACACCACCCCTGGGCACCTCCCCCAGCAGTGCAGAGATGAGGCAAGGAAAGGCCCTGCCAGGCCCCCAGTGCTGCGTGTCCCCACAGCAGCCTCCTCCCTGTGTCCAGCCCTGAGGGGGCACCACTGAGGCCAGCACTGGGGGTGCAAGATTGGGTTGGGTGCAGGATTTGGGTTGGGTACAGGATTTGCTTGGGCACAGGACTGGTTTGGGTGCAGGATTTGGTTGGGTACAGGGTTTGGTTGGGTGCAGGATTTGGTTTGGGTGCAGAACTGGTTTGGGTGCAGGGTTTGGTTTGGTGCAGGACTGGTTTGGGTGCAGGGTTTGGTTGGGTGCAGGACTGGTTTGGGTGCAGGATTTGGTTTGGGTGCAGAACTGGTTTGGGTGCAGGGTTTGGTTTGGTGCAGGACTGGTTTGGGTGCAGGATTGGTTTGGGTGCAGGATTTGGTTGGGTGCAGGGTTTGGTTGGGTGCAGGACTGGTTTGGGTGCAGGGTTTGGTTGGGTGCAGGATTTGGGTTTGGTGCAGGGTTTGATTGGGTGCAGGATTTGCTTGGGCACAGGACTGGTTTGGGTGCAGGATTGGTTTGGGTGCAGGATTTGGTTGGGTGCAGGGTTTGGTTGGGTGCAGAACTGGTTTGGGTGCAGGGTTTGGTTGGGTGCAGAACTGGTTTGGGTGCAGGATTTGGTTTGGGTGCAGAACTGGTTTGGGTGCAGGATTTGGTTTGGGTGCAGGACTGGTTTGGGTGCAGGGTTTGGTTGGGTGCAGGATTTGGGTTTGGTGCAGGGTTTGATTGGGTGCAGGATTTGCTTGGGCACAGGACTGGTTTGGGTGCAGGATTGGTTTGGGTGCAGGATTTGGTTGGGTGCAGGGTTTGGTTGGGTGCAGGACTGGTTTGGGTGCAGGGTTTGGTTTGGTGCAGAATTGGTTTGGGTGCAGGGTTTGGTTGGGTGCAGGACTGGTTTGGGTGCAGGGTTTGGTTGGGTGCAGAACTGGTTTGGGTGCAGGGTTTGGTTGGGTGCAGAACTGGTTTGGGTGCAGGATTTGGTTTGGGTGCAGAACTGGTTTGGGTGCAGGATTTGGTTTGGGTGCAGGACTGGTTTGGGTGCAGGGTTTGGTTGGGTGCAGGACTGGTTTGGGTGCAGGATTTGGTTGGGTACAGAACTGGTTTGGGTGCAGGGTTTGGTTGGGTGCAGGATTTGGGTTTGGTGCAGGGTTTGATTGGGTGCAGGATTTGCTTGGGCACAGGACTGGTTTGGGTGCAGGATTGGTTTGGGTGCAGGACTGAGCTGGGTTGGGTGCAGGGTTTGGTAGTGTGCAGGACTGGTTCTGGTGCAGGACTTGGTTCGATGCAGGACTGGTTCTGGTGCAGGATTTGGTTCGGGTGCAGGGATAGATTTGGTGCAGGACTGAGCTGGGTTGGGTGCAGGGTTTGGTTGTGTGCAGGACTGGTTCTGGTGCAGGACTTGGTTCAATGCAGGACTGGTTCTGGTGCAGGACTTGGTTCGGGTGCAGGGATAGATTCGGTGCAGGACTGAGCTGGGTTGGGTGCAGGGTTTGGTTGTGTGCAGCCCGGGGAGCGCTGCAGGAGGCAGGAGCAGGGTGTGAGGGAGTCCCGAGCCGTCTATCCACGCCGGGTCCCCCGGCCCCTCCCGGGCTGCCTCAGGCTCAGCGGGGCCTTGGCCAAGCCCCTGCCGTTCCAGTTGGCCCCAGCTCGGCCTCCAGTTATCTGCAGCTCCACGCTGGTCACATTTTCCACTGAGCTGCCTTTGGGTTTGAGCGGCTGCTGGGAGGGGGTGAAGGGCTGAGACCCTCCCCTTCCCCCCCCCACCCCCCCCGCCCCCGGCTTCACACCACGGGGAGGGAGACGGAGGGGGGGAGGGGGAGGAAGGTTCATTTATGGAGGTGGAATGAGAGTGGGATTTGTGTCCAGGGATGGGAGCAGCAGCTGGAGGTGGGAAGGGTATGAGGGGATGGGAGCAGCTCCCAGGGGTGGGGCTGGCACCCAGGGATGTGAGTGGCACCCAGGGATGGGGCTGGCACCCAGGGATGTGAGTGGCACCCAGGGATGGGGCTGGCACCCAGGGATGGGGCTGGCACCCAGGGATATGAGTGGCACCCAGGGATGGAGCAGTACCTGGGGATGGGATTGGTACCTGGGATGGGATTGGCACCCAGGGGGGGAATTGACAACCAAGGATGGGAGTGGTACCTGGGATGGGAGAGTGGCTCAAGATGGGCACATCCTTTAGAGACGGGCATCACACCCAGAGCTGAGGGCATCACACCCAGAGCTGAGGGCATCACACCCAGAGCTGAGGGCATCACACCCAGAGATGGGGATATCACCCAAGGATGGGAGCATGACCTGGGAAATGGGAGGAAAATGTGGGTGTGGGAGGAGCATCCAGGGCTGGAAGAAGTAGCCAGGGATGGGAGCAGCACTCAGGGGTGGGAATGGTACCCGAGGATGGGGTTGGCATGGATGGAGCAGTACCCGGGGATGAGAGTGGTACCTGGGGCTGGCAGCAGCAGCGAGGGGTGAGAGAAGCTCCCAAGGATGGGATTAGGACCCAGAGACGGTGGAGCAGCACCCAGCGACGGAGCAGCACCCAGGGCTGGCAGCACCACGCAGGTGCTGCGTGAGCCAAATCCTTCTGCTCCACAGCCTCCAGGTCTTTGGAACAACCACGGCCAAGCCAGCCCCGCGGTGGGTGGTTGCCGTCGGAGCCTTCTCCTCATCTTCCTCTCCTGCGGGACCCCATTTGGGGCTCACCCCAAGGCCGAGGGGCCGCGGGGCCGGGGCGGTTCCTCGAGGTCGCTCGCAGCAGCCAGCCCCGCGCTGGGCTGGCCGTCAGGGCGGCCGGATCCTCGCCCTGCTTCCTCGAAGGCTGCGGCTGCTCCCTGCCAGGGTGACGCTGGCGGCTCGGCCCTGACCTGGTTTCTCTCCTCCAGCCCTTTTCTCGCTCCTCCATCCGCATCCCAGCGGTGCCGAGCGAGCGCCGAGAGCGCCGACGGCTTCCTGCGGGGGCGGAGGAATTTGGCACCCGGACAGCGGAGCTGGGAGCCGGACACCGAGCACGGCCCCGCGGCCCGCCCGGCACCGCCGGCACCCAGCACCGCCGGCACCCGGCACCGCCGGCACCCGGCACTGACAGCACCCAGCACCCCTGCCACCACCAGCACCACTAGCACCCAGCACCCCTGCCACCTCCAGCACCCAGCACCACCAGCACCACCAGCACCCCTGACACCCCCAGCACCCAGCATCAAGAGCACCCAGCACCCCTGCCACCTCCAGCACCCAGCACCAACAGCATCCAGCACCCAGCACCCTACACCCAGCACCACCAGCACCCAGCCCAGGGGTTGCACAGGCAGTGGTGGCACATGCAGAGGTTGCACAGGCAGGGCTGCATGCACAGGCACTGCACAGAGTGGTTGCACATGCAGGAAGTGTGCACACAGCAGTTACACAGAGGCTGCAACACAGTGGTTGCACAGACAGAGGTGGTTGCACACATGCAGGGGTTGCTCACACAGAGGCTGCACCCACAGGGGTTGCATGCACAAGGCTGCACATGCTGCAGCTGCACGCACAAGGCTGCACACACGGGGGTTGCATGCACAAGGCTGCACATGCAGGAGCTGCATGCACAAGGCTGCACACAGAGGGGTTGCATGCACAAGGCTGCACATGCAGGCGCTGCATGCACAAGGCTGCACACAGCGGGGTTGCATGCACAAGGCTGCACATGCTGCAGCTGCACGCACAAGGCTGCACCCACAGGGGTTGCATGCGCAAGGCTGCACACATGGGGGTTGCATGCACAAGGCTGCACATGCAGGAGCTGCATGCACAAGGCTGCACCCACAGGGGTTGCATGCACAAGGCTGCACATGCAGGAGCTGCATGCACAAGGCTGCACACACAGGGGTTGCATGCACAAGGCTGCACATGCAGGCGCTGCATGCACAAGGCTGCACACAGAGGGGTTGCATGCACAAGGCTGCACATGCAGGAGCTGTATGCACAAGGCTGCACACAGAGGGGTTGCATGCACAAGGCTGCACACACAGGGGTTGCATGCACAAGGCTGCACATGCAGGAGCTGCATGCACAAGGCTGCACACACAGGGGTTGCATGCACAAGGCTGCACATGCAGGAGCAGTATGCACACCATGACAAGTACAGACTCCTGCAGGGCTGGAGGTGCAGGAGCTGCACACACAGGTTGCAAATGTCCTACACATGCAGGGGGCACAGATGTGGTCCCCCCCACACCACACACCCAGGTTCCTGTCCCTTTGGGATGCCTCTGTGTCCCTGGGGCACTGCACTGACGGACTGAGGTCCTTGCTGTGACCCCGTGGCACCACAGCATCCTTGGCTGAGGGGACAAGAGGACCCTTGTCCCACCTGCTGCCCCAGTGCCCCCCAGAGAAGCCCCAGGGCTCTGGAGGATGTTTCCCTCAGCTTGGCTGATCCCAGCACAGCACTGAGAGCAGGGAGGGCACAGCCTGGCATCGACACACCCAGGGACAGGGCACCTCTGCCAGTGACAACAGAGCAAGGCAGCCACATGCCATGACCCACCAGGGTCCCCAAGGAGACCTTGGACATGGCAGAGGCTCCAGCTGCCCCTGGGCTCTGGCTGGGAAGCTCTGGCACCAAGTTTCCCAGTCCGATGTGCTCCATGGCCTGGAGGAAACTGGGTTTGGGGTCAGAGGGCTGGGGGGTGAAGGGTGCTCAGGGCCCTATTAGGCATCAGAGAATCCCTCCCTCCCTCCCAGCTTGGCTGGGCAGCCAGGGGAAGAATGCCTGGGGAGCTCAGCCTGCTCCTGGCAGCCAACTCCTGGCAGCTCCCCATGGACAGGAGCTGGGAGCTGCTCCAGCTGGAAGCACCCAGGGTGCTGCTGTGGGGAGGGTGAGGGGGGTGGACAGCCAGGGGCTGGGAGGGGGTGGAGAGAGAGGATGGGTGGAGGGATGGATGGAGAAGTGGAGATGGAGGGAGAGAGGGTGGAGGGATTGAGGAAGGGATGGAGGAAGGGATGGAGGGATAGAGGGAGGGATGAGACTGATGGAGAGATGAAGGGGTGGATGCCAAATAGATGAGGGAATTAAGAGAGGGATGGATAGATGGTGGAGGGTGGATGGATAGATGGATGGATGGAGGGAGGGAGGGAGGGAGGGATGGATGGATGGATGGATGGATGGATGGATGGATGGGAGAAGGGATGGATGGATGGATGGAAGGATGGAAGGATGGATGGGTGGAAGGATGGATGGATGGATGGAAGGATGGATGGATGGATAGATGGATGGATGGATGGAAGGATGGATGGATGGATAGATGGATGGATGGATAGATGGATGGATGGATGGATGGATGGAAGGATGGATGGATGGATAGATGGATGGATGGATGGATGGATGGATGGATGAATGGATGGATGGATGGATGGATGGATGGATGGATGGATGAATGGATGGATGGATGGATGGATAGATGGATGGATGGATGGATGGATGGATGGATGGATGGAAGGATGGATGGATGGATGGATAGATGGATGGATGGATGGATGGATGGATGGATGGATGGAAGGATGGATGGATGAATGGATGGATGGATGAATGGATGGATGGATGGTGGGGGAGAGATGGGCAGCTGGAGCAAAGGGCATTGGAGTGGCATCAGCCTAAAGGCAAAAGGCCATCCTTGTTTTCACCCCAACCCCTTTATTCCCTCTCTGAGCCCAAACTTCCTGCAGGGCATCACTAACTCCCCCCATACCCCCCTTAGGGATGCACCCATGGGTGCTGCAGGTGCTGGTGACATCCCAAAGGCTCTTGGGGACAGCAGCCAGGGTGTCCCCATGTGCCCAGGCTTGCAGAGCTGCCCGTGGGACATGCTCACTCCCTGCTGTGCCCACGGGCAGGGCTGGGGGATGTGCCTCAATCCCATCCTGGCCTACAAGGGGGGAGGGGGTGCCAGCAGCACCTGTGGACCTGGCACCAGCTCTCCTGGCATGTCCTGAGCACTGCAGCCAGTGGCACCATCTGGTGCCCGAACTGGGGACAGGCACAGCCTGAACAGGTGGAGCAGGGCAGTGAGCTCTGATCGTGGCAGAGCTGAGGGTACAGCCCCAACGCTGCCCTCGGCACGGCTCCGGGGGTGCTGTGCCCCTAAGGACTGCCCGGGGCACTGTGTGGCACGTCCCAACCTTGCCTCTGGCACCATGTGACACACCCTGGCTCTGCCACTGGCACATGCCCGGCCCTGCCCGTGGGACGACTTGGCACTTCCCCAGCCCTGCCCGTGGCACCGTGTGCTAGATTTCGGTTCTGCCCGTGGCACAGCGTGGCACATCCCAGCCCTGCCCGTGGCACTGTGTGGCACATCCCAGCCCTGCCCGTGGCACCATGTGCTAGATCTCGGTTCTGCCCGTGGCACAGCGTGGCACATCCCAGCCCTGCCCGTGGCACCGTGTGGCACATCCCAGCCCTGCCCGTGGCACCGTGTGCTAGATCTCGGTTCTGCCCATGGCACCGTGTGGCACATCCCAGCCCTGCCCGTGGCACCGTGTGGCACATCCCAGCCGTGCCCGTGGCACCGTGTGGCACATCCCAGCCGTGCCCGTGGCACCGTGTGGTGCATCCCAGCTCTGTCCATACCACATCCCAGCCCTACCCAGGCTCACGCTGGCACCTCGTGGTGATGCCCAGCTGGGCGACCTCGGGCTGCAGCCCCCCTCGGGGGGGGTGGGGTGGGTGATCAAAGCCGGAACCAACCTGGCACAGGCTGGGGGGGGGTGCTGGTGGTGGTGATGGTTCCTCTTTGGTCCTCCCCAGCTCCCATCACAGCCCCTGAGGTTCCCCTGCTTTGCTCCAGCTGCCGACGTGGAGGCTGTGCCGGAGACGTGTCAGCGGTGGGGTGGGAGCCAAGGGCATCGCCTGCGCCTGCCCCACATTTCGGGGGCGGCGGGGGGGGGGCTAAGGCTGTCAGCAGCCTCCCCGCCAAGGGAGGAGGCACCGGGGCCCGGCGGGGGCCAGAGGAGCGCGCCGGGCACCGAGGCTGCCGCCCGATCCGCGGTGCCCACCGGCCACAATCTGCTGCCCACCTTCCACCGCCCACCGTCCATCGCCCGCCCGCCGCCCCCCCTGTGCTGTCCGCTCCCCGTTAGGAGGGGGCTGGGAAGGGTTCAGGGGTGCCTGGGGAAAGGGCGAGGGGGTGTGGGGAGGGTCTGCGGGGAAGGTGTGTGTGTGGAGGGGGGGTCTGGAGAGGGAAGACTCTCCTGGAGGGTCTCTGTGGGCGCCAAAGGGGCATCCTGGTGACATGTCACCAACTCGCCGACCCCGTGGGCCACGTCGTGCCTCAGTTTCCCCTGCCGGGGTAGGGGGGGTGGCGGGGGGAGGGGTGCACACGTCTGCATGGGCAGGGACGGGCTGAGGGTTTTCGGGGGGAGGGGAGGGGGGGGGGCTAGGGGGAGGCAGAACTTGTTCACTTCTGTTGGCTTTGCCCCAAACCCACCCCTTTGAAATCCTTTTGTTGGCTGGCCCCGCCCCCTCCCACACAGGCCCCTCCCCCGCAGACTGGTCACGCCCCTTCCCCCCCTCCATCAAACACCCCCCCACCCCCCTTCTCCTCCCCCCGAGCCCCCCCTTTCTGGTTCCACGATGGCCCAGATCCTGCTGCCAGAGCGGCAGGGCGGGACGTGGCGGGGAGGGATGGGGGACACACACACACACTGTGAGCACAGGGGGGACACCGGGGGGCGAGGGGGACACTGGGGGAGTGTGGGGAACGCCGTGGAGATGGGGGACACAGCGTGGAGATGGGGAACCCCCCGCGAGGGTGGGGACACTGCGGGGATGGGGGACCCCACGGGGACGGCGGGGGTGGGGGGCCACACCGTGGGAATGAGGGGACAACGTGGGGATGGGGGCCACGGGAGATGGAGGACCCCGTGGGGATGGGGGACCCCGTGGGGGTTGGGGGGAGGACACTGTGGGGATAGGGAACGCTGTGGATGGGGGACATGGAAGGGACGTGGAGGACATGGAAGGGACGTGGGGGACATGGAAGGGATGTGAGGGACATGGAAGGGATGTGAGGGACATGGAAGGGCTGTGGGGGACACCGTGGGGATGGTGGCACTGGGGATGCAGGACAAGGAAGACACGGGGGACACCACGGGAGTGGGGAACGTGGATGGGATGGGGGACACCATGGGGTGCAGCAGGCTGCGAGGGAAGAGTTAACACACCCCCCCCCCCCCCCGCCCCGTCCATGCTGGTCCCTCCAGCAGGGAACTGGGATGAACTGGGAGGGGGGGAAGCAAGGAAGGGAAGGCTGAGAGGAAGGTGCTGACGTGGGGCTGGGAAGAGTCCGAGGAGGAGGACGAGCCTGGGCTGCAGCATCGAGCCTGGGCCGGAGCATCGAGGCTGGGCTGGAGCATCGCTGCTGCTTGGGCTGAGCTCCAGCTGGAGGGACCCTGGTTGGAGGAGGTGGAGCTGGAGGGGCCGGGCTGGGGGGGGCTGGGCTGGGGGCGCAGTCCTTATTTCCCCTGCCAGACTCCAGCTGAGCTTTCCTCTGGAACTGATGGATCCTACCCCACAGCTGGGCCAAGCCTTCCACCCCCCCCCGGACCTCCCAGCACCCCCAGGACCTCCCAGCTCCCCCAGGACCTTCACCTCCCTGGAGCAGGGGATCCCCATGGCTGGGGCTTGGGGGGGGGGGGTGCGTGGGGGGAACCCCTGGGCTGTGGGTCCTGAGAGCTGTGTCCTCACCCCGCCCTGGGGACCCCCTTCACATCCACAGCTTGCCTGGCCTCCAGCATCTGCCTGTCCTGCCTTACATCTACCCACCCCTGTCACCCCTCCTGCATGTCCCCAGCCTCAGATCTGAACCCTAATGAGATGTCACCAAACCACACCCCCAAAAACCCAACCCCAGCCCACCCACCAACCCAAGCACCCCAACAACCTGAGTACCCCACCCCAAACACCCCAACCACCAACCCAAGCACCCCAACAACCTGAGTACCCCACCCCAAACACCCCAACCGCCAACCCAAGCACCTCAACAACCTGAGTACCCCACCCCAAGCACCCCAACCACCAACCCAAGCACCCCAACAACCTGAGTACCCCACCCCAAACACCCCAAGCACCAACCCAAGCACCTCAACAACCTGAGTACCCCACCCTAAGCACCCCAACCACCAACCCAAGCACCCCAAGCACCAACTCAAGAACTCAACCCAACAACTCCAGTCACCATCCCCAAAGCCTCAACAACCTGAGCACCCCAACTCAACAACCCCAACCTGACAGCCCCAACCTGACAGCCCCAACCACCTGCCCTGCAGCACCATGACCTCAACCACCTGACTACCTCAGCCCAACAAGTCTGACCCAACAACTGCAACCAGCAGCCAACTCACCACCAGCAACCTGTTAACCTCACCCACCAACTTGCCAACCCAATAACCCAATAAACCTAAATCCAAACCCCAGGTCAACAACCCTGCAACCCCAAATCCCAGCCCTGCAACCCCAAGTGCCAACCCAGCAACCCCAAATCCCAACCCTGCAACCCCAAATCCCAACCCAGCAACCCCAAATGCCAACCCAGCAACCCCAAATCCCAACCCAGCAACCCCAAAGCCCAACCCAGCAACCCCAAATCCCAACCCTGAAACCCCAAATGCCAACCCAGCAACCCCAAATCCCAGCCCTGCAACCCCAAATCCCAACCCTGAAACCCCAAATCCCAACCCTGCAACCCCAAATCCAAACTAAATAACCCCAAATCTAAATCCTGCAACCCCAAATCCCAACCCTGCAACCCCAAATCCCAGCCCTGCAACCCCAAATCCCAACCCTGCAGCCCCAAATCCAAACTAAATAACCCCAAATCCAAACCCTGAAACCCCAAATCCCGACCCTGCAACCCCAAATCCAAACTAAATAACCCCAAATCTAAATCCTGCAACCCCAAATCCAAACTAAATAACCCCAAATCCAAACCCTGAAACCCCAAATCCTGACCCTGCAACCCCAAATCCAAACTAAATAACCCCAAATCTAAATCCTGCAACCCCAAATCCCAACCCTGCAACCCCAAATCCAAACTAAATAACCCCAAATCCCAACCCTGCAGCCCCAAATCCAAACTAAATAACCCCAAATCCAAACCCAGCAACCCCAAATCCCAACCCAACCACCCCCAAACCCCCAACCCAACAACCCCAACCAGTTCCCATCTCCCCCCTGGGAGTGAGCCCCCCCCCCCCCCCGCTGCCCCCAACCCAGCAGCATGTCTGGGAGTTGTTCCTGGATGTCCCCAAGGTCCCCAGGGAACCCACAGGAGCTGCCACCCCACATCCCTACCCCCCAGAAGCATCCAACCTTCAGCCCTGGGAGCCCCCAGCCCTCCTTGGGGGGGGATTCTGGGGTTTCCAATCCCCCCTCCCACAAGATTCTGGGGGTACAGCAGCCCTAAGGGTGCCCCCCCACATCCCCCCACCGAGGTGCTGTTGGCTGGGGGTGGCAGAGGGTGCGAGGTGGGTGCTGGCAGCCCCGGGTCCCGGCCACGTGGCACCAGAGCCACCGTCCCAGCCAGGCCCCGGGCACAGCTCCAGGATGAGGTCAGCAGGAGAGATCCCAGCCAGGCTCCGGTGCTGGCCGGCAGCGCCGGGAGCCCTCCTCTCCCTGTTCCTCTCTCCCTCTCCCTCTCCCTCTCCCTCTCCCTCTCCCTCTCCCTCTCCCTCTCCCTCTCCCTCTCCCTCTCCCTCTCCCTCTCCCTCTCCCTCTCCCTCTCCCTCTCCCTCTCCCTCTCCCTCTCCCTCCCCCTCTCCCTCCCCCTCTCCCTCCCCCTCTCCCTCCCCCTCTTCTCATCCCCATTTCCATGACCCCCATCCCGGCTGTCCCCTTCCCTTTCCCCATCCCCATGTCTGTCCCCACTCCACCCTTGTCCTCCTCTCCATTCCCTGTTCCCCATCCCCACTGTCCCCATCCCTGGCCCCATCTCCATCCCTGTCCTCATCCCCTTCCCTGTCTCCAGCCCCATCTCCATCAGTCCCATCCCCACTGTCCCCTTCCCTCTCTCCATCTCCATTGTCCTCATCCTTGCCCTCATCCCATCCTTGATCCTCATCTCCATTCCCCATCCCCCACCTCCACTGGCCCCATCCCTGGCCCCATCCCTGGCCCCATCTCCATCCCCATCCCTGTCACCATCCCCATCCCTGGCCCCATCTCCATCCTTGGCCCCATCCCTGTCTCCATCTCCATCCTTGGCCCCATCCCTGGCCCCATCTCTATCCTTGGCCCCATCCTTGTCCTCTTCCCCATCCCCATCCCTGTCCTCATCTCCATCCCTATCCCCATCCCTGTCCCCATCCCCACCTCCACCTCCATCATCTCCATTCCCATCCTGTCCCCATCCTTGTCCCTATCCCAAGGCTCATTCAAGAGCCTCTGGGTGCAGTGATTAGAGGGATGGTGACCCCCCCACACCCTTCCCCCCCCACAAATGGACCTGAGAGGAGGTGGATTCTTAGGGTACCCTTCTCCCCCCCCCCCCCCCCCAAAATCCCTATCCCTATCCCAGGGGGAACTCATTCAGGAGCCTCAGGGTGCAGTAATTAGAGGGATGGTGACCCCCCCCAACAAATGGACCTGAGAGGAGGTGGATTCTTAGGGTTACCCCCCCCCCCCCCAAATCCCATCCCAGTCCCTTACAATCCATCTGGGAAAGGTTTGAGGAGCATCCCCCCCACCCCTGGGAACCCCTGGAGGGTGCAGGGGGGGGGTGGGGGAGCAGCAAAGTTTTCACTGAGATTGGAAAGAGGAAAAAGGAGAGGGATGGAAAAAAGAAAGGGTGGGGGGGGAACAGGGGGGAAAAAGGGGGAAAATGGGGGAAAAAAGGGGGGAAAAGGGAAAAAAAGGGAAAAAAGGGGGGAAAAAGGGAAAAAGGGAAGAAAAACAACAGGAGAAGAGTGAGCAGGGAAGGGAACTGGCAGTGGAAAATGTTCAGCGTGGAGCTCGGCCCTCAGAGTTTCCATCCCAGCCCAGACAGGGGGGGGCCCAGGCTGGGCTGCTGCTCCCAGCCTGCGACACCCCTCCCCCCCCGCCCCCCCCCCAAATGTCCCTCCTGGCCCCCCCAGATTGTTGCTGACCCCCCAAGGGTTGTCACCCTCCTGCTCCTGGGTCTGCTGCTGGGACTCCAGGCTCCGGGGATGAGTTCTGCCCTTCCCCCCCCGCAGGGACACAGCTGGAGGGGGGGGTAGAAAGGTGTGGGGGATGAGCTCCCCCCCCCCCCCCCGGCAAGGGATCAGCGCTGGGGTGTTGGGGTGCAGATGGAAGGACCCAGCCCGAGGATGTGGGGGTGAAGGGGGGAGGGGGGTGAGCCCCCCCCCAGGAAGGGCTCAGGCTTTGGGGGGGGGGGATGAAGAGGGGAAAATGAAGCTCCCCCCCCCCCCCCCCCCGAATGGTCTCACCTGCAGAGGGGAGAAGGAGCCCCCCCGGAGCCCCCCAAGACTGACCCAGTGCTGGGAAGTGGGGGTGTAGGTGGGGGGCAGGATGAGCCCCCCAGGCCTGTCCCAGTGCTGGGAAGTGGGGGTGTAGGTGGGGGGCAGGATGAGCCCCCCAAGACTGACCCAGTGCTGGGAAGTGGGGGTGTAGGTGGGGGGCAGGATGAGCCCCCCAGGCCTGTCCCAGTGCTGGGAAGTGGGGGTGTAGGTGGGGGGCAGGATGAGCCCCCCAGGCCTGTCCCAGTGCTGGGAAGTGGGGGTGTAGGTGGGGGGCAGGATGAGCCCCCCAGGCCTGTCCCAGTGCTGGGAAGTGGGGGTGCAGGTGGGGGGCAGGATGAGCCCCCCAAGACTGACCCAGTGCTGGGAAGTGGGGGTGTAGGTGGGGGGCAGGATGAGCCCCCCAAGACTGACCCAGCTCTGGAGTATTTGGGTGAAGATGGGGTGGGATGGGACCCCCCACCCTCAGCCCTGGGGGTTTGGGGGTGAAGCTAAGCCCCCCAAGATAGGAGGGACCTGAGGCTACAGCTGAGGGGATGACCCCCCCCCCCCCCCCAGGAGTGACCTCTGGAGCATCTGGGTGCAGCTGGGGTGGGCTGAGCCCCCCAGCCCTAGGCTGTGTGTGTCTGCGGGGGGGCGCAGATGACGGAATGAGCCCCCCCAGGGAGAACACCCAACCCAGGGAGGTGCCCACTCCCACCCCACCTCCCCTCCCCCCCTGCCAAGCTTTGCCACCTGCCTGTCCCTTCCTCAACCTGCTGATCCCCGGGGCGGGGGGGGGGGGGGGGGACGACCCTGACCCTCCTATTTTGGTGGCTGTGTGGCGGACCCCCTCCCAGCCCCGGGACCCCCTCCCCGGGGCTCCCCCTCCCCGCTGTCGGGCCGCGGTGCCCCCGGCGGGGCGCGGCGCTGGCAGCCCTCAGGCCAATTAAACCTTGAGCGGTGCCCAGCTGGGAGCTGCTGGAAATAGCCAGGAGCCGGGGCCGGTGATTATGGGGTGCAGTCCTGGCTGCCGCAATTGAGGGTGCCGAGGGCTGGGTGGCCACCAGGAATAGCTGGGGTGGTGCCCTGCTGTGGGCTGTGGCCGGGGGGGAGTGAGGGGCGTGGGGGGAGGGGGAAACTGAGGCACCAAACCTCCCCTCCCCCTCCTGTCCCTGGCCCCGTGGTGGGATGAGAAAGGTTGAGTGAGGAGGGGGGGGTTGGAGCGGGGGGAGGGGGGGGATGGGGGAATGGGGTCTCGAGGGGGGGGGGGTTGGGGATGGTTGAGGCTCTTGGGAGGGGGATTCTGCAGCGGGGGTCTCCCCTCAGGTCAAGTCCACCACGGAGTCAAACTCCTCAAGGGGTTAAGCCCCTCGTGGGATCGAGCTCCTGGTGGAGCCAACCTCCCCCACGGGGGCAGACCCTGCCGGGGGGCAGACCCTGCCAGGGGGCAAACACTGCCGGGGGGCAAACCCCTCAGGGAGCCAACCTCCCCCACGGGGGGCAAACCCTGCCAGGGGGCAAACCCTGCCAGGGGGCAAAGCCCTCATGGAGCCAACCTCCCCCACGGGGGCAAACCCCTCCATGGAGACTACATCCTGATAGAGTCAACCTCCTCATGGGGTCAAACCCTGCCAGAGGGTCAAACCCCTCCATGGGGACTATGTCCTGATGGAGCTAACCTCCCCATGGGGTTAAACCTCACCATGCAGCCAACCCTCTTGTGGGGTCACCCCCTCCGTGGGGTGAACCTCTCCACAGAGTCATCCTCCCCATGGGGTCATTCCCTCCAAGGAATCAAAGCTCTCCATGGGGTGAACCTCCCCATGGGGTCAAGCTCCCCATGGAGTCAACCTCTTCCTAGGGTCAAGCTCCCCATGGGGTCATCCCCTCCATGGAATCCAGCCTCTCCTTGGGGTGACCCTCCCCATGGAGTCAACCTCCCCATGGAGTCAGCTTCTTCATAGGGTCAACCTCTCCATAGGTTCAACCTCCCCCTGGAGTCAACCTCCCTGTGGGGTCATCCCCTCCATGGAACCAAACCTCTCCATGGGGTGAACCTCCCCATGGAGTCAACCTCCCCATGGAATCAACCTCCCCATGGAGTCAACATCCCCCTGGAGTCATCCCCTCCATGGAATCAACCTCCCCCTGGAGTCAACCTCCCCCTGGGGTCATCCCCTCCATGGAACCAAACCTCCCCATGGAATCAACCTCCCCATGGGGTCCACCCTCCCCAAGGGGGGGGGGGGTTCAGCCACCTGCCTGTCACCACCTCAGGGGACACCCCCTGCCCCTTGTCCCCATCCTCACCACCCAACCCCCACCCCCTGGGGTGAAGCTGGGGAGATCCCACGGGCGTGGGGCTGGGGGTTGGGATGATCTGGGGGGGGTTGGGGGGGAGGGTGTCTGACGTGAGGCTGGCTCCTGGAGCTGCTGAGTGGGGAACAGGGCCGGGGGGGGAACACAGAGAAAGAAGTCCTTTAATGGGCTCCATGTGTCTGTGCTGCTGAGGGAACTTAACTCACACCAGATGCCGGCGGCTGCCCTGCTCCTGCTCCTTCTCCAGCTCCCAGCTCCAGCTCCCAGCTCCAGCTCCCAGCTCCAGCTCCAGCAAACCAACCCCAGCACCTCCCCTCCCCCCCCCAGCCCCCCCCCAGCTCTGCTTGTCACTAGGTCCTACCCAAAAGGGGCTGGGGGGGTGACCTGCCTGCAGACCACCTTCCTCTGCCCTCCCCCCGCACCCCGGGGGTAAGCCCTGCCCGGGGGGGGGGGCAGCCATCGACTTTCTGGGGGTGGGGGTGGGGGGCGGCCACTGCCTTTTGGGGGAGTCCATCAACTTTGGGGGGGCTGCTCTTGGCTTTTTGGGGTAGCCACGGACTTTGCTGGGGCACCCACTGCCCTTTTTGGGGTGCCCATTGGCTTCTTTTGGGGGGCACCCACTAACTCCTCGGGGTACCCACTGACTTTTGGGGGGCCCCCACTGACTTTCTGGGCTACCCCCTGACTTCTTGGGGTACCCACCAGCTTCTTGGGTGCCCTCATCCCATTTCTGGGGCACCCACTGCCTTTTTTTGGGTGCCCATTGGCTTTTTTGGGGGGCACCCACTAACTCCTTGGGGTACCCCCTGACTTTTGGGGTGCCCTCATCCCATTTCTGGGGCACCCACTGCCTTTTTTTGGGTGCCCACTGGCTTTTCTGGGGGCACCCACTAACTTCCTGGGCTACCCACTGCCTTTTTTGGGGCACCCACTCTCTTTCTGGGCTACCCCCTGACTTTTGGGGGGCACCCACTGACCTTTCAGGGGGTACCCATTGACTTTTTAGGGCCCCCACCAACTTCCTGGGCTACCCCCTGACTTTTGGGGGGCACCCATTGACCTCTCAGGGAGTACCCACTAACTCCTTGGGGTACCCCCTGACTTTTGGGGTGCCCTCATCCCATTTCTGGGGCACCCACTGCCTTTTTTGGGGTGCCCATTGGCTTTTGGGGGGGCACCCACTAACTCCTTGGGCTACCCCCTGACTTTTGGGGGGCACCCATTGACCTTTCAGGGGGTACCCATTCCCATTTTGGGGCACCCACTAACTTCCTGGGCTACCCCTTGCCTTTTTGGGGGGGCAGGGGGAACACCCCCTCCCACTTTCCAGGGCATCTGTTGACTTTTGGGGGGGGTGGGGAGCATCTAAACAACTTCTGGGGGCACCCATCAATTTGGGGGGGGGGGGCATTTATTGCCTTTTCGAGGCCCCCATGGACTTTTTGGGGGGCCCCCTTGGACTTTTTGTGGCCCCCATGGGCTTTTGGGGCCCCTCCATGGACTTTTTGGCTCTCCCCATGGGCTTTTTGGCCCCCCCCCCCATGGGCTTTTTGTGCCCCCCATGGACTTTTTGTGCCCTCCATGGACTTTTTGTGCCCTCCATGGACTTTTTGCCCCCCCATGGGCTTTTTGTGCCCCCCATGGACTTTCTGTGCCCTCCATGGACTTTTTGTGGCCCACATGGACTTTTGGGGCCCCCCTATGGACTTTTTGTGCCCTCCATGGACTTTTTGTGGCCCCCATGGACTTTTTATGGGCCCCCCCTGGGCTTTTTGGCCTCCCCATGGACTTTTAGCCCCCCCCCCCCCTGGACTTTTGGGGGCCCCCCCTGGACTTTTTGCCCCCCCCCTGGACTTTTTGTGCCCCCCATGGGCTTTTTGGGGGGCACCTGCCCCCAACTTTGGGTGGCACCCCTCAACGTTTTGCCACCACCATCTCTTGGGGGGGGGGGGAGGTGACCACTGATGTTTTGGAGCCACCACTGCATGGTTTGTTTTGGGGGGGGGGGGGGGGGGAGGGGGCTGCTCACCACCTTTTCGGGGTGCCCACTGCATTTTGGGGGGCACCCATTGAATTTTCAGCTGAGTCAGCAAGGTGTTTTTTTTGGGGGGGTGGGGGGGGGGAGGGTGGGGGTGACCACCAACTTTGGGGTGGGGGTTTTTTTGGGGGGGTGGGTAGGGGGTGTGTGTGACCACTTCTCTCTCTTAGCTCAGCCACCTCCAACCCCCAAACCACCTTCTGCAGCTCTGCTTCCCACTGGGCTCCCCCCCCCCCCCGAAGCCTGGAGCTGGGGGGGAGGTGGTGGTGGGGAGGGGGTGTGGGTGTGAGTGGGTGACTCCCTCCCCTCCCTCTCTCCCCCCCCCTCCCCCATCATATCCCCCTAGCCCTGACTCAAAGGATGATCCAACTTGCCTCCCACCACCTTTTAGGGCTTGAAGAGAGTGTGTGTGTGTGGGGGGGGGTGTGCAGGCCTCCATCACCCCTCCCTCCTCACCTCCCCCTCCCTCCCTCCCCTGCACCCCCTCCCCATTCGCTGTCTCCCATTCTGACTTCCCAGGATCCCCTGATGACTTTTCCAGGACCTTTTCCTCTTCTTCTCCTTCTCTTTTGCTTCATTCTTATGATTTTTTTTTTTAAGTGGGATTTCTTCCCTTTCTTCTCCCCCCCCCCTCCTCCCCCCCCCTCTTTCCCCAACCCTTCCCCTCCCCCCCTTCTCTCCCCTTCCATCCAACCTCCTTAACATTCCTGGGGCGGGCGGCCAGGGGCTGATGAGGTGGCACCGTCTTGGTTTTGTGTGTGTGTGTGTGTGTCCCCTCCTCCTCCTCCTCCTTCTCCTCCTCCTCCTCCTCGACCTCTTTTTTTTCCCCTCCCTTTCCATGCATATGAAGCAAAAAAGAGAGAGAGAGGAGAAAGGAAGGGGGGGGGGGGGGGGGGGGGGGAGGAAAAAAAAAGCCCTCCCAACCCCCCGATGACATTCTTTTCTTCGCTGTCATGCTGCAAAAATTAAAGACACATCTTCGGGCTGGAGCCTGGCCAAAAGGGCTTTCGAGTGGCTTGAGGAGGGGATTGGAGCAGGCTTCGCCCTGCAACGTGTCTCGGATGCGAGGATCCAGGGCTTGGAATGAAGCAAGGAGAAACGGAGAGAGAGGGGGGAGAGAGGCGGGGGGGGGGGGGGGAGGCCCAGTAGCTTCCCCCCCCCCCTCTCCTCCTCACCTCCTCCTCCAAACCCCCCGTGCGAGGCACAGCCCCTGGCTCCCCGGCGTGGCTGTGTGCGTGGCCCAGGCAAGCCCAGCCCCTCCTGCGGCGCTGGGGGTTGGGGTCGTTGGGGGCTTGCTTTTTTTAGGGGGGGGGGGGGGGGAGGGGGGCAAAGTTGGTTGGGGTTTTAGTTGCATTTCGTTGGATGCTGCAAAAGAAATAAAGACCTGGGGAGGTCATTGGTGTGAGGGGGAGGTTGGTGGGGAGGGAGGGAAATAGAGGGGGGGGGGGGGGCGTTTGGTGCTCTTTCGACGTGTCACTTCCTCCCCCCCCCCCCCCCCCCCCCCCCCCCCCTTTTCCCTCTTCCTGGCCCTGTTGTCTCCTTGTTAAGTTGGCATCGATTTGGTTTGCCCTGGAAGAGTAAATAACCACCCACCCCCACCCCCCAAACACACACACACACACACACACACTCACCCCCTCCCCTCCTCTGAAGAGAGAATAAACTCGGTGGGAGCTGCTGCTCAGCTGTGGATTCCCCTCTGCTTCACACCCAGTGCTTCCCAGTGCTTCCCAGTGCTTCCAATGCTCCCCAGTGCTTCCCAGTGCTTCCCAGTGCTTCCAATGCTCCCCAGTGCTTCCCAGTGCTTCCCAGTGCTTCCAATGCTCCCCAGTGCTTCCCAGTGCTTCCCAGTGCTTCCCAGTGCTTCCAATGCTCCCCAGTGCTTCCCAGTGCTTCCCAGTGCTCACAGTGCTCATAGTGCTTATCAGTGCTCCCATTGCTTCCCAGTGCTCCCAGTGCTTATCAGTGCTCCAAAAGCTTCCCAGAGCTCCTAGTGCTTATCAGTGCTCACGTTGCTTCCCAGTGCTTCCCAATGCTTCCCAGTGCTTCCCAGTGCTCCCAGTGCTCCCAGTGCTTATCAGTGCTCTCAATGCTTCCCACTGCTCCCAGAGCTCCCAGTGCTTCCAGTGCTTCCCAATGCTCTCAGTGCTTCCAGTGCTCCCAATGCTTCCAGTGATCCCAATGCTTCCTATTGCTTCCCAGTGCTCCCAGTGCTTCCAGTGATCCCAATGCTTCCCATTGCTTCCTATTGCTTCCCAGTGCTTCCAGTGATCCCAATGCTTCCCACTGCTTCCTATCATTTCCCAGTGCTCCCAGTGCTTCCCAGTGCTTCTATTGCTTCCCAGCACTTCCCAGTGCTTCCTATTGCTCCCAGTGCTTCCTATTGCTCCCAGCACTTCCTATTGCTCCCAGTGCTCCCAATGTTTCCAGTACTTCCCAGTGCTCCCAGTGTTTCCCAGTGCTTCTCAGTGCTGCCAGTGCTTCCAATGCTTCCCAGTGCTCCCAGTGCTTCCCAGTGCTCTCAATGCTTCACAGTGCTTCCAGTGCTCCCATTGATTCCCCTTGCTCCCCAGTGCTTCCAGTGCTCCCAGTGCTCCCATTGCTTCCCATTGCCTCCCAGTGCTCCCAGTGCTTCCCAGTGCTCCCAGTGCTCCCATTGATTCCCCTTGCTTCCCAGTGCTTCCAGTGCTCCCATTGCTCCCCAGTGCTCCCATTGCTTCCCAGTGCTCCCAGTGCTTCCCAGTGCTCTCAATGCTTCACAGTGCTTCCAGTGCTTCCCAGTGCTCCCAATGCTTCCCAGTGCTCCCATGTGCTTCCCAATGCTCTTATTGCTTCCCATTGCTTCCCAGTGCTCCCAGTGCTCTCAGTGCTTCCAGTGCTCCCAATGCTTCCCAGTGCTCCCAGTGCTCCCAATGTTCCCAGTGCTCTCAGTGCTCCCTTTGCTTCCCAGTGCTCCCATTGCTTCCCATTGCTTCCCAGTGCTCCCATTGCTTCCCATTGCTTCCCAGTGCCCCCAGTGCTCTCAGTGCTCTCAGTGCTCCCTTTGCTTCCCAGTGCTCCCATTGCTTCCCATTGCTTCCCAGTGCCCCCAGTGCTCTCAGTGCTTCCAGTGCTCCCAATGCTTCCCAGTGCTCCCATTGCTTCCCAGTGCTCCCATTGCTTCCCAGTGCTCTCAATGCTTCCCAGTGCTTCCCAGTGCTCCCATTGCTTCCCAGTGCTCCCAGTGCTCTCAGTGCTTCCAGTGCTCCCAATGCTTCCCAGTGCTCCCAATGCTCTCAGTGCTTCCAGTGCTCCCAATGCTTCCCAGTGCTTCCCAGTGCTCTCAGCGCTTCCAGTGCTCCCAATGCTTCCCAGTGCTCCCAATGCTTCCCAGTGCTCCCATTGCTTCCCATCGCTCCCAGTGCTCAGCACCGAGGGACCAAGCCAAGGTGTGAAGCCTGCACCCACTCCTTCCCCAAGCCCAACAGGACCCCAGGGCCTCCTTTGCCACCTCGTAGCCCCTTCAAAAGCTGGGGAGGGGAACCCCCTCCTCCCCTTCCCCCCCCCCAAACGCCACATTGCTCTCTCCCCAGCGGCCCCCGGGGGGCTCCCAGCGGCCTCCCAGCGGCTCCCTCCGCCGAGTCCCAGCCCTGGCCAGTGTGTCTGTTTTGTTGGCATGTAATTACACCCTCCCCAAAATTGCACAGTGGGTTGTGGATGATCCTCGAGGAGCCTTTTTTTTCCCTCTCTCTCTCTACCCCCCCCCCCCCGCCTCCCTCCCCCCTCCTTCCCTTCCTTTCCTTTCCCTTCCCTTCCCAGTGGTTTTTTTTTCCAACCAACGTGGCTCCTTCGAATGTGGAAACGGCGGTGGAGGAGTGCCAGGGAGGGGGGGGGGGGAAAGAGAAAAGGGATGGAGGGAGGGATGGGAGTTGGGAAAAGAATGGGAAAAGAGGGAGAAAAAAAATGAAGTAAACTTGGATCTTGGTGTTAGGGTTTTTTTTTGGGGGGGTGGGGGTGGGATGGTTGGGGATTGGGGACCCTCAGCTGGGTGATGATGCTCTGGGGGCCTTTGACCTCTGGGGAGCTGCTGCTCCTTGGCCTTTGAGATGGCTATGAGGCTGGTGGTCCCCCTGGGGTGGTGGGGAGCACTGGGTGAGGGAATGGGTGGGGTGGGGGTGCAGGGGGTGGCAGGTGGGGGGCAGGTGCTGGCGCCCCCGAGGGGCAGCGCTCGGCGGCGTGTGGCGTGGTGGTGGTGGTGCTGGTGGGGTCCCCGGAGCGCCCCGCGGTCTGCCCACACCCCACCCAGCCACGTCCAACCTCACAAACACTTTGGGATGTGCAACCTTCCCCCCCCCCCCCCCCCAAAACACCCCCAAAATACTCCCCCCCCCACAACCCCCCCCAGACCCTCAACCCTCCCAGCCCAGCATCCCCTTCCATGGCATCGCCTGGCACCAGGCTCCCCAAAGCGCCACATCGCCTGCTCCCACCTCACCCGGCCACATCCAGGCCCCCAAGCATCTCAGGATGTGCAAACTCCCCCCCAAAACCCAGCAACACCCCCCCAGAAACCCCCCCCCCACCCCAGCATCCCCTTCCCATCCACCCCACAGCCACCAGCTCCCAGCCCAGCTCGGGGACAACACGCGTGTGCACGTCTGTCTGCGTGTGCATGGACGGGATGGGTTGGGAAGAGGGGGGGCGGTTAGGGCTGTGATGGGGGGAGGGAGGGAGGGAGGGGAGGTGGGGGGGTTGAGAGGGGTCCCCCCGACTCTCTGAGCTCCTCTGATTGGCTGAGGGGCCGTCCAAAATTCCCTGGTCGCGCCGGGTCCCACCTCTCCCAGCGGCGGCGGCCGTATATAAGGGGAGGTGAAGGAGTGGACGGAGGGCAGTAGGAAGTTTTCTGCTGGGGTCTGGATTTGGAGCTCCAGGAGTCGGCTCGGCCCCGTATGACCCCAAGCTAAGAACAAAAAAGAGACCCCAAAGAGTCTACATGTCTAATATTTAGACATGTTCAGCTTTGTGGATTCTCGGTTACTGCTGTTGATAGCAGCGACTGCACTACTCACCCACGGGCAAGGAGAAGAAGACAGTAAGTAGCTCAGCCCCCGGCCCTTCAGCCTCGCCGGGATGAGGATGGGTGGGAACGGTGGCCGTGGTGGCAGGGCGGAGGGGGGGCGGGTGGGCATCAAGGAGCGTTGAGTCTTGCTGTCAGGGGCTCGGTGGAAGGGGCAACGGGGTCGGTGGAAGGGTGGGAATGGGGTGGTCGGAGCTGCTCCGTCGACTCCCAGCTGGAGCGGAAAACAAAAGTTGGAGGAAGGGGAGGGGGGGGGAGGGAAAAAGAGGAGGAAAAAGGTGGGGTGAGGGGGGATTTGGGAGTGCGGGGTGAAGGGGCTTGAGGGGCCGTGGAGTTTTAGGGGTGAAGGGGTTTTAGGGGTGAAGGGGGTTTAAGGGGTGAAAGGGTTTTAGGGGTGAAGGGGGTTTGAAGGGGTGGAGGGGGTCTAGGGGTGAAGGGGTTTTGGGGGTGAAGGGGGTCTAGGGGGTGAAGGCGTTTTAAGGGATGAAAGGGGTTCAGGGGTGATGGAGTTTTAGGGGGCGGTGGAGTTTTAGGGGTGAAGGGGTTTTAGGGGTGAAGGGGTTTTAGGGGTGAAGGGGGTTCAAGGGGTGAAAGGGGTTTAGGGGTGAAGGGGTTTTGGGGGTGAAGGGGCTCTAGGGGGTGGAGGGGTCTTAGGTGGTGCTGGGATTTTAGGGGGCAAAGAAGCTTTAGGGCGTGATGGAGTTTTAGGGGTGAAGGGATCTTAAGGGGTGAAGGGATCTTAAGGAGGGAAGGGATCTTAAGGGGGGAGGGCATTTTAGGGGGTGCTGGAGGGGGTTTTAGGGGTGGAGAGGTCTTAGGGAGTGAAGGGTTTTGAGGGGGGAGAAGGGATTTGAGGGGGTGAAGGAGTTTTGAAGGGGTTAAAGGGGCCTGAGGGCTGAAGGGGTTTGAGGGGTGCAAGAGGTTTTAAGGGATGAAGAGGTGAAGGGGTTTAAGGATTTAGGGGGTGAAGGGGTTACTAAAGGGTTTTTAGGGGGGGGCAAGGGTTTTTTTTAGGGGGGGGGGGGTTAGGGGGTCTGTGGTGACGCGGACGGTTGGGGCATCCTGCCAAGAGCAGGGAGGGAGGGAAGGGTGGAGAGGAGCCGAAGGGAAGGAGGGAGCTGGGGGAAGAAGGGGAGGAGGAGGAGCAGGAGGAAGGGAAAGGAAAGGAAAGGGGGGAAAGAGCGCGGGAGAGAGTGGTGGGGAGAGGTGGAAGGGGGGGGGGGGGGGGTGGAAGGGGAGGGGAGAGAGAGGAGGAGAGAGAAAGGAGGGAGGGGGGCGGGGGGGGGGGGGCGCCAGCCCCGGGATCTGCTAAAGCCATCAGGAAAGAATTAGGATAAGTCTGGGATGATTCATAAGGAAAATGTTCGGGCAGCCCTTAAAGCCGGGACTGGCCAGACAGCCCCGCTCGGGGCCAGCGCCCCACGGCCTCCCCGCGGCGCTGTCCCGGCCCCGGGCCGCGCCGCGCCGCTGGGGGGGGTCACTGCCGCCACCCACCGCCCCCACCCCGCCGCCGCCGGCTCCCCTCGGAGCTGTCACCTGCGGCCATGGGGACACGGGGGACCCTGGGACTGAGCCAGGCCTGGGCTGCCCTTCGTACTTCAGCCTGGTTTAGCACGGAGGGGGAGGATTTTTGGGCGCAGATTTTTTCCTCGGGGGCAAGGGGGGGGGGATGTGGGGGGTGCCTTTTGCATCCCGAAGTTTGCAGCTGACAAGGTCCAGCCTGCACCCCGCCTGCTGCAGCCCAAACTTCGCCCCCTGGAGCCTGCAGGTTGCCTTCTGTAGCCCACATTTTGCCTCTGGTAGCCTGCACTGGGGCTCTGTTGGCCAACATTTTGCCCCTTTGTATTCGTTTGGCCCTTTTAGGTTCCACATTTTGCCTTTCACAGCCCACACTTGCCCAGTTTTTTCCTTCCAGAGTCCTCATTTTTTCTCTTATATTCCACATTTTCCTCTTATATTCCACATTTTCCTCCCATATTCCACATTTCCCCTCTTATATTCCACATTTTCCTCTCATATTCCACATTTTCCTCTCATATTCCACATTTTCCCTCTTATATTCCACATTTCCCCTCTTATATTCCACATTTCCCCTCTTATATTCCACATTTTCCCTCTTATTCCACATTTCCCCTCTTATATTCCACATTTCCCCTCTCATATTCCACATTTCCCCTCTTATATTCCACATTTTCCCTCTTATTCCACATTTCCCTCCCATATTCCACATTTTCCCTCTCACATCCCACATTCTCCCCTCTACCCCCCACCCTTTGCCTGCTTTATTCCTCCTTTTCCCCCTCTCCTATCCCGCTTTCTACTTTTACATCCCACATTTCGCCTTTCTCCAGCTGCATTTTGCCTTCTCCCCTCCTGCCTTTTGCAATTTAATTCCTCTCCCCCCTTGCATTTTGCCTTCTTTTTGTTTTCCTCCCAAGCTGATGACCACAACCCAGGCCAGCCCCACGCACTCCCCCCACCTCCACTACTCCTCTTCCCCCAGACCCTTCCCCACCGCGGGGCCAAGCCCGGCTCCTGGCTCTCTGCCCTACTCCAACCCCCGCCCGCTTCCAAGCCTCTGGATTCTTATTCCTCATCCCAGCTGGACTGATCCAAGCCTATCCCACAGCCTCCTGGATCTAATTTCAACCCAGACGCCGGAGCCAACCCGTTCCCATCCCCGTTTCGCCCCCATCCCGTCTCCTCATCCCATCCCATCCCATCCCGGTCCCGGACGGTGGGGGACCCTCCGTGTCAGCCCCGTGGAGGGGGTTTGCCTTGGCCCCATCCTCCTGGAGCGCCTGGCTGGAGGGATTTTGTTTAAATTCCAGCGTTTGTGGGAAGAGTTTATTGTTGGTGCTTTTCCTGTGTCACCACCACGGGCTGATGAGAACCAGATGAAGGAGGGGGGAAAGGAAAAAGAAAGCTGCCGGAGCAGCGCATGGGGCGGGAGGGGAGGAGGAAAAGCAAGGGAGAGAGCCCGATGAGGGGGGCGAGGGGGATGCCGCTGCCTCTGGGTCCCACTCTCGCCGCCTCCCCGAGCTCAGCCCTGATGTCTGCTCCCCCGCTCCCCTCTCCCAGTCCAAACTGGAAGCTGCATACAGGATGGCCTAACGTACAACGACAAGGATGTGTGGAAACCAGAACCCTGCCAGATCTGCGTCTGCGACAGCGGCAACATCCTCTGCGACGAGGTGATCTGCGAGGACACCTCCGACTGCCCCAACGCCGAGATCCCCTTCGGGGAGTGCTGCCCCATCTGCCCTGACACCGATGGTAACCTCCTGGCACCCTCTGGCCCCCTTCCTCAGGGTGACAGACACCCCCCCCCCCCCCGGAGGAGCAGCGGGGCTTGGAGCCCGCCCTGGCTCGGCAGCCCTCCCGCGGGGTGTTGGGGTTGTGGTAGCTTCCTCTAAAGCTCCTCCTTTCCTCCACAGCCTCCCCAGTCTACCCAGAAACCGCTGGAGTAGAGGTAAGGGTCCCCTTGCCCACCCTCTGACAGCCCCTCCCCACCACCACCTAGTTTTGGAGCCCCCCCCTTCTCTAACCACCTTCTTCTCTCTCCTCCACAGGGTCCTAAAGGAGAGACTGGCCCCAGAGGAGACAGGGTGGGTGTCACCCCTCACCCCCACTTAACCAAGCTCCCCCCTGCTTCCACCCCATCCCCCTGGGGCTCACTCCTCTCTTCTCTCCCCACAGGGACTCCCTGGCCCCCCTGGCAGAGATGGCATCCCCGGACAGCCTGGCCTCCCAGGACCCCCAGGCCCTCCAGGTCCCCCAGGCCTCGGCGGAGTGAGTATGGGGGAGGGTCTGGGTGGTGCAGACCCCCAGGGGGGGTCCCCACCACCTGCTCACCCCCTGCTCTCCCTTCCTGCCTGCAGAACTTCGCTCCTCAAATGTCCTATGGCTACGACGAGAAAGCTGGTGGCATGGCTGTGCCCGGCCCCATGGTGAGCACAGGGGGGGCACAGGGACCTCTGGGGGGCACAGGACACTGGGGGGAGACACACAGCCAAACACAGGGGAAGGTGGGAAGGTGGATGAAGCTTCCTGTGTTGGTGGTGCCAAGGATGGTGCTGAGTGGTGGGAGGGATGCAGACAGAGATGGGGTGGCAATGGGGATGGGGTGGTGGTAGGGTGGCAATGGGCATGAGTTGGTGGCAGGGTGGCAATGGGATGGCAATGAGGTGGCAATTGGGTGGCAATGGGGATGGGGTGGTGGTGGGATGACAATGAGGTGGCAATGGGCATGAGATGGAGGTAGGGTGGCAATGGGGTGACAATGAGGTGTCAGTGGGCATGAGATGCAGGTAGGGTGGCAATGGGGTGACAATGAGGTGGCAATGGGCATGAGATGGAGGTAGGGTGGCAATGGGGTGACAATGAGGTGGCAATGGGCATGAGATGGAGGTAGGGTGGCAATGGGGTGACAATGAGGTGGCAATGGGCATGAGATGGAGGTAGGGTGGCAATGGGATGGCAATGAGGTGGCAGTGGGCATGAGTGGGTAGTAGGGTGGCAATGGGGTGACAATGAGGTGGCAATAGGCATGAGATGGAGGTAGGGTGGCAATGGGATGGCAATGAGGTGGCAATGGGCATGAGATGGAGGTAGGGTGGCAATGGGGTGACAATGAGGTGGCAGTGGGCATGAGATGCAGGTAGGGTGGCAATGGGGTGACAATGAGGTGGCAGTGGGCATGAGATGCAGGTAGGGTGGCAATGAGGTGACAATGAGGTGGCAGTGGGCATGAGATGTAGGTAGGGTGGCAATGGGATGACAATGAGGTGGCAGTGGGCATGAGATGGTGATGGAGAGGTGGTAGAGTGTCCATGAGGTGCCAATAGGAGTGAGGATGGGTTGGATGCAATGGGGACAGGGATGGGATGGTGAGAGTGGGGTGACAATGGGTGTGGGATGGTGATGAGGAGGTGATGGGGTGGCAGTGGGGTGAACATGGGGTGACAGTGGGGGGGGGGGGTGGCAATCAGGTGACAATGGGCACAAGGAAGAGGTGGTGATGGAGGCAGTGATGGGATGATGATGATGGAGGCAGACAGCGAGGGGGTGACAATGGGGACAGGGGATGGCCAGTGATGGGGACAAGCTCAGGGTGGTGATGGGGACAGTAATGGGGTGGTGGTGATGGGGTTCAGTGGGGATGGCAGTGGGGACAGGGATGGGGACAGGGATGGGGACAGGGATGGGGACAGGGTGCCATGGCAGCCACTCATCACCACTTTCCTCTCTCCTTGCCAGGGTCCAGCAGGTCCCCGTGGTCTCCCCGGCCCTCCTGGTGCTCCTGTGAGTATCTCACTTCCCTCTCAGCTTGGGGACCACCCAAGGACCCCTTGGGGTGGGATGGAGATGGGCTGAGGGCAGGACAGTGTCCCACCCTTCCTGGTGGCCACGGAAAGGCGTGGGGGATGCACATCCTGATGTCACCAGAGGGGGGGGGGGGGACAGCTGCCACTGCCTTTGGGGTCTTCAACCCCAATCTCCTCCTTCTCTAACCCATTTCTTTCCCTCTTTTTCTTTCTTTCCCACCAACCTGCAGGGTCCTCAAGGTTTCCAAGGTCCCCCTGGTGAACCTGGAGAGCCTGGTGCTTCTGTGAGTCCTCTGCCACCTCCCTCTCCGACCTGATGTGCCCTGGGCACGGGCACGAGGCTGCCTGTTCCCACCCTGCCCCAGTGCCCCTGTGCTGGGGCACCGGTGGGAACGGGGCTGCCAGAGCCTGGCACTGCCCAGCCCAAGTGGTGAGGGCACAGAGTCACCCACAGCACCCTCACCCTGCCCTGCATCTCTCCTAGGGTCCCATGGGTCCCCGCGGTCCTGCTGGCCCCCCTGGCAAGAACGGAGATGACGTAAGCGGGCTGTGGAGGGGGTCCCCAGGACCCCGGCTTGGGTGCTGGTGGCCCTGCCTCCAGGTGAGCAGGAGTCACCTGGCTTGAGGACACGTCCCCAACTCCCTCTCCTTCTCCCCAGGGTGAAGCTGGCAAGCCTGGTCGTCCCGGTGAGCGTGGTCCCCCCGGCCCCCAGGTGAGATGTTCCCCAGGTCACCCTCATCCCCATCCCCTGCCTGGTGGCAAAGCAAGGAGGTGACCCCAGCTTCCTGCCCCCACCTCGGGCAGGACAAGAAGTGGGGTGTGGGCACAACCCCGCCCTGGGCATCTCCATCACCCCCTCCCTTCTCTCCTAGGGTGCCCGTGGTCTGCCCGGAACCGCCGGTCTGCCAGGCATGAAGGGTCACAGGGTGAGTCCCACCTCCCAGCCCTGTGGGGGGAGCCCCACCTCGCTCAGGGGGTCCCCTTTGACCCCCAACCTCTTCTCTTTCCTGCTGCCCAGGGTTTCAGTGGTCTGGATGGTGCCAAGGGTGAGCCTGGTCCTGCTGGTCCCAAGGTGAGGAGCGGTGGCAGCCTCCTCCCCCAGCCTCCCGGGGGAGTCTTCCCTGTCCTGCATCCCTCTGGAGCAGCTCCCTCAATGTTCTCCTTTCTCCTAGGGAGAGCCTGGCAGCCCCGGGGAGAATGGTGCTCCTGGGCAGATGGTGAGTCCTGAAGTCCCTGAGGGCCACGGTGGGGAGCTGGCCTTGGCCAGCACAAGGGGCTGGGAGCCAGGATGTGATGGGGGTGGATCACCCTCAGGGGGTGGGGGCTAGGAGGGGGCATACCCCCCTGGAAATACCACTGTGGGCAGGAGCAGGGTGGGATGGGAGGCACAGGGATGAGAGAAGACCACCCAAAGGGTCCTCCTGGTGGCCCACCAGGTCTCTCCTGGTGATCTGAAAGTGTCCTCTCCCCTCCCCAGGGTCCTCGTGGGCTCCCCGGTGAGAGAGGTCGTCCTGGTCCATCCGGCCCCGCTGTGAGTATTTGGTGTGGGCAGGGCTGAGCATCTCCTGCCCGGGGGGATGCAGAGGGGGTTAGGGACCACCTCTTCTGTTGTGGACAGCACTGACTGGTGTCTCCTCCCCCCTACAGGGTGCTCGTGGTAACGATGGTGCTCCTGGTGCTGCTGGTCCCCCCGTAAGTAACCCCTGCCCCCATCCAGCTCCCAGCAGCATCACCTCCAGCTGCTCCAGAGGGAGACCTCAGCTCGGCTCCACCGTGGCCAGGAGATCCTGGCCGGGAGGCAGAGCTCTGCTGCCCACAAAACCCTCCAGCAGCAGCTGATGTGTGAGGTGGGATCCCCCCTCTGACGCTTGCCCTCTCTCCCATCTAGGGTCCAACTGGTCCTGCTGGTCCCCCTGGCTTCCCTGGTGCTGCTGGTGCTAAGGTAGGACCTGCCTGACCCTCTCTCCTCCCAGGTGGCATCTCCTGAGCTGGGGGGAACTGGGGGAAACTGGGAGCCCAAAGCGGGGCAGGCAGGGGTGCCCCAGCCCAGCCCCGTGGGCAGCTCTCCTGGCCTGGCCTCCCTGGGAAAGGAGCTGCAGATGGAGAGGGACATCAGCCATGCCAGGAGCTTCAGGGCAGCCTTCATGCTCAGGACTCTTCCTCCTTTCTCTTCCTCCCCAGGGTGAAACTGGTCCCCAGGGAGCTCGCGGCAGCGAAGGTCCCCAGGGTGCCCGTGGCGAGCCCGGTCCCCCCGGCCCTGCTGGCGCTGCTGGCCCTGCTGTAAGTGGCATCTGATGGCTCCTCGTCCTTCAGCCTCATGCCCTGCCAGCCCCCCCTCCCCATAACCCTCCTCTTCCTCTTTCTCCTTGCAGGGCAACCCCGGTGCTGACGGTCAACCCGGTGCCAAGGGTGCAACCGTGAGTGTCCTCCCGCCCTGCCCAGCTCTGAGGTGAGGCTCCAAGCTGCTTCCTCACCACCTCCTCTGCCTCTTCCAGGGTGCCCCTGGTATTGCTGGTGCTCCTGGCTTCCCTGGTGCCCGTGGGCCCTCCGGACCCCAAGGTCCCAGCGGTGCCCCTGGTCCCAAGGGTAACAGCGTGAGTATCCCTGGCCGCCTCCACCCTCCTCCTCCTGGCCTTGTGCCCCTCCTCCTGCTCCAGCAAACCACTGTCCTGACCTGGAGATGCCTCCTCTGGCATCCCTGGGAGTGCAGGATGGTGCTGAGGGCCCGGGAAGCACGTGGCCCAGGGCTGCCTTTGCTCATCCACCTGGAGTTAAAGAGCTTCTCCCTCTTCTCTCCTTCCCCCTCCAGGGTGAACCTGGTGCTCCAGGCAACAAGGGAGACACTGGTGCCAAAGGAGAGCCTGTAAGTCACCCCTGGGGTCTCCTCAGGGGCTCAGCCCCTCCTGGACTCCGTGGTGCTCCCATGATGATGCTCCCTGTGGGTGCTCATCCCATGACCTCCTTCCCCAGGGTCCTGCTGGTGTCCAAGGTCCCCCTGGCCCAGCTGGTGAGGAAGGCAAGAGAGGAGCTCGTGGTGAGCCTGGCCCTGCTGGGCTGCCTGGCCCTGCTGGTGAACGTGTGAGTAGAAGCTGTCCCTGTCCCATCCCCACCAAGTCCCTGTCCCCATCCTCACCATGATCCTGTCCCCATCCCCACCATGTCCCTGTCCCCATCCCCATCATGATCCTGTCCCCATCCCCATCATGATCCTGTCCCCATCCCCATCATGATCCTGTCCCCATCCTCACTATGATCCTGTCCCCATCCTCACCATGTCCCTGTCCCATCCTCACCATGATCCTGTCCCATCATCACCAAGTCCCTGTCCCCATCCTCACCATGATCCTGTCCCCAACCTCACCAAGTCCCTGTCCCCAACCTCACCAAGTCCCTGTCCCCAACCTCACCAAGTCCCTGTCCCCATCCTCACCAAGTCTCTGTCCCCATCCTCATCATGTCCCTGTCCCATCCTCATCCTCCTTCCATCTCCCCATGCCCACCCTCCTTCCATCTTCCCTCTTGGGGGTGCTTGGGGACAGACACCCACCAGGGTGGCATCCCCAGCCTCTTCTGATGCCCCCTCCCCAGGGTGAATCCTCTCAGCAGGGACACCAGACTGCTCCCACTGAGACTGGGTCTCACCTCTGCACCCTCCCCTGAGGTCACCCCATGCCTCCCCACTGACTCCTCTTGTGCCCCCCACAGGGTGCCCCTGGCAGTCGTGGTTTCCCTGGTGCTGATGGCATTGCTGGGCCCAAGGTAGGTGCCCTCCTCCTCTTCCTCCTTCTCCTCCTCCTCCTCTTCCTCCTTCTCCTCCTCCTCCTCTTCCTCCTTCTCCTCCTCCTCCTCCTCCTCTTCCTCCTTTTCCTCCTCCTGCCCCTGTGGCCAAGAGAACCACCTTCTCAAGGGGGTTCTGGGGACAGCAGGAATTTGTCCCCTGTCCCCATGCCATGCTACAGCTGACTCTGTGCTGCTGCCACCTCTGGTGACATTCCTCCAGTCCCCATCCCCAACGCCCCCCTCCTCCCCCCCCCGGTGCTGCCCTGCAGCTGGGGTAACCTCTGTCCCCTGTCCCCAGGGTCCCCCTGGTGAGCGTGGTGCCCCCGGCCCTGCTGGCCCCAAAGGATCTCCTGGTGAAGCTGGCCGCCCTGGGGAACCTGGGCTTCCTGGTGCCAAGGTGGGTATGGCAGGGTGATGGTGGGCAGGGTGGTGGGCAGGGTGGTGGGCAGGGTGGTGGGCACAGTGGCTGCCAGGGGCAATGAGCCCCATCAGCGTTGGCCGCCACGCCGGGGGGGCTCCGCTCCAGGGATGGATGCAGCCTGCTGGAGCTCTCCATGCTGCTGGGGCAGCTGCTGCCCAGGATGCCCACGTGGGTTGGGGCAGCTCTGGGTGGTCCTGAGCTCCTCACCCACCTCCTGCTTCCCTCACAGGGTCTGACTGGAAGCCCTGGGAGCCCTGGTCCCGACGGCAAGACCGGACCCCCTGTAAGTTGCACCCCACGACCTCCTGCTCCCCCCTTGCCTTGCTGTGGGCTCTGCTAAGGGGCTGTCTGCTCTCCCCTCCCCCCTCGCCCCCCATGATAGGGTCCTGCTGGTCAAGATGGTCGCCCTGGTCCCCCTGGCCCCCCTGGAGCTCGAGGTCAAGCCGGTGTGATGGGATTCCCCGGTCCCAAAGGTGCTGCGGTGAGTGTGGCTGGCAGCTGGGGGCGCTGCTGGAGGTGCCCAAGCCCTGGGCCACGAGGGGCTGCCACCCTCTGGCCATGAGGGGCTCCCACCCTCTGCACTGCTACCACCCAGGATGGTGGCTGCAGGTGGGCTCCTGTGGAGCAGCCACCGAAGGAGGGGGGGCTCAGCCCTGCCTGATCCTGCAGGCTGGTGCCCACGGTGCCAACGTGGGTCTCATCTTGCTCTCTTGCTTTCTAGGGTGAGCCTGGCAAACCTGGTGAGAGAGGTGCTCCTGGACCCCCTGGTGCTGTTGTAAGTGTCCAGCAGAGCTCAAACAGCCCCTGGTGGGGCTTGGCAGGGAGCTTCACCACGGTGTGGAGTGGCAGAGAGCTTCAGCATGGTGTGGGGTGGCAAGGACCTTCACCTTGACATGGGGTGGCAGGGAGCCTCAGCATGGTGTGGGGTGGCAGACAGCTTCACCACGGTGTGGGGTGGCAGAGAGCTTACCATGGTGTGGGGTGGCAGAGAGCTTACCATGGTGTGGGGTGGCAGAGAGCTTCAGCACGGTGTGGGGTGGCAGAGAGCTTCACCTTGGTGTGAGGTGGCAGAGAGCTTCACCTTGGTGTGAGGTGGCAGAGAGCTTCACCTTGGTGTGGGGTGGCAGAGAGCTTCAGCATGGTGTGGGGTGGCAGAGAGCTTCAGCATGGTGTGGGGTGGCAGAGAGCTTCAGCACGGTGTGGGGTGGCAGAGAGCTTCAGCATGGTGTGAGGTGGCAGAGAGCTTCAGCATGGTGTGAGGTGGCAGAGAGCTTCAGCATGGTGTGGGGTGGCAGAGAGCTTCACCTTGGTGTGAGGTGGCAGAGAGCTTCACCTTGGTGTGAGGTGGCAGAGAGCTTCAGCATGGTGTGGGGTGGCAGAGAGCTTCAGCATGGTGTGAGGTGGCAGAGAGCTTCAGCATGGTGTGGGGTGGCAGAGAGCTTCACCTTGGTGTGAGGTGGCAGAGAGCTTCACCTTGGTGTGAGGTGGCAGAGAGCTTCAGCATGGTGTGGGGTGGCAGAGAGCTTCAGCATGGTGTGAGGTGGCAGAGAGCTTCAGCATGGTGTGGGGTGGCAGAGAGCTTCAGCATGGTGTGGGGTGGCAGAGAGCTTCAGCATGGTGTGAGGTGGCAGAGAGCTTCAGCATGGTGTGAGGTGGCAGAGAGCTTCACCTTGGTGTGGGGTGGCAGAGAGCTTCACCTTGGTGTGAGGTGGCAGAGAGCTTCAGCATGGTGTGGGGTGGCAGAGAGCTTCACCTTGGTGTGGGGTGGCAGAGAGCTTCACCTTGGTGTGAGGTGGCAGAGAGCTTCAGCATGGTGTGGGGTGGCAGAGAGCTTCACCACGGTGTGAGGTGGCAGAGACCTTCAGCATGGTGTGGGGTGGCAGAGAGCTTCACCACAGTGTGGGATGGCAACGATGGGACAGGGGAGAGCCAAGCTGGGGCCAGGAGAGGCTCCAAGGCTGAGAGCAGCAGCAGGCTGAGGTGGCCAAGCCTCCAAGCTGGTGGCTGCCAGCAGCTTTGGAGCAGGGAGAGGAGGAGGTGACGTGGCCATGGGCAGCTCCCTGCAGCTCCTCCATCCTTCGAGGGATGCTGTGGGCACACCCAGCCCCACACCCTGCTCACAGGGGGGGTGCAGAGTCCCACGGGTGGGGGGTGTTGCAGAGTCCCGTGGGGGCACTGCTGGGCTGCAGGTTGGGTCCATGCCCTGAGCACCCTCTTCTCCCTCTCCCACAGGGTGCTGCTGGCAAAGATGGTGAAACTGGTGCCCAAGGTCCTCCCGGCCCTACCGTGAGTACCGACAAACCTTTGCCCCCCCCCGGCTGTGCTCAGCCGCTGCAGGAGGGGCTTGGGAACCGAGTGCCCCCTCCCCTCCTCACACTTTGTCCCATCTGCCCCAGGGTCCTGCTGGAGAAAGAGGTGAACAAGGTCCTGCTGGTGCTCCTGGCTTCCAGGTGAGAGGTGTCCCCCTCCCCTGCTGCCCCTTTCCTTGTCCCTCACCCACTTCGTGGGGGTCTCATCGCTCCTCCTCTTCCTCCTCAGGGTCTGCCTGGCCCCGCTGGCCCCCCCGGGGAGGCTGGCAAGCCTGGTGAGCAGGTGAGTGTGGGACAGCGTGGGCAGGGGGTGGCATTGTCCCTGTCCCCTCTCCATCACCTCTCTCGCAGTTGGGGTACCCCCCAGCACCCCCCGAGGTGATGGGCTCCACATAGCCTCTCCCTGGGAGCACTGAGGGCTCCAGTTCAGATCTGTCCCCCCAAGGACTGGGGGACCCTCTTCTTCCCTAGCCCTCTCCTGTCCTGTCCTCCCCAAGGACTGGGGGATCCTCTCCCTCCCCAGCCCTGTCCCCCCCAAGGACTGGGGGACCCTCTCCCTCCCTAACCCTGTCCTCTCCTGTCCCCCCAAGGACGGGGGGACCCTCTTCTTCCCAGTCCTTCCCCATCACCTCAGGCCTGTGGGTCCCCCCTCATTCCCGACCTTTGGGACCTCTCCCCTTGTCCCCACGGCCACCTCACCCCCCCCGGCTCTTTGCTGACCTTCTCCCTCCCACACAGGGTGTCCCCGGAGACGCCGGTGCCCCCGGTCCCGCTGGTGCCAGGGTAAGTCGAATCCTATTCGCTCCCTAGCTGGCTCTTGGCACCCCCCTGGTGCCCACCATCTCCATGGCACCTTTGACCCCCTCCCTTCCTGCCTCTCTTCTCCAGGGTGAGAGAGGTTTCCCCGGTGAACGCGGCGTCCAGGGCCCCCCCGGTCCCCAAGGTCCCCGTGGTGCTAACGGTGCTCCCGGTAACGACGGTGCTAAGGTAGGTGCCAGGTGCTTCGCCACCCCAGCTGGGCACCGGTTGGGTGGCGGGGGGGGGGATCACTTTGGGCTGCAGGCGCGGAGGGGAGGAGGGCGGCTTTGGCTCCACCTCCTCTCGCCGGGGCCGCGGGCGGGGAGGGATTTGCCCTGCGCCGGCTTCTCTCTAACCTCTGGTTTGTGTCTCTCTCGGCCAGGGTGATGCTGGTGCCCCCGGTGCCCCCGGGAACCAAGGCCCCCCCGGTCTGCAGGGTATGCCCGGAGAGCGTGGTGCTGCCGGCCTGCCAGGCGCCAAGGGTGACAGAGTACGTGTGTGCCCCCCCCCCCCCCGAGCCCTCCCCTCCTTGGTCCTCTGCTCCTCACCACACCTCTGCTTCCCCCCCTGTACCCACCCTCCAAATACCATCCCCTCTGGGCTGGATGTGCTGCCCCGAGGTGAGGTGGGCAGGGGGAGATGCTCAGTGCCACCACTGCTGTCACCATCTGAGGTGGCAGAGGGAGATGCTCAGTGCCACCACTGGCATCATCTGAGCTGGTGGTAGGGGTGATCAGTGCCACCACTGGCACCATCTGAGGTGGGCAGAGGAAGATGCTCAGTGCCACCACTGGCACCATCTGAGCTGGTGGTAGGGGTGATCAGTGCCACCACTGGCACCATCTGAGGTGGGCAGGGAGGGATGCTCAGTGCCACCACTGGCACCATCTCAAGTGGCAGAAGGGGGATGCTCAGTGCTGCCAATGTCACCATCTGAGGTGGGCAGGGGGAGATGTTCAGTGCCACCACTGTCACTATCTGAGCTGGTGGTAGGGATGCTTAATGCCACCACTGGCACCATCTGAGCTGGTGGTAGGGATGCCCAGTGCCACCACTGGCACCATCCACACATGGCCCTCCCTGAGAGCTGGGAGTTGAGCTCAGCTCTTCCCCCTGCACCCAAGAGGAGGATGATCCCAACCTGTCCCAGGAAAGATGAAGAACCAGGGGTGCCTTGGTGCAGAAGGGAAAGTAAAGGGAAGAGTGAGGTGACCCTCCCTGGAGGAAACCTCCCCAGGTAACCCCCTTCCCCATCACCTTCCTCTGGCAGGGTGACCCTGGTCCCAAAGGCGCTGATGGTGCTCCTGGCAAAGACGGTCTCCGAGGTCTGACCGGTCCCATCGGCCCCCCCGGCCCTGCTGGTGCTCCCGGTGACAAGGTAGGGCTGTCCCCGGGCTGGACACCTCCCTGGGGACAGCGGTGTCCCCACCGCCGCCTCCTCACCTCAGCCTTAACCTGCTCCTTTCCGGCTTTCCTCTCCTTTCCCAGGGTGAAGCTGGTCCCCCCGGCCCCGCTGGTCCCACTGGCGCCCGTGGTGCTCCCGTAAGTTCCCTCCCCCTCGCCCCCCACCCCTCTGCGACGGCCCCGCCGCTGGTGCCCTTCCCCTGGCGGCCACCGGCCGCTGTGCCAGGCTGGAGCTGACTCCATCCTCACCACCTCTCCTAGGGTGACCGCGGCGAGCCCGGCCCCCCCGGTCCTGCTGGATTCGCTGGCCCCCCTGTGAGTGTGATGGCCTCACCCCCCCACCCCCCCACCCCTCGCTTCCAGGGGCCTGATCCTGCCCCGCCGGGGCGCTGCTGAGCTCCTCCCTCCCCCAGCCCCAGCTCACCACACTTTGCTGTCCCCCAGGGTGCCGACGGCCAGCCTGGTGCTAAAGGTGAAACTGGGGATGCTGGAGCCAAGGGTGATGCTGGTCCCCCCGGGCCTGCTGGCCCCACTGGTGCTCCTGGCCCCGCTGTAAGTTGTGCCCCCCCTCACCCCCTCCCCCTACCCCGTCACACCCCCACTCGGGGTCCAGACCCACGGGCACAACTCACCCTCCCCCTCATCCTTCTCCTCCTCTTCCTCCTCCACAGGGTGCTGTTGGTGCTCCTGGTCCCAAAGGTGCTCGTGGTAGCGCTGGACCCCCTGTAAGTAGCAGTTTCATGGTGGGGAGGGGGGGAGTTGGGATGCCCAGGGGGGGACACCTCCCCCCCCGAGCGGACATGAACACTCCTGAAGTGGTTTAAGTCCTCAAGACCTTCAGCTCTGCACCCCAAAACCATCCCTGGGGGACAAGAGCAAACTGGGCTGGCTTCATCCCGTGCTGGGGTGGGGAATGGGGGGGGGAAGGGATTTGCTTCTATTCCCTCCCCCCCCCCCCCCCCAAACCAGTCCCAGGCTGGGCACTTCCCTCCTGGCCCCCGGCCCCAGGGCTGCCTGTGGTGGCCCCCAGGCAGGGGACAGTGCCCTGGACCTGCTGCAGAGCAGGAGCAGGAGCAGGAGCAGCCTGGATCTGGCTCTTGGTGACTCCATTTCTTCTCTCCCCCCTCTCCAGGGTGCTACTGGTTTCCCTGGTGCTGCTGGAAGAGTTGGTCCCCCCGGCCCCTCTGTGAGTACCCCCGGGGAGGGCAAGAGGGTGCTGGTGGGGAGGTGGATGTGGGATGGAAGACGCTGGGCACCCATCCTGGTGGGGCTCCACGTGGCCTCCTTGCCCCAGTTGGCACTGGGACGCCTTTGGCCACCCTTCAGCTGGCATCTGGGAGGGGGGGGGGGGAAGGGCTGTGAGTCTTGAGCTGCTGCCTGACTTCATTGCCTCCACTCCCCCCCTCCCCCCATTCATGCAGGGGAACATCGGTCTCCCCGGCCCCCCTGGCCCCAGCGGCAAGGAAGGTGGCAAAGGACCCCGCGGTGAAACTGGCCCTGCTGGCCGCCCCGGTGAGCCAGGACCTGCTGGCCCCCCCGGACCCCCCGGCGAGAAAGGTTCTCCTGGTGCTGATGGCCCCATTGTAAGTCAGCCCTGCCCCCGGCCCGACCAACCCCCACGGAGCTGGGGGACGCTGGGCAGCATCGCGGCCCCCCTGCAGCCCAGCATCCTTTGGCCATCTCTCCCGTGGGGAGGGTGCTCCCCCCGCACCCCCCCGGCTCAGATGCCACCCCCCTGAGGTGCTGTTTGTCCCCGCAGGGTGCTCCTGGTACCCCTGGACCCCAAGGTATCGCCGGCCAGCGCGGTGTCGTTGGTCTCCCAGGACAGAGAGGTGAAAGAGGCTTCCCTGGGCTGCCTGGCCCCTCAGTGAGTACCTGGGGGGGCTTCCTGGGAAAGGACAATGCTGTGACCCCCCCCTTGGGGTCCAGCTCACCTGGATGGCCCCCGTGGGGAGGCCACTGGCTGGTGTCTGACCCCTCCTCATCTCATCCCATCCTCTGTAGGGCGAACCTGGCAAACAAGGTCCCTCTGGCTCCCCTGGTGAGCGTGGTCCTCCCGGCCCCATGGGCCCCCCCGGCTTGGCTGGACCCCCTGGTGAAGCTGGACGTGAGGTGAGGAGCAACCATCAGCCTTGGGGGGCAGGGCATGGACCCCTCCATGCGCTGGTGTTGGGCTCAGGGTGCTGAGGACTGAGCAACTCGTGGTGCCCATGGAGCTGCCGTGGTGGGTGGAGGGTGGATGGTGCCAGCCTGGCCCCTGCTAGCCCCCAGCTGCCCTCACTGGGGGTTCTCTGCTGCTCCCTAGGGTGCTCCTGGTGCTGAAGGTGCTCCTGGTCGTGATGGTGCTGCTGGTCCCAAGGTGAGTGGGCTGGGGCTGGGGCTGGCGGGGGGGAGATGGGGTTGTGCTGGCTCATGATGACCTCTCCTCTTCCTCCTCTTCCTCTTCCTCCTCCTCCTCCTCCTCCTCTTCCTTCTCCTTCTCTTTCTCCTCTTCCTCTTCCTTCTCCTTGTCTTCCTTCTCCTCTTCCTCTTTTTCCTCCTCCTCTTCCTTGTCCTCCTCTTCCTTCTCCTCCTCTTCCTTCTCCTTCTCCTCCTCCTCCTCCTCCTCTTTCTCCTCTTCCTCCTCCTCCTCCTCTTTCTCCTCTTCCTCCTCTTCCTCTTTTTCCTCCTTCTCCTTCTCCTCCTCCTCTTTCTCCACTTCCTCTTCTTCATCTCCCTCCTTCCTCCTCCTCCTCCTCCTCCTCTTCCTCCTCACAGGGTGACCGTGGTGAGACCGGCCCCGCTGGCCCCCCTGGTGCTCCCGGTGCCCCCGGTGCCCCTGGCCCCGTTGGTCCTGCTGGCAAGAATGGAGATCGTGGTGAGACCGTAAGTGACCTCCTGCCTGATGCAGCCCCAACCCTTACACCCCTCAGGGGACCCCAGCTTAGTCGTGGAGCAGGAGCTGATCCTGTGAACCCACCACGGGCCAGGCTCTGGCCCCAGGCTCAGCTCTCCCCCTTGGATGGAGCTTCCCTGGCAATCCCAACCCCCCCCAGGGGAGGTGCTGCCCCAAGCTGGCGGCAGCAGAAGCTGGAGGATGCTCTAACCTCTCCTTTTCTCTCCTGTTTTAGGGTCCTCAAGGTCCTGCTGGCCCCCCTGGTCCTGCTGGTGCTCGTGGTCCTGCTGTGAGTTGATCTCCTCCTCCATCCTCCTTGGTGCCCCTGTGTCCCTGCGAGCATGAGGGGCAGTGATCAGCTCAACACATCTTCCTCCTCTTCCTCCCTCCTCCTCCAGGGTCCACAAGGTCCCCGTGGTGACAAAGGTGAAACTGGTGAACAAGGTGACAGAGGCATGAAGGGTCACAGAGGCTTCTCTGGGCTCCAGGGCCCACCTGGTCCTCCTGTAAGTGCCACGGGGGGGTGCTGGCTCCGGGTGCTGCCCCACACCCTGGACTGGAAGCAGAGCAGGATGCTGATGGAGCCTCTCCCTGTCCCTTTGCTTTGCACAGGGCTCTCCTGGTGAACAAGGTCCTTCTGGTGCTTCTGGTCCCGCTGGTCCCAGAGTAAGTTCTCAGCTAAGCCACAGCCAGGGGGGAGAAGGGCTGGGGGGAGGTCCTCGTCCTCCTCGGGTTTCTCATGGGGACGTGGCTTGAGGGCTGGAGGGGGACGACTCTGCCCGGGCACGGGGCACATGCTGAGCTCTTTTCCTCTCCCGCAGGGTCCTCCTGGCTCCGCTGGTGCTGCTGGCAAAGACGGTCTCAACGGGCTGCCCGGCCCCATCGGCCCCCCCGGCCCCCGCGGGCGCACCGGTGAAGCCGGCCCTGTCGTACGTACCCTGCCCCCTGCTGCCCACCTGCCTTCAGCCTCCTGCTCGCCGTCATCCTCCCCCTCATTCTTCTTCTTCTCCTCCCACAGGGTCCTCCCGGCCCACCCGGACCCCCTGGTCCTCCCGGTCCCCCCAGCGGCGGCTTCGACTTCAGCTTCCTGCCCCAGCCCCCGCAGGAGAAGGCTCACGACGGTGGCCGCTACTACAGAGCCGACGATGCCAACGTGATGAGGGACAGGGACCTGGAGGTTGACACCACCCTGAAGAGCCTGAGCCAGCAGATCGAGAACATCCGCAGCCCCGAGGGCACCCGCAAGAACCCTGCCCGCACCTGCCGCGACCTCAAGATGTGCCACGGCGACTGGAAGAGCGGTGAGCGCCCCCCCGCGGGCCTCTGGGGTGCTCTCTGCCCCCCCCGCCTGCTCCTCGCCTCCATCTCCCCTGCTTGAGCCTGGTCTGCATCTTCTCACGGCTGCTCTCCCCTCCGGCCTCCGCCTCTCGTGGCGGCTTCTCACCTCCCAGCCTCTTATGCCCTCCGCTCTTCCAAGCCTCACTCCTGCTTCTCACCTCCTCCCCTCCTCCGCTTCTCACAGCCACTCCTCACCTCCTTCCTCTGCTCCTCATGGCTCTTGCTCAACTCCATGCTCCACCCCACCCAGATTCCTCCTACCTGCTCTTCACCTCCCTCCTCCACCTCTCATGGCTGCTCCTCACCCCTGCCTACCATCCCTTCATCCTCCATCTCTCACAGCAACCCCTTCCCTTATTCAACCACCTACCTGCTCCTCACCTCCATCCTCTATGACTGCTCCTCACCTCCATCCTCCACAGCTGCTCCTCACCTTCATCCCTCCCCGCTCCCTGGCTGCTTGTTAGCTCTATCCTCCACTCTCTATGGCTGCTCCTCACCTCCATCCTTCCAACCTCCATGGCTTCTCCTCACCTCATCCTCTATGGCTTCTCTTCACCTCCAACCTCCATAGCTTCTCCTCACCTCATCCCTATGGCTGCTCTTCACCTCCATCCTCCATGGCTGCTCCTCACTTCCACCCTCTACAGCAGCTCCTCACCTCCATCCTTCCAACCTCCATGGCTTCTCTTCACCTCATCCTCTATGGCTACTCCTCGCCTCCATCCTCCATAGCTTCTCCTCACCTCCCTCTTCCATCCATCCATCCATCCATCCATCCATCCATCCATCCATCCATCCACCCATCCATCCATCCACCCATCCATCGTGGCCCCACCTGCCCCACTCCCTGACCCTGTTCCCTCTTCCCCGCAGGTGAATACTGGATCGACCCCAACCAAGGCTGCAACCTGGACGCCATCAAGGTCTACTGCAACATGGAGACAGGAGAGACCTGTGTCTACCCAACCCAGGCCACCATTGCCCAGAAGAACTGGTACCTGAGCAAGAACCCCAAGGAGAAGAAGCACATCTGGTTCGGCGAGACAATGAGCGACGGCTTCCAGGTGAGCACGGGGAGGATGATGAGGGTAGGGACAGCTGGCACTGCCAACCAGCTCTGAGGTGCCCTAACTCCTCCAACACTGAGCACGGGGAGGATGATGAGGGTAGGGACAGCTGACACTGCCAACCACCTCTGAGGTGCCCTAACTCCTCCAACACTGAGCACGGGGAGGATGATGAGGGTGGGGACAGCTGGCACTGCCAGCCAGCTCTGAGGTGCCCTAACTCCTCCAACACTGAGCACGGGGAGGATGATGAGGGTGGGGACAGCTGGCACTGCCAGCCAGCTCTGAGGTGCCCTAACTCCTCCAACACTGAGCACAGGGAGGATGATGAGGGTGGGGACAGCTGCCACTGCCAGCCAGCTCTGAGGTGCCCTAACTCCTCCAACACTGAGCATGGGGAGGATGATGAGGGTAGGGACAGCTGGCACTGCCAACCACCTCTGAGGTGGCCTAACTCCTCCAACACTGAGCACAGGGAGGATGATGAGGGTAGGGACAGCTGGCACTGCCAACCAGCTCTGAGGTGCCCTAACTCCTCCAACACTGAGCACAGGGAGGATGATGAGGGTGGGGACAGCTGGCACTGCCAGCCAGCTCTGAGGTGCCCTAACTCCTCCAACACTGAGCATGGGGAGGATGATGAGGGTGGGGACAGCTGGCACTGCCAACCAGCTCTGAGGTGCCCTAACTCCTCCAACACTGAGCACAGGGAGGATGATGAGGGTAGGGACAGCTGGCACTGCCAGCCAGCTCTGAGGTGCCCTAACTCCTCCAACACTGAGCACAGGGAGGATGATGAGGGTGGGGACAGCTGGCACTGCCAACCAGCTCTGAGGTGCCCTAACTCCTCCAACACTGAGCACAGGGAGGATGATGAGGGTAGGGACAAGTGGCACTGCCAACCAGCTCTGAGGTGCCCTAACTCCTCTTCTCCCACAGTTCGAGTATGGTGGTGAGGGCTCCAACCCAGCTGACGTCGCCATCCAACTGACCTTCCTCCGCCTGATGTCCACTGAGGCCTCCCAGAACATCACCTACCACTGCAAGAACAGCGTTGCCTACATGGACCAGGCCACAGGCAACCTGAAGAAGGCTCTGCTGCTGCAAGGGGCCAACGAGATCGAGATCAGGGCCGAGGGCAACAGCCGCTTCACCTACGGCGTCACCGAGGACGGCTGCACGGTGAGAGCCCCGGGGCCGGGCTGGAGGGGGCGGTGGGGAAGGTGGTGGGGAGGTGGTGTGGGGTCTAGGATGGTGAGGAGGTGGTGTGGGGATGAAGGTGGTGAGGAGGTGGTGTGGGGATGAAGATGGTGAGGAGGTGGTGTGGGGATGAAGATGGTGAGGAGGTGCTATGGGAATGAGGATGGTGAGGAGGTGTTGAGGGATCTAAGGTGGTGAGGAGGCGTTGTAGGGTCTAGGATGGTGAGGAGGTGTTGTGGGGATGAGGATGGTGAGGAGGTGTTATGGGGTCGAGGATGGTGAGGAGGTGTTATGGGGTCTAGGATGGTGAGGAGGTGTTATGGGGTCTAGGATGGCTGTTGAGGAGGTGTTGTGGGGATGAGGATGGTGAGGAGGTGTTATGGGGATGAGGGTGAGAAGGAGGTGCTGTGGGGCTGGTGAGGAGGTGCTATGGGGGTGAGGATGAGGAGGATGCATTATGGGGCTGGTGAGGAGGTGCTATGGGGGTGAGGATGAGGAGGATGCATTATGGGGCTGGTGAGGAGGTGCTATGAGGGTGAGGATGAGGAGGATGCATTATGGGGCTAGTGAGGAGGTGCTATGAGGGTGAGGATGAGGAGGATGCATTATGGGGCTGGTGAGGAGGTGTTGTGGGGATGAGGCTGAGGAAGATGCATTATGGGGCTGGTGAGGAGGTGTTGTGGGGATGAGGCTGAGGAAGATGCATTATGGGGCTGGTGAGGAGGTGCTATGGGGATGAGGCTGAGGAGAATGCATTATGGGGCTGGTGAGGAGGTGCTATGAGGGTGAGGATGAGGAGGATGCATTATGGGGCTGGTGAGGAGGTGCTATGGGGGTGAGGATGAGGAGGATGCATTATGGGGCTGGTGAGGAGGTGCTATGGGGGTGAAGCTGAGGAGGATGCATTATGGGGCTGGTGAGGAGGTGCTATGGGGGTGAGGATGAGGAGGATGCATTATGGGGCTGGTGAGGAGGTGCTATGAGGGTGAGGATGAGGAGGATGCATTATGGGGCTGGTGAGGAGGTGCTATGGGGGTGAGGATGAGGAGGATGCATTATGGGGCTGGTGAGGAGGTGCTATGGGGATGAGGCTGGTCAGTGGGGATGATTATGGGGCTGAACCTGGCGAGGAGGTGCTGCGGGGAGCAGGGCTGGGGGGTGACTGCACCTTAAGGAGACCGACCTGGAGGGGATGTGCTACGGGGACAGGGCCGGTGGGTGGCGGCGGGGCGGGGGGGAGGATGGGGGAGGTGGGGGACCCTGTTCTGAGTTGAAAGCTGACCGGCGCCTTCCCCCACAGAGTCACACCGGCGCCTGGGGCAAGACAGTCATCGAGTACAAGACGACAAAGACCTCTCGCCTGCCTATCATTGACTTGGCTCCCATGGACGTTGGGGCTGCGGAGCAGGAATTCGGCATCGACATCGGCCCCGTTTGCTTCTTGTGAACCGGTTTCCCCCTCCCTCCCCTCCCTCCCCCCTTACCCTCCACCTCCACTTCGCGGCAGGAGAGAGTAAAATACCGAGAATAACAATAATAATAATAATAAAAAAAAAAACCCAAAAAAAAGAAAAAGACAAAAAAAGAGCTAAAAGACCAAAAAAAAAAAAAAAAGGAGGGAAAACAGAAAACCACCAAAACAAAAAACTTTTCTCCTGTGGACTTGAATTTTTGTGTCGGTTTCTACAGCTTCTTTGTGGTGCCAGGATAAAAAAAACCAAACCACCAACCCCAAACCAACCAACCAAACCCCCTCCCCCCCCCCCCACCTCAAAACCCCAACCAAACCCTTCCTCTCCTCCCCCCCCAAAAAAAAAAAATCGACCAAAAACGTTAACCTCCCCCCCCAAAAAAAGCTAAAAAAAGAATAAAAAAGACTAAAAAGGAAGAAAAAAAAAAGACTAAAAAAAAAAAGATTAAATAAATAAATGACTTTTCAAACCAAAGCAACAGGCAGTGGGTTGGCTTGCTTGCTTGCTTCCTCCTCATCCTCATCCCCTCCTTCTCATCCTCATTCTCCTCCTCTTCATCCTCATCCTCCTCGTCGTCCTCCTTGTCCTGCTCATCCTCCGCCTTCTCCTCCTCCTTCTCCTCCTCCTCATTCTCCTCCTCCTCATCCTCATCCTTCTCCTCATCCTCATCCTTGTCCTCCTCATCCTCATCCTTCTCCTCATCATCTTCATCCTTCTCCTCATCCTCATCCTTGTCCTCCTCATCCTCATCTTTCTCCTCATCCTCATCCTTGTCCTCCTCATCCTTCTCTTCATCCTCATCCTTCTCTTCATCCTCATCCTCATCCTCATCCTCATCCCCTCCTTCTCATCCTCATTCTCCTCCTCTTCATCCTCATCCTCGTCATCCTCCTTGTCCTGCTCATCCTCCTCCTTCTCCTCCTCCTTCTCCTCCTCCTCATTCTCCTCCTCCTCATTCTCCTCCTCATCTTCATCCTTGTCCTCCTCATCTTCATCCTTGTCCTCCTCATCTTCATCCTTCTCCTCATCCTCATCCCTGTCCTCCTCATCCTTCTCTTCATCCTCATCCTTCTCTTCATCCTCATCCTCACCCTCCTCATCCTCCTCCTTCTCCTCATCCTCATTCTCCTCCTCTTCATCCTCATCCTCATCCTTCTCCTCATCCTCATCCTCCCCCTTCTCCTCCTCCTTCTCCTCCTCCTTCTCCTCCTCCTCCTCCTTCTCCTCCTCCTCCTCCTCCTCCTCCTCCTCCTCCTCCTCCTCCTCCTCCTCCTCCTCCTCCTCGTCCTCATCCTCATACACCCCCTTCTCCTCCTCCTCCTCATCCACCCCCTTCTCCTCCTCCTCATCCTCCCCCTTCTCCTCATCCTCATTCTCCTCCTCTTCATCCTTATCCTCCTCCTCATCCTCATCCTCATCCTCTTCATCCTCCTCCTCGTCCTCATCCTCATCCTCTTCATCCTCCTCCTTGTCCTCATCCTCATTCTCCTCATCCTCATCCTTCCCCTTCTCCTCCTCCTCCTCCTCGGGGTCAAGCAGCTCAGCACCAGCATCATTGACACCCCCTCCCCCCCCCCCCCCCCCCCCGAAGGGCCTTGCTGGACCCCAACCCAACCCTCTTGGCTTCTGGCACCTCAGCAGGACCCTGGGCTTGGACGGCTTTGGGGGTGGCTTCGGTGAGAGCTCCCCTGGGCTTGGGGCACTCAGCTGAGCTGAGGAGCTCTGCTCTGCTTCGCCTCTGGGCGTTGGATTGGATTTTGTTGGATTGGATTTTAGTCTGCTTTATGTATGCATTTCATTTCATCTTTAGTTTAGTTTAGTTTAGTTTGATTTTAAATGTCACTATTTTAGCTCATTTTAGCTCACTTTCATTGTCTTGTCCTCTCCCCCTCTCTCCCCCTCTCTCCCCCTCTCTCCTCCTCTCTTCTTTCTCTTCTCCTCTCTTCTCCTCTCCTCCTCTCTCCTCCTCTCTCCTCCTCTCTCCTCTTCTCTCCTCCTCTCTTCTCCTCTCTTCCCTTCTCTTCCCTTTTCTCTTCTCTTCTCTTCTCTTCTCTTCTCTTCTCTTCTCTTCTCTTCTCTTCTCTTCTCTTCTCTTCTCTTCTCTTCTCTTCTCTTCTCTTCTCTTCTCTTCTCTTCTCTTCTCTTCTCCTCTCCTCCTCTCTCCTCCTCTCTCCTCTTCTCTCCTCCTCTCTTCTCCTCTCTTCCCTTCTCTTCCCTTTTCTCTTCTCTTCTCTTCTCTTCTCTTCTCTTCTCTTCTCTTCTCTTCTCTTCTCTTCTCTTCTCTTCTCTTCTCTTCTCTTCTCTTCTCTTCTCTTCTCTTCTCTTCTCTTCTCTTCTCTTTCCCTTTCTTTTCTTTTTGGTTTCAATTTTCCTTTCCTGTCCTGTTCTTCCCTTTCCTTCCCTTTCCATCCCTTTCCTTCCCTTTCCATCCCTTTCCTTTTCTTTCCATCCCTTTTGTCTTCTTTCCTTCCCTCTCCTTCTCTTTTTATCCTTTCATTCACTTTCCTTTCTTTATTTTTCTCTCCTTTCCCTTCCCCTTTACTTTCCCCACTTGATTCAATTTAGTTTCATTTCCTTTTTTTTCCTCATTTATTTCCAATTTCCTTTCCTTGTCTTCAGTTCCCTTCAATGTTCTTTGCTTTCTGACTCCTCAGTTTCCCCTTCTTTAATATTCTCTATCTTGAATCTTATTTTGTTTCACTTCACTACTTTTTCACTTCACTTCACTTCATTTCACTTCACTTCAATTCACTTCACTTCACTTCACTTCTCCATTCCATTCCATTCCATTCCATTCCATTCCATTCCATTCCATTCCATTCCATTCCATTCCACATTTCATTTCATTTCATTCCATTCCATTCCATTTTGTGTGTGCTTATTTCAGTGCATTCAGGTTTGCTTCATTTCTTCCATCTCCTTCCATTTAATTGCAATCTGATTTGACTTCATTTTTCACCCTATTTTGCTTGGTTTCATTTCACTTCCCTGAATTTAATGTCACTGATTTTCCTCACTTTGCTTCCTTTTTCTTTCTCTTTCCCCTTCCCTTTCTCTTTCCCCTTCCCTTCCTCTTTTCCATTCCCTTCCCTTCCTCTTTTCCCTTCCCTTCCTCTTTTCCCTTCCCTTCCTCTTTTCCCTTCCCTTCCTCTTTTCCCTTCCCTTCCTCTTTTCCCTTCCTCTTTTCCCTTTCTCTTTTCCCTTCCTTTTCTCTTTTTCTTTTTCATTTAAATATAACTCTATTTATTTTATTTAATTTCATTTCTTTTACTGGTTTAGCTCATCTTTTTACTCTACATTTTCTTTTCTTTTCCTTTTAAATGTTACTTTAATTTTGGTTTGGTTTATTTTCTTTATTAGTTTTTTTTTTACTTCATTTTTAAGTTTATTTCCTTTATTTTCCTTTTATTTAGCTTAGTTTATTTATTTTACTCATCTTCTTCTATTTATTTTCTTTTATGTACTTTATTTTAGTTACTTTTATTCATTTCATTCATTTTCTTTTACTTAGCTTTTCTTTTTTTGAATATTTTATTCATTTTCTTCTTTTTATCTCATTTAATATTTTATTCATTTTCCTTTATTTAGTATTTGATTCATTTTATTTCCTTTAATTTAGTATTTGATTCCTTTTCTTCTTTGTCTCTTATTTACTATTTTATTAATTGTCTTAATTTTATTTTATTCAGTATTTCATTCATTTTGCTTTCTTTTATTTACTATTTGATTCATTTTCTTCTCTTTCTCTCATTTAGCATTTGATTCATTTTCTCTTATTTAGTATTTGATTCCTTTTCTTCATTTTCTCACTGAGTATTTGATTCCATTTTATGTCTTTCACTTTATTCCCTTCCCTTCCCTTCCCTTCCCTTCCCTTCCCTTCCCTTCCCTTCCCTTCCCTTCCCTTCCCTTCCCTTCCCTTCCCTTCCCTTCCCTTCCCTTCCCTTCCCTTCCCTTCCCTTCCCTTCCCTTCCCTTCCCTTCCCTTCCCTTCCCTTCCCTTCCCTTCCCTTCCCTTCCCTTCCCTTCCCTTCCCTTCCCTTCCCTTCCCTTCCCTTCCCTTCCCTTCCCTTCCCTTCCCTTCCCTTCCCTTCCCTTCCCTTCCCTTCCCTTCCCTTCCCTTCCCTTCCCTTCCCTTCCCTTCCCTTCCCTTCCCTCCAAGCTGATCTGCTCTGACTTTATTGCACCCAGAACCATCCTGCCCTTTCCCCCTGGCCACACACCATCAACCCCTTCCCCCCCTTCCCAGCTGCACTCTCCCCTTTCCCAGGACTCATCTCCCACTGCCTTTGGTCCTTTCTGGTCCTTTTGGATCCATTTTCCTTTCCTTTTTTCAGCTTCTTCTGGGGCTTTCCACCTCCTCATCCCCCTGTGACTTTCCTCCAGGTGCCAATTTCTCTCTCTTTCCCCCATTCAGGGTTTATCTGGGGGTGTGTGTTTGTGTGTGTTTGCCACAAACATTTCCCACCCCTCAGTTTTTACTCTGCTTTATATTTTTGGGTCTAATTCTCTGTAGTTTTGGTCCCACCACACTCAGCCCTGGTGCCTCTGCCCCACCCAGACTCAATGAACTTCCCCTTCCCCACCCCAGTTTGGGTTCATTTCCCCCAATTCAATCTGTGGACTTTCCAAGGTGTTGGTTGCTCCCCCCAAGCCCCCAAGACAGACCCCCAAGAGACACCCTCCCCCCCAAAATGAAACCCTCAACAGGGATGAAGGACCAGGCTGCTTCTCAGGTGAGCCTTCAGGTCTGCTCATGTCTCCAGCAGCTTCATCCCTCCATCCATCCATTCATCCACCCTTCCATCCATCCACCCTTCCATCCATCCACCCTTCCATCCATCCACCCTTCCATCCATCCATCCATCCATCCATTCATCCACCCTTCCATCCATCCACCCTTCCATCCATCCATCCATCTCTCCATCCATTCCTCCAACCATCCACCCCATTATAACTTCATCCCTCCCTCCCTCCTTCCTTCTATCCCTCCATCCCTCCTTCCCTTTATCCCTCTATCCCTCCATCCCTCCATCCATCCCAATGTCTCAGTATCCCTCCATCCCTTCTTTTGTCTATCCCTGCATCTTTCCCTCCAGCCCTGCATCCCACCATGCTTCCATCCCGTTCTACCATCCCTCTGCTTCTCCATCCATCCCTCTCCATCCATCCTTCCCTCCCTCCATTCCTTCATCCCTCCACCCCACCATACTTCCATCCCATCTCACCATCCCTCCATCTCATCCCTCCACCCTGGCATATCCCTCCATCTCTCCATCCATCCCTCTTTACATTCCTCTATCCCTCCATCTCTCCATCTCTCCATCCATCCCTCTTTACATTCCTCTATCCCTCCATCTCTCCATCTCTCCATCCATCCCTCTTTACATCCCTCCATCCCTCCATCTCTCCATTCATCCCTAGACCAGCTTCTCCATCCACCCCTCCATCCACCTATCCTTGCATCCCTCCCTCCCTCCATCCATCCATCCCTCCCTCCCTCCATCAACTCCTCCATCAACTCTGTCCATCCCTCCTTTCATTCCTTTATCTTTCCATCCCTCTCTCAATCCTTCTTTCCACCCCTCCTTCCATCCCTCCCCACACTCCCTGGACCCACTGCCGTTTGCCATCCTCCCTCCTGCTGGATTCTGCTCACAGCTCTTTGGGGTCGCTGCTTTGGTTCCACTCCCGGTGCCCCCCCAGCCCAAATCCTCCCTCCAAAGGTTGCCACCAACCTGGGAGCTGCTCGCCGGCGCCTCTCGCTCTTGGGGGGCTGTCAGGGTGGGGGGCTCCTGGGGGCTGTCAGGGTGGGGGGCTCCTGGGGGCTGTCAGGGTGGGGGGTTCCTAGGGGGCTGTCAGGGTGGGGGGCTCCTGGGGGCTGTCAGGTTGGGGGGTTCCTGGGGGCAGCGCTGGGAGCCCCTCGCCCCCCGTTCCCGATCGTTCCCGGTCAGCTCCCGCCGAGCTTCTGCGCTCCGGTCCCCTCCAACCTCCTACCCAATCCGGGCCCCCCCCCGCGCCGGCCCCAGCCCTCCTCTTCCTCCTCCTCCTCAGCACACCCCCCGCTGCCCTGGGAGGTGGGGAGAGGAAGGAAGGGGGGAGCCACCCCCCCAGGGAGGAGGGCTGGGGGTGGCAGAGCGGTGAAGGGATTGGCGGGGGAGGGGTTGTGGTCCCTTCCTAAACAGGGGGAGAAATGGGGACACAGGGGAGCAGTGAGGGGTGGGCAGGGTGCTGGGGGGGAGGGTATTGGGTGCCAGGGTGGGGGGCGCTCAGCCCAGGGTACCCCCCCGCAAAAGGAAGATTTGGGGAAGGGGATGGGCACAGACGTGGCACCTGGGTGAGAGGGGGCACCCCGAGCTGGGGTGCAAGAGGTGTGCCAAGGTGGGGGAGGGGATGCTGCAGTGGGGAGGGTGCCACGGGGGGTGGGTGCCACCTTATGCACGGGTGCCACGGGGGGCGTGGGGGGCCACAGGGAGTGGGTGCCACGGCGGGTGCGTGGGTGCCGTGGCTCGTGGGTGCCACGGTGGGTGAGCACCGCCACTCAATCCCCCACCCACCACAGGTACAGCCCCCCCCGCCCCGTGCCAGCAGCACCCCCACAGGCTGCTCCTGCTCACTCGTGCCAGGGCAAGCTGGGCAACCACCCACCCCACACTCACATGCCCAGGCTGGATGGTGCCCACCACGTCCCGCTGTCCCATCGGCGGTGGGCACGAGTGGGGACCCCAGACCACACTCACATGCCCGGGCTGGATGGTGCTCACCACGTCCCGCTGTCCCATCGGCGGTGGGCACGAGTGGGGACCCCAGACCACACTCACATGCCCGGGCTGGATGGTGCTCACCACGTCCCCCCGTCCCATGGGCGGTGGGCACGAGTGGGGACCCCAGACCACACTCATGCCCGGGCTGGATGGTGCTCACCACGTCCCCCCGTCCCATGGGCGGTGGGCACGAGTGGGGACCCCAGACCACACTCATGCCCGGGCTGGATGGTGCTCACCACGTCCCGCTGTCCCTTCGGCGGTGGGCACGAGTGGGGACCCCAGACCACACTCATGCCCGGGCTGGATGGTGCTCACCACGTCCCGCTGTCCCATCGGCGGTGGGCACGAGTGGGGACCCCAGACCACACTCACATGCCCGGGCTGGATGGTGCTCACCACGTCCCGCTGTCCCATGGGCGGTGGGCACGAGTGGGGACCCCAGACCACACTCACATGCCCGGGCTGGATGGTGCTCACCACGTCCCGCTGTCCCTTCGGCGGTGGGCACCCCAGAGCACGGCGGAGGTGGGGAGAGGGGGGGAAGAAGGGGGGTTGGGGGAGTGGGGGGGCTGCAGAGGCAGCAGGATGAGGCCTCAATGGTGCCTTTCTCCTGCCAGCCCCATCAATGGGTCCCCTTGTTCCGTGCGGGGCCCCCGTGTTTGCCTAACCCCCACCCTGGCGCCTGCCCCTGCCGAGGGGGGGGCCGTGAATGAGCCTCTTTCTTTGGAGGGCACGGGAAGGGATGGGGCTGGGCTGCGGGGGACCCCCTGAGGTGGGAGAGAGAGAAGGGGGGCCTGGGGAGGGGCTGTGGGGGTGCTGAGTGGGATGCCCAGGTCTGTGTGGTGGGAAGGGACAGCGGCCGGAGGCTCCGGGAAGGGCTCTGCTGGATACCAGGTGAGCTGCGGGGGGGCACCGGGGGGGGGGGCACCGGCAGCCCCTGAGGGTGTCCTCATTGTTGTCCCTGGGGACATTGGGGTGTCCTGGGGTGGCACCGGGAGTCTGCCTCCTTGTCTCTGCAGACATTGGGGTGCCCTAGGGTGGCACCGGGAGCCCCTGGGGGTGTCCCCCTCATTCTTGTCCCTGGGGACATTGGGGTGCCCTAGGGTGGCACCGGGAGCCCCTGGGGGTGTCCCCCTCATTGTTGTCCCTGGGGACATTGGGGTGCCCTAGGGTGGCACCGGGAGCCCCTGGGGGTGTCCCCCTCATTGTTGTCCCTGGGGACATTGGGGTGTCCTGGGGTGGCACCAGGAGTCTGCCTCCTTGTCTCTGCAGACATTGGGGTGCCCTAGGGTGGACCGGGAACCCCTGGGGGTGTCCCCCTCATTCTTGTCCCTGGGGACATTGGGGTGCCCTAGGGTGGCACCGGGAGCCCCTGGGGGTGTCCCCCTCATTGTTGTCCCTGGGGACATTGGGGTGTCCTGGGGTGGCACCAGGAGTCTGCCTCCTTGTCTCTGCAGACATTGGGGTGCCCTAGGGTGGACCGGGAACCCCTGGGGGTGTCCCCCTCATTCTTGTCCCTGGGGACATTGGGGTGCCCTAGGGTGGCACCGGGAGCCCCTGGGGGTGTCCCCCTCGTTGTTGTCCCTGGAGGACATTGGGGTGCCCTAGGGTGGCACTGGGAGTCCCTGGGGGTGTCCCCCTCGTTGTTGTCCCTGGAGGACATTGGGGTGCCCTAGGGTGGCACCGGGAGTCCCTGGGGGTGTCCCCCTCGTTGTTGTCCCTGGAGGACATTGGGGTGCCCTGGGGTGGCACCAGGAGTCTGCCTCCTTGTCTCTGGGGACATTGGGGTGCCCTGGGGTGGCACCAGGAGCCCCTGGGGGTGTCCCACTCATTCTTGTCCCTGGGGACATTGGGGTGCCCTAGGGTGGCACCAGGAGCCCCTGGGGGTGTCCCCATCTTGCCCCTGGGGATGTTGGGGTGCCCCAAGGTGGCACCAGGAGCCTGTGGGCTTGTCCCCTCCTCGTCCCTGGGGACATTGGGGGTGCCCTGGGGGTGGCATCACAAGGGCTGTGTTCCCCTCCCTCCCCTGCTGAACCCGGGGCGGGGGAGGGCATCGAGGTGCCCTGGGTGACATTGGGGTGCCCTGAGGTGTCACAGTGACCCCCAAGGGGCTCTGTGTGTGTGTGTGTGTGCCCCCCTCCCCCCATTACCCTGGTCGGGGGGGGAGGGGGGGGACGTGTGTGTCACTGAGGTGCTCTGAGACATCATCCTGAGCCCATCAAGCTCTGGCCCCACCTTTATCAACCCAGCCCACCGTGCCCAGGCTGGGGGGTGCCAACTGTTGGGGGACCCCCCCCCCCCCACCCCGAATTGCTCCAGGCAGGGGCCCAGCAGCGGGCAGAGCCCAGCTGGACGGGCGGCCGCCCGTCCAGCTGGGCTCTGCCCGCTGCTGGGCTTCTGCTGCCCCTCTGAGGACACCCCCAAACCCCTCACCCACCCTCCCCACCTCCTTGGGCATCCTTGGAGCCGTCCTCTCCCCTCCGGCTGGGCTCAGGGTGGGAGGAGGGGGGCGCGGGCGCCGTCCCGGGCACCCTCCCTGGCAGCGGGCAGGGGGTTGAGGCGCTGCCCGGTGCGGACGTTGAACATGGGGAGGGTGGAGAGGGGGCGAGGGACGTCCCTGCTGCCGGCCATGTGCCTCAGCTCCTCGGTGTCCCCGCGGATGGTGGTGTGGTGGAACAGCTGGAGGCTGCCAAAGGATTGGGGGGGGAGGGGGAGGGGGTGGGCAGGGGGAGGGGAGAAGGAGAAGTGAGCGCTGGGGGCTCCCCGTTGGCCCCCCGAGGCCCGAGGAGGAGTTTAGGAGTGAGGGAGGGGGGAGGGGGATGTGCAACCGTCGTGAAGGTTTGTTTGTTGGGGGGGGGGGGAGGGGGCTGCACTATCATGAGGGGCTGCTGTCTGCCCAGCATTGGGGGTTGGGGACTGTCCTTGGGGGTCTATTCCCCATCATTGGGGTCTGCTGCCCCCCCATTGGGGGTCTGCTGCCCATCATTGGGGGCTCTGCTCCCCATTACTTGGGGTCTGTTGCCCATCATTGGGGTCTGCTGCCCACCATTGGGGTCTGCTGCCCACCATTGGGGGTCTGCTGCCCATCATTGGGGGCTCTGCTCCCCATTATTTGGGGTCTGTTGCCCATCATTGGGGTCTGCTGCCCATTATTGGGGGTCTGCTCCCCATTATTTGGGGTCTGCTTCCCATCATTGGGGTCTGCTGCCCATCATTGGGGTCTGATGTCCATCACTGGGGGTCTGCTCCTCATTATTTGGGGTCTGCTGCTCATCATTGGGGTCTGCTGCCCATCATTGGGGGTCTACTCCCCATTATTGGGGGTCTGCTGCCCACCATTGGGGTCTGCTGCCCATTATTGGGGGCCTACTCCTCATCATTGGGGGTTTGCTCCCCATTGTTTGGGGTCTGCTGCCCATCATTGGGGGTCTACTCCTCATCATTGGGGGTTTACACCCCACCATTGGGGTCTGATGCCCCCTATTGGGGGTCTACTCCTCATCATTGGGGGTTTGCTCCCCATTGTTTGGGGTCTGCTGCCCATCACTGGAGTCTGCTGCCCATCACTGGGGGTCTATTCCCCATTATTGGGGGTCTGCTCCCCACCATTGGGGTCTGCTGCCCATCACTGGGGGTCTACTCCCCATTACTTGGGTCTGCTGCCTGTCATTGGGGTCTGCACCCCAGTCTCTGGGAGTCTGCTCCCCACCATTGGGGTCTGCTGCCCACCATGGGTGCCCTGCTCCTCATCCTTGGGGTTTGTTGCCCCTCATTTGGGGTCTGCACCCCGCTGCTGACCTTTGCTGCCCACCCCTGGGGGTCTGCAGCCCATCATTAGGGTTTGTGGCCCATCTTTGGGGGTCTTCCTTCCCTCACCAGGCTCTGCCCTTCCTCACTGGAGGTCTGCACCCCCTCGTGGAGCTCTGCACCCCATCACTGAGGTCTGCACCCCATTATGGAGCCCTTCACCCCACCATGGAGCCCTGCACCCCACCCTGGTGTCCTCCAGCCCCCTCCCCGTGGGGTTCCCCAGCCCTGGGGCTCTCCTCACCAGCCCTGGATCCAGCTGAGACTACTGGAGAAGTAAAACCTCCCTTGTGCTCCACCCCACGTCGGGGGGGGGGGAGATGGGGAGGGGTTATTGGGGGGCGCACCGTGGTGTGGAGGGGGTCGAGATGGAGGTTGAGGGATGTGTGTGGGGGTCCCTCTTTGGGGTGGGGAGCCCTTCAGGCTCTATCACCTCCAGAACGTTCCCTGCTGCCTTCCCTCCCCACCTCCATCCCTGCTGACTGTCCCCATGCGCGGCCACGACCTCGGGCCCCCCCACCCCGGTCCAAGAGCAGCCCCCCCAAGAGCAGCTTCCCCCCCCAAATCCCCCCCGGGTGCAGGAACTCACTCAGACGTCTCCAGGTTCCGTTTTTGCCTGCAAAAGAGAGGGGGAAAGAGGCAAAGTCCTCAGGTGATGGTCAGAAGGCTTCTCCCCACCTCACCCCACCCCCCCAGGGTGGTCCTGGCACCACGATGGCCGGGGAAGGGGCAGCAGCACCCAGCCTGGGGTGGGAGGGAGGGACCCCCAGCCTGGGGTGGGAGGGAGGGACCCCCACCCTCGGCCTGTCCTTCCCCCTCCTCCCTGCCCCCCCCCAGACTCACACTCCCTCCCTGCGGCAGCACATGAGGTAGCCCAGGAGCAGGCAGAGCAGCAGGGCCACCAGCAGCGGCACCAGCAGCGTCACCAGGAAGCCAGGCAGCAGGTCCCGGGGGGTCGCCTCGGTGGGGGGCTGGAAATCGCCAGCGTCCTCCAGCACCCCAGAACCCCACACCGGCCCCGGAGCCGTGGGGCCGGGCCGGAGCTGCAGCTGCCGTGGGAGAGAGGGTTAGGGGAAGGGGGGGGGACCATGGCGGGGGGCAGGTGGGGACAGGGGGAGACGGGGGGATGGAGGGGGAGGGGGGGATAGGGGGAGACGGGGGGGATGGAGGGGGAGGGGGGGATAGGGGGAGACGGGGGGGATAGGTGGGGGCAGGGGGGACAGGTGGGGGCAGATGAGGGCAGGTGGGGGCAGGTGGGGACAGGGGGAATAGCAGGAGACAGGGGGACAGGAGGGACAGGTAGGGGCAGAGGGGACAGGTGAGGATGAGGGGGAGAGGGGGGGACAGGTGGGGGGCATGTGGGAACGGGGGGGGCAGGTGGGGACAAGAGGGACGAGTGGGGGCAGATGAGGGCAGGTGGGGACGGAGGGGGGCAGGTGGGGACAGGGGGGGACAGGTGAGGATGGGGCAGGGAGGACAGTAGGAGACAGGGAGGGATGGGGGGGACAGAGGGGGCGGAGCAGGGCGGACAAAGGAGGACAAGGGGGGAGAGGGGGCGACCGGGGAGGACCCGGGGGGGGTCTCACCAGGGTGAGGTTGCACCATTGGATGGAGAAGGAGGGGGCGAAGGAGTCGTAGCAGTCGGCGAGGGGCTGCTGGCCCAGGCTGCAGCGCAGGCGGCTCTGGGGCGAGGTGGCCGATGCCAGGCAGGGGGAGAAGGCACCGTGGGAGCCTACCTTCACGTACACCCTGCCAAGGGGGGCACCAGTCGGAGGGGACCATCCCCCATCTCCCCCAAACCCCAACCCCCACCCCCCACCCGTGGGGGAGGCCGGGAGCCGCCTCAGCCCCGCCCCCAGCCTGCCCCTACCCCTCCTTGCGCCCCTCGATGGGCAGCGGGACGCGGCCGCCCCGGTCCAGGGCCGAGGTGATGTTGATCACACGGAGGTCATCCTGGTCCCAGACTCCAGCTGTGGCCTGCAGGAACATCTCCTGCACCTCCTCGGGCAGCATCTCCTCCACGTTCCGGTTCCCCACCAGGAACTCCCCCTGGTAGGGTGGCTCCCCATCTGCAGGGGGCACACGGCACCCGTGCAGGGGCCACGGCACCCGCGGGGGGGACATTTCCGGGGTGGGGGTGGGGAATGTCGGTGCGGTTCGGGGGGGGGGGGGGGGTCCACAAGCCTTACCTGGAGCGGGGATGACGGTGAGGAGGAGGAGCTGTGCCGCCGTCTGGTAGGTGTGCCGGTTGTAGGCCAGCACCTGCAAGGGCAGGGAGAGAGCCCAGGAGATGGCAGCACTCACCCCCTGGCAGGGGGCTGGGAGGGTGGGCACCTACCTCGATGCCATGGGTGCCCAGCTCGCTGGCAGTGGGGCAGCCATAGAGGTAGCCCGGCTGGAGGGGGTCTCGCTGGACGTAGCGCAGCCAGCGGGGCAGGTCGGGGTGGTCCTGGAGGTGAGCTTGGAAGGTGATGGGGGGGGCTGGGGGGGGGGCACCAGGGCACGGGCATGGGTGGGGAGGGACACAGGCATGGGCACACATCATCATCATCATCATCATCATCATCATCATCATCATCATCATCATCATCATCATCATCATCACAGGATCAGAGGATGTCAGGGGTTGGAAGGGAGCTGTGAAGATCGCCCAGTCCAACCCCCCCCCCGGCCAGGGCAGGAGCACAGAGCCCAGCCCAGGTCACACAGGAGCACAGCCAGGTGGGGCTGGAAGGCTCTCCAGGGAAGGAGACTCCACAGCCCCTCTGGGCAGCCTGCTCCAGGCCTCTGGGAGCCTCCCAGGGCAGAAGTTCCTCCCCGTGTCGAGGCGGAACCTCCTGGGCTGCGGTTTCCATCCGCTGCCCCTGGCCCTACCCCAGGATGCAGCTGAACGGAGCCTGTCCCTGTGTCCCCCCCGCCCCCCAGCCCTCAGCTATTGATAAACATTGATGCAATCCCCTCTCAGTCTTCTCTTCTCCACACCGAGCAGCCCCCGGGGCTCTCAGCCGCTCCTCGCAGGGCAGCCCTCCGCTCCCTGCAGCATCACACCAGGCTTCGCCGCGGGGGGCAACCGCCCTGCGAGCTCCTCCTGGCCCTGCCGGCCCCAGTAAGGAGGCAGGAGCGGTTACGGAGGGAGGGGGGATGGATGGATGGAGGGAGGGAAGGAGGGAGGGAGGGAGGGAGGGAGGGAAGGAAGGAGGGAGGAATGGAGCATGGATGGGGGATGGATGGGTGGGTGGAGGGATGGATGGAGGGATAGAGGGATGGATAGAGGGAGGGAGGGAGGGATAGATGGGGGCAGGGAAGGATGGAGGGAGGGATGGGGGATGGATGGATAGATGGAGGGATGGGTGGAGGGATGGAGGAATGGATAGATGGAGGGAGGGATGGAGGAATGGATAGATGGATGGATGGATAGATGGATGGATGGAGGAAGGGAAGGATGGAGGGAGGGAGTGATGGATAAAGGGATGGATAGATGGAAGGAGGGATAGATGGAGGGAGGGAAGTAGGGAGGGAGGGAGGATGGATGGGGGATAGATGGATGGATGGAGGGATGGGTAGATGGAGGGGTGGAGGCATGGATGGAGGGATGAAGGGAAGGATGGATAAAGGGATGGGTGGAGGGGTGGATGGACAGACAGATGGCTCCCCAGGGATGGACTGGGTCATGCCTGATGCCAGTGCCAGCCATTAGCAGTCTCAGCCCCCCTCCGCCCAGCACTGCAGGACCCCCCATTGTCCCCAGCCCCCATTGTCCCCAGCCCCCCTCGTGCTGGCCCTCACCATCATCCTCCTCGTGGCCATTGACGAAGGCCTCCTGGAAGAGCTCCCGCTCCAGCTCGTGGACGAAGATGGCTCCAGCCTCGGAGGAGAGGCGGTGGTCAGGGAGGGTGTGGTGGTCAGGGAGGGTGTGGTGGTCAGGGAGGGTGGCCCAGGACCCCCCCAGGGCCATGGCTGTGGGTGGGCAGAGGGCTGAGCTGGGGCTGGGCACCTCGGCTCCTCCCTGCCTCAGTTTCTCCAGCACCCACAGACCCCAGGGCCAGCCAGGTGCCCACAGAGAGCCCCCCAGGGACACCTTGCTGGGGCACAAAGCTGGCCCTGTGGTGCCAGCTGTCCTGGGACAGCTGGGGTGGGCTGTGTTTAGGAGGGGATGGGGGCAGGACCAGGCATGGGGACAAGGCCATGGACCAGGACAGGGCCATGGGTGGCAACAGCACCTTCCCTAGCCCAGGACCCACCACGGGGATGTCCCACTCGGGCCCCTCCTGTCCCAACCCCGGCTGGCACCAGGGCCAGGCTTTATTTAGCTCTGCCCTGTCTCAGCCACGTTCCCCCCCCTGCCAGCAACCACCTCCTGCTCACTCCACTCTAGGGGACACCCCCGCCCCTCCCCCCCCATTGCCTCCCTGCTGGGGTACCCCCAGCCCAGCCACGTCCCCTGTTGAGGGGGGTGACAGGGGTGCCACTTGCCTGCCAGCACCACGACCTGGAGCAGCTCAGGGCCCTCCATCTTCAGCAGTGCCTGGGAGCAGGGCCAGGGCTGATTGACAGAGGCAGCAGGGGCTGGCGTGGCCTGGGGGGGCCCCATCTGGGGGGCCCCCACTGGGGACATGGCAGGGGCCCCCACCACGGCCACCTCCTGCCACCAAGGCTGGGTGACAATAATCCTAGGGGCTGGCAGGGTGCTGAGGGGCTCCCATGGCCCCTTGCTGGGGTGTCCCTTGGGTGGGCTTGCCCTGGTGCCCCCCAGTCATGGCCACCAGGGTGGCACTGGGGGAAGGGGGAGCTGGCACTTGGGGACAGCACCACGGCCACCTCCTGCCGCCAAGGCTGGGTGACAATAATCCTAGGGGCTCCTATGCCCCCTTGGGTGGGGTGTCCCTTGGGTGGGCTTGCTCTGGTGCCCACCCCAGCCATGGCCACCAGGGTGGCACTGGGGGAAGGGGGAGCTGGCACTTGGGGACAGCACCGCGGCCACCTCCTGCCACCTAGGCTGGGTGACAGCCATCTGCTTGGGGTGCTGAGGGGCTCCCATGGCCCCTTGGGTGGGGTGTGCCCTGGGTGGGCTTGCTCTGGTGCCCCCCAGCCATGGCCACCAGGGTGGCACTGGGGGAAGGGGGAGCTGGCACTTGGGGACAGCACCGCGGCCACCTCCTGCCACCACGGCCGCCTCCTGGGGGCGCTGAGGGGCTCTAATGTCCCCGCGGGTGGGCTTGCCCTGGTGCCTCCCACTTGCGGCTGCCGGGATGGCACTGGGGGGGGGGGGGGGGGGGGGGGGGGGACACTTGGGGACAGCTGCCAACCCTCCCCTGGCACGGCAGGCAGCCTGGCAGCACCGCTGCCCGCACACGCGCGTGTCCTTGCGTGGCACCGCGGGAACACGCGTGGGCGTGCGCGAGGCGGGCGGCCTTCACCGGGACAGACTGGGAGGGGGCTGGGACAGCAGGGGGCTGGGGCGGGGGGGGGACACGGACCCGAGCCCTGCAGTGGGGTGGGGGGTGGGAACGGGGACATGGCGGCGGCGGAAGGGGAAAGGGGTGGCCGTGGAGGGGGGGAGGGTGATGCTCCACGTCACGCCACGTCACGCCGTGTCACGCACAAAGGCTGCGTGGGGCAGCGGCAGGGTCCTGCTGCCCGCACTCTGCCTGCCGTGGGTAGGGGGGCGGGGAGGGAGCTGGGCTGCTCCCCACGCTGTCTCCTGCCACCTTGGGGTGCTCCTCATGCCCCAGCACCACCCCGAGCTGTCACCTCCCCGTGTGTCCGTGTCCCACTCCCCCCCCCCCCCCATAATACCTGGTGGGAAGACAGCACCACCCCACCCCCCCGAATCCCCCATTGCCCCCCACAACACCCCCCCTCCCCCCGCCCCAAATCTCACCCTACAGTAAGGCAAGGGAGCAGCATTGCCCCCCACCCCCCCCAGCCCCTGGATCCCTTCCTGCCTCAGTTTCCCCTTCCTGTGTGTACAGGGGGGAGATGGGGGCATGTGAAGGGGGGGTGTGTGTGTGCTGCACCCCAGGGATGGATTCGGGGGGACAGAGAGGAAATGATGGCCCTGGGACACCTCGAGATGGGGGACTTTGGATACAGGGTGTGGGGGACCCCGGGGGGACATGGGGACAAAGCTGAGAGGGGTGCAGGGATAGGATGGGGGGGGAGGGGCGGGTGGTAACTGGGGGGACGTGGGGATGGGCTGGGGGGATGTGAGCAGGAACTGGGAGGGGGGTGGGTGCAAACTCGGGGGGGTGAGGGTGAAAATTGGGGGTGATGTAGGGACAGGGTGGGGAATATGGGGACAGGACTGGGGGACGTGGGGAGAAACTCGGGGGGATGCAAGAAGAAGAGGGGGGGATATGGGTGTAAACTGGGGGGGGCTGTGGGGACAGGAATGGGGGACATGAGGATGGACTCGGGGGGATATGGCAGGTCCAGGGGGATGGAGGCACAAAATTAGGGGGAGGGGGATACAGGGACGAGGCTGAGGGGACACAGGGACCAGCTTGGGGACCACGGGGGCAGAAAATCAGGGGGGAACAGGGACAGAGGCTGACAAGTGTGGGGAGTGGGACAGATCTGGGGGGACATGGGGACAGAGTTGGGGGGGCCTCAACCCAGAGGAGCCGGCGGGGAGGGGGGAGGCAGAGAGCCCAGCAGTGATGCTGCCGGGGAGGGACGTGCCGCAGGGAGGAGAGCAGGGAGGGGACCGTGGGGTATCTTGGTGACAAGTAAGGGGAGGGGGGGGGGGTTGAAGGGAGGGGGAAAGGGTGTCCCAGTGGTCCACGGCGGCGGTGATGGTGGTGAGGCCGAAGAGCGGCGCTGAGGAAGAGGAAGAGCGAGCGCGTCGCTAAGACCCAGAGGGCTCTGCGGGCAGCGGGGCGGGCAGATCGCAGGCAGCAGCGGCTCCATCACCAGCCACAGAGAAAGGGGAAGAGGAGGAGGAGAAGGGAGGAAGGAAGAAGAAGAACCAGGGGTGGAGAAAAAAGGGGCCCCCTTGGGATGGACATGGCCTGACCGAAATCATCCCCCCCCCCCCGCAGCCCCTCCGCGGGCCGGTGTGGGTGTAGCGGCGGTTGGGCCTCGCTCCCCCCTCCCCTTCAGCGGGGTGGCATCCCCCTCCCCAATGTCGCTGTAGCCGGCGAGTGGCCGCGGCGGTGGTGGTGGTGGTGGCAGCGGCGGTGGCGGTGCCGGTGGTGGCAGCGGGCGATGCGGCGTGGCCAGCCGGTGGCGGCATGTTGAGGACAGAGGCAGGCGGCGGGGCGGCCGCCGGTGGGGGGTCCCCTTCCTCCGGGGGAGCGACCGGCAGCGGCGGCGGCGGCGGTGGAGGTGGTGGCAGCGGTGGTGGTGGGGGTCTGAGGAGTGCGTCCCCTCATCGGAACGCCTACGAGGCCACCATCCAGGCTCTGGCGCCCACAAAGGAGGCTGACGGTGAAGACGGCAAGAAGAGCCGAGGTAAGAAGTATGGCTCCAACGTTCACCGTATCAAGAACATGTTCCTGCAGATGGGGACGGCGCCCGGCCCCGACGGCGGTGCCTGCGACCTGGCCAAGGCCAAGGAGAAGCCGGTCCGCCTCTCCTTGCCCCGGGCTGGCAGCCTCAACGAGAGCATGGAGCAGGGCAGCCTCCTCAAGCTGGGCACCAGCGTCTCGGAGAGGGTCAGCCGCTTCGACTCCAAACCCGACAAACCCTTCTCCAAGCTGCAGGAGACCAGGAAGATCTTCGAGAGGAGCCCGCAGGAGAAGGCCACCAGCACCAAGCTCTTGCTGCGGAAGGAGCGAGCAGGCTTCCAGGACCGCAAGCTGGACGTGGTGGTGAGGTTCAACGGCAGCACCGAGTCCCTGGACAAGCTGGACACCGAGGCCGTCTCGCCCACCGTCAGCCAGCTCAGCGCCGTCTTCGAGAAGGCAGACCTCCGGAACAACCTCCACAAAGCCCCGGGCAGAGCGGGGGGACCCCTGGGGGCCAAGGTGGTGGGCAAGAGGCCTCGGGTCTTCGTGCCGAGCCCCGAGGTTGGACGTTCGAGCGATGCCCACGGCGCTGCCCCCCCGGCCAGGGCCAAGCCGCCGGAGGAGGAGAAGGCGGCGGTGAAGGCCGGCCGGCCGGCGGAGAAGGAGGCGACCACCCCGCGGGTGCAGGAGGTCTGCAAGATCAAGCCGGTGGAGGTGGAGGAGAGCGGTGAGGCCGAGGAGGAGGAGGAGGAAGAGGAGGAGGAAGCGACGGCGGCCAGGGAAGCTGCGCCTCTGCCCCAGCCGGCCCCCAAGGAGGCCGAGGGACCGGCCCCGGCCACCGCGCCCCGGCTGGAAGGGGGCTCAGGGGGGGCCGGGGCTGATGAGGGCGTCAAGGGTGAGAGGGTGGAGGAGAACGATGCCTACGAGGAGGCCAAGAAGGAGGACTTCTCCGAGGCGGACCTGGTGGACATAAGTGCCTACAGTGGGCTCGGGGAGGACTCGGGGGGCAGTGGGCTGGAGGAGGAGGATGAGGCCGAAGGGCTGTACGAGCCTGAGTCGGGCTGCGTGGAGATCCCTGGGCTGTCCGAGGAAGAGGAGCCTGTCCCCAACCGCAAGATCCAGTTCAGCACGGCCCCCATTCAGGTGAGACCTCCTGGGGATGGGGGGCAGATGGGGAGGGGGCAGCCTGCCAGAGGGATGGGTGCTCTAGGGGGATGATGGGGACCCCAGGGTGATGGTGGGTACCTTAGGGTAATGGGTACCTCTGGGTGATGATGATGGGTACCCTAGGGTGATGATGGGTACCCTAGGGTGATGATGGGTAGCCTAGGGGGATGATGGGTAGCCTAGGGGGATGATAGGTACCCCAGGGTGTTGATGGGCACCTCAGGGCGATGATGGGTAGCCTAGGGTGATGGGCACCTCTGGGTGATGATGGGTACCCCAGGGTGATGATGGGTATCTCAGGGCGATGATGGTTGCCCTAGGGTGGTGGGTACCTCAGGGTGATGATGGGTAGCCCAGGGTGATGGGCACCTCTGGGTGATGATGGGTAGCCCAGGGTGATGATGGGTAGCCCAGGGTGATGGGTACCTCAGGGTGAGGGGCATCTCTGGGTGATGATGGGTATCTCCAAGATGAGGGGCACCACAGGATGATTGGTACCTCAGAGTGATGGGTACCTCAAGGGTAACTCAGCATAAGGGACACCACAGGGTGATTGGGACCCTAGGGTGATGGGTACCTCAAGATGAGGGGCACCAGAGCATGGGTGGTACCTCAGGGGTACCTCAGAGTAAGGGGCACCACAGGGTGATTGGTACCCTAGGGTGGTGGGTACCTCAGGGTGAGGAACACCTCAGGGTGATGGGCACCCCAGGGTAAAGAGCAGCCCAGGGTGGGGGGTGTGACCCGGTAAAGCCACCCCTTTGGAGCTGCTGGTGCCAGGGACAGAGAAGGGGTGAGGGTCTGTGCCCCCACCACCCATGGGGCATGGCATCCTGCCTGGCCAGGCCCTTGTGCTGGGAGAAGGTGGGTGGCCACCCAGCCTGGCTAACGAGCCCACTAATGAAAGGCCCTGCCCTGGCACGGCCTGGGCACCCCCTTGCCAGCCAGAGGCCGCCCTGGGTCTGGGATGGCAGGGAGAGGTGGCACTGGGACCCACCAGGGTGGGCCATCCGTGGCACCCAGTGCCAGCCCAACCACCGTGCCCAGGATGGGCCAAGACCCAGCCCAGCTCTTTGGGTGGGGATGCCCAGAAGCTCCAGATGTGGGCAGCAGGCAACATCTGCCCTTGGTCCACGGGGAGGGGTCCCTCGATGCTGGGGCTCCTCCTCCCAAACTGGGGGGTCCCTGGGGACAAGGTGGTGGGTTTTGGGGGTGGGGTGGGGTGGTATTTCCTCCCTCCCCCCCGCACACACCATGTGCCCAGCGTGGTGCCAAGGAGCATTTTGGGAAGTGGAGGAAGGGGAAGTGCCTTGGGAACACCACCGGGTGGGGACCGGCGCCGGCAGCGCTGCGCCTGTGTGCGCCCCCCCGCCCCCTCCCCCGTTCCCTGGTGGCTTCCAGATGCCCGTCTGGGGGTGGTCCTGTGACAAGCGGGGAGGGGGGGGTGGGGGGTGGGCAGGCAGGGGGCAGAAGGGGCCGGGCAGCTATTCTGGGGTGTCCTGCGCCGCTGGGATGCCCCCGACCCGCCCGGCGGTGGCTGCTTTGTGCTGGGTTATTTTTAGAGCCCCGGCCTATATTCTGGCTCTGAGTCAGAGCGGGTGGGTGGCCCCCACCCGGGACAAGGTTGGGGGGGGGGGGGGGGGGGGGGGAGGTGGGACACAGGCAAAGGGATCAGCGTGGCCAGGGCAAGGCAGGCTGGTGCCAGTGGGCTGGGTGGCAGCGTGCTGCATGCTGGGTGCCTTGGTCCCGTGGGAACGGAGCAGCCTGCTGCTGGGAAGGCATTGGGGATGCCTTGGGGATGCAGCTGCAAGGTTTTGTTCTGGGGGTGGGGGGAGGAAGCTTCTGCTCCCCCCTACCCCCAGCACACCTCAGGGTGATCCTATTGTGTCCCACCCAGGTGCCTGAGCAACCCCCAGCACCCCTCGTGGGTACGTGGGTGATGCTGAGCACCCCCCACCAGAGCTGCTGTAAGGGAGTGCTGGGGACCACCCCCACCCCATGCCCTGCACCCAGGAATAAGGGCACAGACCCCCCCCAGCCCCTTCCCCTGGGCATGTGCCTGCTCCAGCTGCTTCTCCCTTGGGACCCACTCCAGGTCCTGGCACATCCTCAACCACCCTCAGGATCTAGGGACAGGGATGGGGACACAGTAGGGTGCCCTGGGACCTGTGCCCATGAGCGTGGGTTTAGATGCCCACAGGTGCCCAGGGGATGGCATATGGACAGGAGGGTGGAGGCATCTCCCCTGCTATGCTCATCCCTGGCACCCCTGGGTGCCACCTGGGTAGGTGCTGCCCATTTGTGGGTGTCACCAGGCTTTGTGGCAATGGCCCTTGACACTCATCCCTAAGAGCCTTTGTGGGGAGGTTTAGTGCTGGATGTTATCCCTAATCCCCTCACCCCTCCAGGGACATCTGCCAGGCTCAGCACCAGCCTGGCCCTGTCTGGAGAGGGGTGCAGGGATGTGGCACCTCACTCCCTCCAGCTCCAGGCTGGGGACATCCTCCTGGGGGCACATCCAGCCTTGGCACAGGGCACTTCCAGCTCCAGGCTGGGGACATCCTCCTGGGGGCACATCCAGCCTTGGCACAGGGCACTTCCAGCTCCAGGCTGGGGACATCCTCCTGGGGGGCACATCCAGCCTTGGCACAGGGCACTTCCAGCTCCAGGCTGGGGACATCCTCCTGGGGGGCACATCCAACCCCAGCCAGGGGCATCTTGGTGCTCAGCATGGGGGTACCCAGGCCTAGGGTGGGGGTGCCCCAGGTGGAATAAACCAACCCCAAACTTAGGGTGGGATTTATCTGTCCTGGGCATGATGGTGGGCTTGGGTGCCAGGGCTCCAAGGTGGCATCCCTCCCTCCCTCCCTCCCTCCCTCTCTTCATCCTTCCTTCCTTCCTTCCTTCCATCCATCCATCCATCCATCCATCCATCCATCCATCCACCCATCCATTCTCCACCCTTTCAATCACTCCTCTGTCCATCCTTTTGTCCTTCTGTCCCTCCCTCCATCCATCCCTCCATCCCTTGATCCATCCATCCATCCATCCATCCATCCATCCATCCATCCATCCATCCATCCATCCATCTGCCATCCCATCCCTCCACCCCTTTGTCCATCTCTCTCTCCATCCACCCCCCTCATCCATCCATCCATCCTTCCACCAACCTGCAGAGCTTCTTCTCCCTTCCCAGGGCCACCCCAAACTCTCCACCTGCCCCCAGGAGCTGCCCTGCGGCAGGGGGAGGATTCTCCCTCACCCCCCCCGGCCTGGGGCTTCTCCTGCCTTGAGATACCCTCCTGGCTGGGGGCTTGGGGGTGGCCAAGGATGTCTGCCCTCTGCATCCCACTGCCTTGCTGAGCAGCTCCCTCCACCCTGGCAGGTCTTCAGCACTTACTCCAACGAGGACTACGACCGCCGCAACGAGGACGTCGACCCCATGGCCGCCTCGGCCGAGTACGAGCTGGAGAAGAGGGTGGAGAGGCTCGACCTGTTCCCTGTGGAGCTGGAGAAAGGTGGGGGCCACACCTCCCCCTGCACCCTGGTTGCTCCAGCAGCACCCCAGGGATGGGGTTGGAGGTGCCTCCCTTGGGTGCTGGGGGCGGCTCAAGCTCTCTGCTGCTGTATCCAGAGGGACACTGCTGCACCGAGTCTCCCTCCTCGTGGTGCCTCCTGCACAGGGGGGAGGAAGAAGAGGGAGAAGGTTCTCAGGTTGGATGTGAGGAAGAAGTTGTTCCCCATGAGGGTGGTGAGGCACACTGGCACAGGTTGCCCCAGGGAGGTGCTGGAGACTCCCAGGTGTGGAAGGAGGGCAGAGAAGCCTTACAGCAGCCTCTCCTCTGCTGTGTGAGGATAGGTGGAGAGAGCTGGGGCTGCTCAGTCTGGAGGAGAGAAGGCTTCCAGGAGACCTCATTGTGGCCTTCCAGGATCTGCAGGGGGCTGCAAGAAAGCTGGGGAGGGACTTTTGAGGCTGTCAGGGAGGGATAGGACTGGGAGGGGATGGAGCAAAACTAGAAGTGGGGAGATTCAGGTTGGGTGTGAGGAAGAAGTTGTTCCCCATGAGGGTGGTGAGAGCCTGGCACAGGCTGCCCAGGGAGGTTGGTGGAAGCCTCATCTCAGGGCTGGCTGTGGCTGTGGGCAACCTGCTCTGGTGTGAGGCGTCTCTGCCTGTGGCAGGGGGTGGTGGGGGTGGGTTTGGAACCGGATGATCTTTTGGGGCCCCTTCCAGCCCTGCCAATTCTGTGCTTCTGTCTCTGCAGACTCGGAGGGGCTGGGGATCAGCATCATCGGCATGGGGGCAGGGGCTGACATGGGCCTGGAGAAGTTGGGCATCTTCGTCAAGACGGTGACAGAGGGGGGGGCAGCCCATCGAGACGGCAGGTGAGGGCTGCCCCCCACCCCCAGACGCCCACTTGGCACCTCGCTCTGCCACCCAGCCAGCAGGGAGGCTGAGTGGTGCTGGGGGAGCCGGCCGCGGGAGCAGCCTGCGCCGGGAGCTCTCCACGGGGGGAGGTGCTGGGGAGGCGAGCAGGGGCTGGGCCCCGTGGTGACCGTCCCCTTGTCCCCAGGATCCAGGTGAATGATCTCATCGTGGAGGTGGATGGCACCAGCCTGGTGGGGGTCACCCAGAGCTTCGCTGCCTCTGTCCTCAGGAACACCAAGGGCCGAGTCCGGTAGGGCCTGGGGGGAGGTTTGGGGAGGGTTTGGGGGAGCCAGGAGACCACCCCCAGCCTGTGCAGGGCTCCTTTGGGGGGCCAGGAGACCACCCCCAGCCTGTGCAGGGCTCCTCTGGGGGGCCAGGAGACCACCCCCAGCCTGTGCAGGGCTCCTTTGGGGGGCCAGGAGACCACCCCCAGCCTGTGCAGGGCTCCTCTGGGGGGCCAGGAGACCACCCCCAGCCTGTGCAGGGCTCCTTTGGGGGAGCCAGGAGACCACCCCCAGCCTGTGCAGGGCTCCTTTGGGGGGCCAGGAGACCACCCCCAGCCTGTGCAGGGCTCCTTTGGGGGGCCAGGAGACCACCCCCAGCCTGTGCAGGGCTCCTTTGGGGGGCCAGGAGACCACCCCCAGCCTGTGCAGGGCTCCTTTGGGGGGCCAAGAGACCACCCCCAGCCTGTGCAGGGCTCCTTTGGGGGGCCAGGAGACCACCCCCAGCCTGTGCAGGGCTCCTTTGGGGGGCCAGGAGACCACCCCCAGCCCGTGCAGGGCCTCCTGTCCTCAGAGCACTTCAGGATGGGCTATGCCACTCTGTCCCCCAAGTCCCCATGCCCACTGTTTGCCCTGTGTCACTGTAGTGCCCTCTGCCACCCCAAATGTCCCCATATCCCCCCCCCCCCCCAGTCACCCCCAACTCATCCACAGGTCCCTCCCCCCCCCAGTTCACCACCCCCACAGAGGTGTGGGGACATCCAGCAGGGGTGTCCAGGGATGTCCCCTGGCTGTGCCACCTGAATGTCCCCTTGCTGAGCCTCCCCAGTGTCCTCTGACTGTGCCATCGGGCTGTCCCCTGGCTGAGGCTCCCCAGCGTCCCCTGGCTGAGGCTCCCCAGCGTCCCCTGGCCGTGCCATCGGGCTGTCCCCTGGCTGAGGCTCCCCAGCGTCCCCTGGCCGTGCCATCGGGCTGTCCCCTGGCTGAGGCTCCCCAGCGTCCCCTGGCCGTGCCATCGGGCTGTGCCCTGGCTGGGACGGCCGCCCCGAGCCCTGCCGTCCCCGCAGGTTCCTGATCGGCCGGGAGAAGCCGGGGGAGCAGAGCGAGGTGGCGCAGCTGATCCAGCAGACGCTGGAGCAGGAGCGGTGGCAGCGGGAGATGATGGAGCAGCGCTACTCGCAGTACGCCGAGGAGGATGAGGAGGTGAGGGGGCGGCAGCCGCCCGGGAGGGGCCAGACCTGCTCCCACCCCCTGAGACGGGGCTGAGCCTCCTGGCTGTGCTGTTGGGATGTCCCCTGACCCTGCCACTGGGCTGTCCCCTGGCTGAGCCTCCCCGGTGTCCCCTGACCCTGCCACTGGGCTGTCCCCTGGCTGAGCCTCCCCGGTGTCCCCTGAGTGTGCCATTGGGCTGTCCCCTGGCTGATGCTCCTCACTGTCCCCTGACTGTGCCACTGAGGCATCCCCTGGCTGAGCCTCCCCAGTGTCCCCTGAGTGTGCCATTGGGCTGTCCCCTGGCTGTGCCTTCTCTGTGCCATTGGGCTGTCCCCTGGCTGAGCCTCCTCGCTGTCCCCTGGCTGTGCCATCAGGGTGTCCCGGTGCCTGGGATCCTTGCTGTCCCCTGGCTGTGCCATTGGGCTGTCCCCTTGCTGTGCCTTCTCTGTGTCATTGGGGTGTCCCCGGTCTGAGCCTCCCCAGTGTCCCCTGACTGTGCCATCAGTGTGTTTGAGCCTCCTCTGTGCCATTGGGCTGTCCCCTGGCTGAGCCTCCTTGCTGTCCCCTGGCGGTGCCATCAGGGTGTCCCAGTGCTTGGGATCCCTGCTGTCCCCCGGCTGTGCCATGGGGGTGTCCCCTGGCTGAGCCTCCTCATTGTCCCCCGGCTGTGCCATGGGGGTGTCCCCTGGCTGAGCCTCCCTGCTGTCCCCCGGCTGTGCCATGGGGGTGTCCCCTGGCTGAGCCTCCCCGCTGTCCCCCGGCTGTGCCATGGGGGCGTCCCCTGTCTGAGCCTCCTCATTGTCCCCCGGCTGTGCCATGGGGGTGTCCCCTGGCTGAGCCTCCCTGCTGTCCCCCGGCTGTGCCATGGGGGTGTCCCCTGGCTGAGCCTCCCTGCTGTCCCCTGGCTGTGCCATGGGGGTGTCCCCTGGCTGAGCCTCCCCGCTGTCCCCTGGCTGTGCCATGGGGGTGTCCCCTGGCTGAGCCTCCCCGCTGTCCCCCGGCTGTGCCATGGGGGTGTCCCCTGGCCGAGGCCCCCCTCGGGCCGGGGGTGCCAGGCCGAGGCAGCGCGGCGTGCCAAGGCCGGCGTGTGCCCCGGCAGACGGGCGAGTATGCCACGGACGACGAGGAGGAGATGAGCCCCATGTTCCCCGGCGGGGAGATGGCCATCGAGGTGTTCGAGCTGGCCGAGAACGAGGACACCCTGTCCCCCGTGGAGATGGACCCCGAGAAGCTGGTGCACAAGTTCAAGGAGGTGAGGAGGGGCCGAGGGCTGCCGGGGGAGCGCGGCCGGGGGGCGAGCGCCCGCCCGGTGCCCGGTGCCAACGGCCGGCTCCTCTGCCAGCTCCAGATCAAGCACGCCGTCACCGAGGCCGAGATCCAGCAGCTGAAGAGGAAGGTGAGCTGGTGCCCAGGCCCCCTGCAGGCAGGAGGGATCCCCCTGGCTTTCCATCCCTCTAGATCCTCCCTGCATATCCATACCCTGCATCCTCATCTCCCTGCATCCTCCCTGCATCCTCCCTGCATCCTCCCTGCATCTCCATCTCCCTGCATCCTCCCTGCATCCTCCCTGTATCCTCCCTGCATCTCCATCCCCCTGCATCCTCCCTGCATCCTCCCTGCATCCTCCCTGCATCTCCATCTCCCTGCATCCTCCCTGCATCCTCCCTGCATCCTCCCTGCATCTCCATCCTCCTCCATCCTCCCTGCATCTCCATCCCCCTGCATCCACCCTGGAACTTCATCTCCCTTGATCCTCCCTGGATCCACATCTCCCAGATCCCTCCAGATCTCTATATCTCCAGATCCCCCCTGGATCTCCATCCCCCTACATCCTCGCTGGATCTCCATCTCCCAGATCCCTCCGGATCTCTGTATCCCTTGATCCTCCCTGGATCTCCTTCTCCCTACATGCTCCCTGGATTTCCATCTCCCCAGATCCCCTGTGGATCTCCATTCCCCTCTATCCTTTCTGGAACTTCATCTCCCTTGATCCCCCCTGGATCACCATCACCATATCCCCCCAGATCTCTATATCCACAGATCCCCTGTGAATCTCCATTCTCCTCCATCCTCCCTGGAACTTCATGTCCCTATCTCCCTTGATCCTCCCTGGATCTCCATCTCCCTACATCCTCCCTGGATTTCCATCTCCCCAGATCCCCCTAGATCTCTGTATCTGCAGATCCCCTGTGGATCTCCATCCTCCTCTATCCTCTCTGGAACTTCATCTCCCTCAATCCTCCCTGGATCTCCATCTCCCCAGATCCTTCCAGATCTCCATCTTCCCAGATCCCCCCAGGATCTCCACCCCCCTAGATCCTCCCTGGATCTTCCATCACCCTCAATCCTCCCTGCATCTCCATCTCCCCAGATCCCCCCTGGGCTTCCTTCTCCCCATCTCCCCCTAGCTCCCCCCCCGGCCCCCTCCCCAGGCTGTGCCAGGCCAGGCCATGCCCATTCCCTGCCTATGCCCTTCTGTTCCATGCTGTGCCATCCTCTGCCATACCTGCTCCCTGGCTGTGCCATGCTGTGCCATGCCATGCCATGCTCATTCCCTGACTGTGCCATGCTGTGCCACATCACACTGTGCTGTGCCGTGTCATGCCTGCTCCTTGACTGTGCCACACTGTGCCATGCTCTGCCATGTCATGCCAGCTCCACTGGCTGTGCCATGCTATGCCATCTTCTTGCCTGCTCCCTGGCTATGCTGCACCAGGCCATGTCATGTCATGCCCATTCCTTGGCTGTGCCACGTGGTGCCACCTTGTGTTGTGCCATGTCACGGCTGCTAATTTACCATGCTCTGCCATGCTGTGCTATGCTAGGCCATGCTATGCCATATCATGCCAGCTCCCCCTCTATGCCATGCTGTGCCATGCCATGCCAGCTCCCCCTCTGTGCCATGCCAGCTCCTCCTCTATGCCATGCTGTGCCATGCTCTGCTGTGCCATGCATATGGTGCCAGCTCCCCCTCTATGCCATGCTGTGCCACGCCATGCCAGCTCCTCCTCTATGCCATGCTGTGCCACGCTCTGCTGTGCCATGCCATGTGGTGCCAGCTCCCCCTCTGTGCCATGCCGTGCCACGCCACGCCAGCTGCCTGCCTATGCCATACCGTGCCACGCCATGTCATGCCAGCTCCCTGACCGTGCCACCCCGCGCCGTGCCATGCTGTGCCACCCTGTGCCACGCCATGCCCTGAGCCCGCTGTCCCGCAGCTGCAGTGCCTGGAGCAGGAGAAGGCTCGCTGGAGGGCCGAGAAGGCCCAGCTGGAGCAGAGCGTGGAGGAGAACAAGGAGAGGATGGAGAAGCTGGAGGGGTACTGGATGGAGGCCCAGAACCTGTGCCAGGCGGTGGACGAGCACCTGAAGGAGACCCAGGCCCAGTACCAGACCCTGGAGCGCAAGTACAGCAAGGCCAAGAGGCTCATCAAGGAGTACCAGCAGAAGTGAGGGCAGCACCGGGCACCCATCCTGCCCCTGGGCACCCATCCACCCCTGGGCACCCACCCTCCCCCTGGGCACCCATCCACCCTGGGCACCCATCCTTCCTTGGGCACCCATCCACCCTGGGCACCCATCCTGCCCCTGGGCACCCATCCACCCCTGGGCACCCATCCTCCCCCTGGGCACCCATCCACCCTGGGCACCCATCCTGCCCCTGGGCACCCATCCTTTCCTTGGGCACCCATCCTTCCTTGGGCACCCATCCACCCCTGGGCATCTATCCATCCCTAGGCACCCATCCTCCCCCTGGGCACCCATCCATCCCTGGGCACTCATCCTTCCCTGGGCACCAAACCCTTCCTGGGCAGCCCTGATCCCTGGGCATGAAACCATCCCCCGGGAGCTCCCTGAGCACCACCCTCCCGCACTGAGCAGGATCCCTCCCTGGCCCCCACGCCCTGGGGTCCCTCCTCGCCCTGCCCCCGTGCCCAGGGCATCCCCGGGCTGTGCCCGGCGCGGCGCGGGGAGGTGATGGAGCCCCCCGGCGCCGGTGCCCGCAGGGAGATCGAGTTCCTGAAGAAGGAGACGGCGCAGCGCCGCGTGCTGGAGGAGTCGGAGCTGGCGCACAAGGAGGAGATGGAGAAGCTGCAGGAGAAGGTGGGCACCGGGCGCCGGGACGCAGGCTGCCCCTGAGCGCCCCCCCGGGCACAGCCGGACCAGGCCTCGGCCTCGGCCTCGCCACCGCCGCCCAGCCCCCGGCCCGCTCCGCGCCGCTCCGCCACGCCGCCCCCCGCTGGACCCCGGCGTGCAGCACAGCCGATGTGCCCCGGGCGCTGCCCCGTGCCAGCCGCTGGATCCCCAGCATGGATCACAGCAGATCTGCCCCGGGCGCTGCCCCGTGCCAGCCGCTGGATCCCCAGCATGGATCACAGCCGATCTGCCCCGGGCGCTGCCCCGTGCCAGCCGCTGGATCCCCAGCATGGATCACAGCCGATCTGCCCCAGGCGCTGCCCCGTGCCAGCCGCTGGATCCCCAGCATGGATCACAGCAGATCTGCCCCGGGCGCTGCCCCGTGCCAGCCGCTGGATCCCCAGCATGGATCACAGCCGATGTGCCCCGGGCGCTGCCCCGTGCCAGCCGCTGGATCCCCAGCATGGATCACAGCAGATCTGCCCCGGGCGCTGCCCCGTGCCAGCCGCTGCATCCCGGGGATGGAGCACAGCAGGTCTGGCATGGGGGCTGCCCCGTGCCAACCACTGGATCCTGGGATGGAGCACAGCAGATCTGCCCTGGGCGCTGCCCTGTGCCAGCCACTGGATCCTGGGATGGAGCACAGCAGATCTGCCCTGGGCGCTGCCCTGTGCCAGCCACTGGATCCCCAGCATGGATCACAGCAGATCTGCCCTGGGCGCTGCCCCGTGCCAGCCGCTGGATCCCCAGCATGGATCACAGCAGATCTGCCCTGGGCACTGCCTTGCACCAGCCACTGGATCCCAGGGATGGATCACAGCAGATCTGCCTCAGGCACTGCCTTGTACCAGCCACTGGATCCCGGGGATGGATCACAGCAGATCTGCCTCAGGCACTGCCTTGTGTCAGCCACTGGATCCCTTGGATGGATCACAGCAGATCTTGCTTGGGTGCTGCCCTGTGCCAGCCACTGGATCCCCAGCATGGATCACAGCAGATCTGCCTCAGGCACTGCCTTGTACCAGCCACTGGATCCCAGGGATGGATCACAGCAGATCTGCCTCAGGCACTGCCTTGTGCCAGCCACTGGATCCCTTGGATGGATCACAGCAGATCTTGCTTGGGTGCTGCCCTGTGCCAGCCACTGGATCCCCAGCATGGATCACAGCAGATCTGCCTCAGGCACTGCCTTGTGCCAGCCACTGGATCCCAGGGATGGATCACAGCAGATCTGACTTGGGCTCTGCCTTGTGCCAACCACTGGATCCCTTGGATGGAGCACAACAGATCTGGCTTGAGTGCTGCCTTGTGCCAGCCACTGGATCCCAGGGATGGATCACAGCAGATCTGCCTTGGGCACTGCCTTGTGCCAGCCACTGGATCCCCAGCATGGAGCACAGCAGATCTTGCTCGGGCACCATCTTGTGCCAGCTGCTGGATCCTACATCACAGGGCAGGAGTGGAGCTGAGTGGACTGCTGGCTCCCCTCTGGACCAAGCTCCAGCCACTGGATCCCACACTGGATCACAGGGGATCTGCTTTGGGCACGGTCTCCCTCTGGATTGTGCTGCTGCCGCTGTGCCCTGCGCCGGATCGCAGTGGATCTGCTCGGGTGCTGGTGCACGCCCGATCCTCCTCCTGGCACTGGATCCCACACTGGATTGCAGTGGATCTGCTTAGGGTCGGGGCACAGTGGATCCTGCTTCAGGGTCTGGCATGCCACAGTGGATCGAAGGAGATCTCGGGCGCTGGGTCCCCTGACTGCTTGCGCGGGATCCCGCAGTGGCTCCTGGCAGAGCGACGCGAGGCACGGGGCCGCACTCGATCCTCTGTTGGATCCCATGCTGGTCATGCTGGATCCCACCACAGATCCCACTGGATTCCATGCTAGCCACGCCGGATCCCCCCCGGGGGCGGGGCCAGAGCTGTGCTGGGTCATAGCGGATCCTCCGCGGGGTCACCGGATCCCTTGGGATCCTGCAGCGCCCGGGCGGCCGCTCCGGGTTGGAACGGGTGGGAATGGGGGGCAGGGGGGTAGCAGCTGCCTGGCTGAGGGGGGGCACCAGGTGGGCAGTGTGTGTGGGGGTGCCCCTGGCACCTAGCAGAGCCCCCCCCATGCGCCCCCCACTTTGCACCCTCCTCCAGCACCCCCAGAACGTTCCCCAGCGCCCCACAGAGACTCAGCCCCTGCCTGCCTGCAGTCCCCCCCCCCCCCCCCGTGCCCCCTTCCTGCCCCCACAGCCCCACACTGCCCCTCCAGCCCCCTGCCCTCCCTGGCCCCTGCCTCTGGCCCCTGCCTCTGGCCCCTGCCTCTGGCCCCCTTTGTCTGCCCCCTCCCCTCCCCAGCACCTCCATGTTCTGCCCCTGCCTTGTCCTGTCTGCCCAGTCCCCATCTCCATGTCTCTGGTCCTTGTATCTCCAGCCCTGTCCCCCCACCCCAGTGTCCCCCCCACCCCAGTGTCCCCCACCGCAGTGTCCCCCCCACCCCAGTGTCCCCCACCGCAGTGTCCCCCCCACCCCAGTGTCCCCCCTGCCGTTGCCCCCCTCCATGGAGCCACATCCTGTCCCCCATCCCCATGGCCCCATTCCTGTAGCCCCCCCCTCCTGCATCCCCTATCCCCCTGGCCCCACACCTGTGTCTCCATCCTCGTGTTTCCATCCCCATCTCCCCATCCCTCTCTCCCCTCTCCCTATATCCTCATCCTGTCCCCCCCCCGTGTTCCCATCCCCTCACCCTCACCCTGCTGTCTTCACCCAGCCCCCCCTTATCCTGTGTGTGTCTCCCCCCATCTCCATCCCCATGTTCCCATCCCTCTCTCCCTATATCCTCATCCTGTCTCCCTCCCCATCCCTGTGTTCCCATCCCCTCACCCTCATCCTATCTTCACCCAGCCCCCCCTTATCCTGTGTGTGTCTCCCCCCCATCTCCATGTCCCCATCCCCATATCCCTGCCCTGCCTCCCCCATGCCCCCACCCTCACATCCTCATCCTGTCCCCCTCCCCAGCCCAATGTCCTCATCCCAGTATCCTCATCCATTCCCCCCCATCCTGTGTGTCCCTCCCCCCACTTCCATATCCATATTCCCATGTCCATGTCCCTAGCCCTGTCCCTTTCAACCCTATCACGTCCTCCCCGCCCCCCATATTCACACCCATGTCACTGTGCCCCCCACCCACGACCCCCCCCAGCCCTGTTCCATCCCTTCCCCCCCCATTCCATATCCCTGTTCTCATATCCATGTCCCCACCCCTATATCCCCACCCTGACCCTTCCAGCCCTATCATGTGTGTGTCCCCCCCCCATATTCACACCCATGTCACTGTGGCCCCCCCATGGCCTTGTTCCACCCCCCCCCATTCCATATCCATGTTCTCATGCCCCTGTCCCTAGCCCTGTCCCTTTCAACCCTATCACATCCTCCCCCCCCCCCCAATTCACACCCATGTCACTGTGCCCCCCCCCATGTCCCTGTTCCATCCCCCCCCATTCCATACCCGTGTTCTCATATCCATATCCCCATGTCCTCACCCCTGAGCCCTCCTTCCCTACCATGTGCCGCCCCCACCACGTTGCTGCGTCCCTCCTGTGCCCCCCCGCCCCCCAGCTTCTCCCTCTCCCCCCCCCCCCCCCCCCCCCCGCTGAGACCTCTTCCCTTTGCTGTTTTTCAGATCTCCGAACTGGAGGCCAAGCTGCAGACACTGAAAAATTCCAACCCGACTTAAACCACCCTCAAACCGCAGCGATTTTGAAAGGGGGGGGGGGGGGGGGGGGGGGGGGGGGGGGGGGGGGAAGGGAAGGGGAGGGGCACACACACACACCCCACACCCCCCCACACCCACCCCCCACCCCCCGCCCCGCCCCTCACCGCCCGCCGCCCCCCAGCCCCGTCCTCACCGGCGAGGAGGCAAAGCCCTCCCCACCCCCAACCCCCCCCCTTGCCAAGGCCTCCTGGTGCTCCCCCCCCCCGGCCCCCCGGTTCCCCACTTAGGGGCACAGAGAGCGGAGGAGGGGGGGGGGGGGTCGGGGTGCGTCTCTTGGGGGGGTGGGTTGAGATGGGGGGGGCGGACACCCCGCGTTCGTGTCTGTGTCCAGTGTGAGTCTCGTGGTAACGTGATGGACTGATTGGGGGGGTTGGGGGGGGCGACCCCCGACCCCTTCGACGTGATCCGCCCCCCCCCCCCCCCCCGCCCCAGGACACCTCGGTTGGACGCTGTTGGGGAGGGGGCAGGCAGAAATGTGTCGTCCGTCGTCCCCCCACCTCCGGCCCCCCCATTCCAAATGTGAGCCATAGTGGGGAGCCAGGAGGGGGTGCACTGGAAGCCCCCCCCCCCCCCCCCCCCCCCTCCCAGCTTCTCCTTTTGGGACTCACCTGGACCGCAGGCTGGGGGCGGGGGGGGGAAGGGATGGGGCAGCAGTTGGTTGCCTTTTGGCTCCCCCCCCCCCCCCCAATGGACTCGACCCCAGCCCCACAACGCTGTGCCCCCCCCCCCCCCGGTTCAGTGCCCAGGACACCGCAGACCTTCACCGCGGAGGGGGGGACCCCAAGTGCCCCCTCGGTCCCCCCCCCGCACCTTCCCAGTGCCACCACCACCGGGCCTCAGCCTTTGCCAATCCCTGCAGCGGGCATAGGGGCGGGCGGGGGGGCGGGGGGTCGGTGGGTGTGGGGGGTGGGCATTGACCTCACCACAGCCCCCCCCCTGCCTCCCCCCCTCCAGCACCCTCCTGCGGGGACACAGCCGGGGGGGTGCTCCCGGTGCCCCCCAGCACCTGCCACAACCCTCCCCGAGCCCAGGGCTTTTGCCTTCCCTGGGTGGGGAGGGGACCACACCAAGGGGGGGGAGGGTCCCCCTCCAGGGTAGGGGGGGGGGGGGGCTGCTCTCACCTGCCGCCTCCCCCCCCTCCCCAAACTGTAAATACACCCCCACCCCCCAAAAAAAATCACAGTATTCCTCTGGGGCTGGGACCCCCCCACCCCTGAGCAACCCCAGCCGGGGCAGAGGGTCCCAAACCCTCAGCCTGGGCTTGGGAGGGGGGAGAGGGAGACCCCTTTATTTTTTCGTTTCTCTTTTGTGTCCCCCCCCCTCCCAACCCCTCCCTAACCTCCCCCTCCCCTCCCCCCCCCCAAGTCTCCGACAGTAACTGGATGTGGGGGCAACCGGGAGCCAGAGCTGGGAAGGGGGGGGGGGGGGGGGGGCACATTGGGGGGGGGGAAAAACGGGGTGGAAGCTGGGGGTGGGGGGGGTGGGGGTCGGGGTGGGGGGTTGGGGGAGGGTATTTAAGGCGGGGTGGGGGTGGTCGGGGAGCGCGAGCCCCGGGGGGGGGAGGGGCTGGGGTTATTTAATCTCCCCCGTAGACCTGTGGCTGTATATATCTATATATATGTACCTATGTATGTAACGGTCCTCGGTTTGTAACGCAGCGGCCGCGCCTCCCCCCGACCATAAAAGCACGGCCTCGGCCCCCCCCCCCCACTCCCCGCCTCCCTTCTCCCCCTAACGGGGCGCGCTGGGAGGGGCTGGGTGCGCTGGGGAGGGGGGCGGTGGAGATTGGGAGGATCGGGAGGGGTTGGGGGGGACCGGGATGGGTTTGAGGGCACAGAGAGAAGGGGAAAGGATTGAGGGGATAAGGAGGGGAGGGAGGGATTGGGGGGGACTGGGAAGGACTGGGGGGACTGAGAGGGCTAGGGGAGGTGGGAAGATTGGGGGCGACCGGGATGGGTTTGAGGGTACAGAGAGGAGGGGAAAGGATTGAGGGGTTAAGGAGGGGAGGGAGGGATTGAAGGGGCTGGGAAGGACTGGAGGGACTGGGAGGTCCAGGGGAGATTGGAGGACTGGGGACGACTGGGATGGGATTGAGGGAAAGGACTGAGGGGACTGGGAAGGACTGGGTGGACTGGGAGGTCCAGGGGAGATTGGAGGACTGGGGACGACTGGGATGGGTTTGAGGGAAAGGACTGAGGGGACTGGGAAGGACTGGGTGGACTGGGAGGTCTAGGGGAGGTGGGAGGATTGGGGGCGACTGGGATGGGTTTAAGGGCACAGAGAGGAGGGGAAAAGATTGAGGGGATAAGGAGGAGAGGGAGGGATTGAAGAGGCTGGGAAGGACTGGGGGGACTGGGAGGATTGGGGGCGTTGGATGGATGGATTTGAGGGCACAGGGAGGAGGGGAAAGGATTGAGGGGATAAGGAGGAGAGGGAGGGATTGGGGAGGACTGGGAAGGATTGGGGGGTCTGAGAGGGCTAGGGGAGCTGGGAGGATTGGGGGCGACTGGGATGGGTTTGAGGGTACAGAGAGGAGGGGAAAGGATTGAGGGGACAAGGAGGGGAGGAAGAGATTGAGGGGGCTGGGAAGGACTGGGGGTACTGGGAGGAACTGGGGGTACTGGAGGTCTAGGGAAGGTGGGAGGATTGGGGGGCGTTGGGGGGAACAGGGGTGGGTTTGAGGGCACAGAGAGGAGGGGAAAAGATTGAGGGGATAAGGAGGAGAAGGAGGGATTGGGGGGGTGGGAAGGATTGAGGGGACTGGGAAGGACTGGGGGGGCTGGGAGCTCTAGGGGAGCTTGGGGGATTGGGGGCGACTGGGATGGGTTTGAGGGTACAGAGAGGAGGGAAAAGGATTGAGGGGATAAGGAGGGGAGGGAGGGATTGAGGGGGCTGGGGGAATAAGAAGAGGGAAGAATTGAAGGGACTGGGAAGGACTGGGGGTGCTGGGAAGGATTTGGGGTACTGGGAGGAGTAGGAAATAAGGGAGGGGGAGAACTGGGAAGGATTTGGGGTACGGGAAAAGCTTTGGGGTACTGGGAAGGATTGGGAGCGCTGGGAAGGGCTGGGGGGCACTGGAAGGGCTGAGGGGCACTGGAAGGGCTGGGAAGGATAGAGGGCAGTGGAAGGGCTGGGGGGGCACTGGAAGGGCTGGGAAGGATTCAGGGCAGTGGAAGGGCTGGGGGGGCACTGGAAGGGCTGGGAAGGATTCAGGGCAGTGGAAGGGCTGGGGGGCACTGGAAGGGCTGGGAAGGATAGAGAGCAATGGAAGGGCTGGGGGGCAGTGGAAGGGCTGGGGGGGCAGTGGAAGGGCTGGGAAGGATAGAGGGCAGTGGAAGGGCTGGGGGGGCACTGGAAGGGCTGGGAAGGATAGAGGGCAGTGGAAGGGCTGGGAAGGATTCAGGGCAGTGGAAGGGCTGGGGGGCAGTGGAAGGGCTGGGAAGGATAGAGGGCAGTGGAAGGGCTGGGGGGCACTGGAAGGGCTGGGAAGGATTCAGGGCAGTGGAAGGGCTGGGGGGCACTGGAAGGGCTGGGAAGGATAGAGGGCAGTGGAAGGGCTGGGGGGCACTGGAAGGGCTGGGAAGGATAGAGGGCAGTGGAAGGGCTGGGGGGCACTGGAAGGGCTGGGAAGGATAGAGGGCAGTGGAAGGGCTGGGGGGCACTGGAAGGGCTGGGAAGGATAGAGGGCAGTGGAAGGGCTGGGGGGCAGTGGAAGGGCTGGGAAGGATAGAGGGCAGTGGAAGGGCTGGGGGGCACTGGAAGGGCTGGGAAGGGCTGGGGTTGGCACTGAGGCCACTGGGATGCCGCAGGCGCTGTCCGTTCAGCACCGCGCACCGGGGCCGAGCCGAGCCTGAACCGGGCCAGAACCGGGCCGGGCCAAGCCGGGCGGGGCGGGGCGGGGCGGCTGATCCCGGTCCCCCCCCTCCCCCTTTCCGGCCGCTTCCGGGTTCCTGTCGTCGTCCCCCCCCGCGGCCCCCGGCCCGGCGGGGCGGCCCGGCCCGGCTCGGCTCGGCTCAGCTCGGCTCCCGGCGACGGGAGGTGCTCAGGATGCCCGAGGAGCGCGGGTGAGTCGGGGCCGGGGTGGGGGGAAAGGGGAGCAGGGCGTGACCCCCGGTACAGCCCCATCCACCGGTGAGCATACCCGTACAGCGCTCCGGCCCCGGTAGAGCATCTCCGGTACAGCCCCCAGGCCCCGGTACAGCCCCTCCCAACCCCCGGTACGGCCCCATCTCCCTGTACAGCATCTCCGGTACAGCCCCCAGGCCCCGGTACAGCCCCTCCCAAGCCCCGGTACGGCCCCATCTCCCTGTACAGCATCTCCGGTACAGCCCCCAGGCCCCGGTACAGCCCCTCCCAAGCCCCGGTACGGCCCCATCTCCCTGTACAGCATCTCCGGTACAGCCCCCAGGCCCCGGTACAGCCCCTCCCAAGCCCCGGTACGGCCCCATCTCCCTGTACAGCATCTCCGGTACAGCCCCCAGGCCCCGGTACAGCCCCTCCCAACCCCCGGTACGGCCTCATCTCTGGTACAGCCCCGATGCAGCCCCCTCCCCACCCCTCGTTCAGCATCCTCGGTACAACCCCGTCCCCAAACAGTATCTCCGGTACAACCCCTTCCCCCCCCGCCCCCCCCCCAGGTACAGCATCCCCAGGACAGCCCCACCCCTGGTACAGCATCCCCAGTTCAGCGCCCCCCACCCCGGTAAAGCCCCCCCGGTACATGATCCCGGGTACAGCCCTCCCCCTCCCCCCGCTATGACAGCACCCTGCCCTCCCGGCAATGTCTCTGTCGTGTCTCCCCCCACCCATCGCAGCCCACCCTCCCTGCCCTGCCCCCCACCCCGGGCCGCTCTTTGGGGGTAGGGATGGGGGGGGGGGGCAGCTGGCCTCGCCTGTGACCCCCTCCGCAGCTCCCATTACCTCACCAGCCCCCCCACCCCTCCCCCCGCCCCTGAGACCCCCAAATACCGGGGAAGAGGAGGGGGGGGGGGGGGGGAGAGGTTAACCTCTGTTCTGCAAAGACCTCCCCCAGCAGCTCCCCCCCCCCCCCCCCAGCCTGCTCTGACCCCCACCCCCCACCCTCGATTTCCCCTCCCGCGGGGATGGGGTTGGGGGGGGGGGGCTGTATCCTGCTCCCCCTCACGCCCCTGAGCCCCACGGGGGACACTGGGATCGCTGGGAGGGTACGGGGGGGGGGGTCGCTCTTGCCAAGGGGCTGGGTGCACTGGGTGCTGAATGACCGTGTCCCCCCCGTGTCCCCACCCCCCCATGTCCCCTCTGTCCCCAGCCCTCTCCCACCATGTCGGTCTCCAAACTGCAGGACGTGGATGAGGTTTTTGGTGAGTCTCACCCCCTGGGGGAGGGTGGGGGGTGGCTCGTGGGGTGACAAAACCACCCGTGGGTGCTGGCCCTGTGGGTCCCCCCCCACGTCACACCCCCCCCTCCCCTTTCCTCCCCCCTGCTCCTCCTGCCTGCCGGGGGTGAGGAGCACACAGCCCAGGGCTGGGCTCGGGGACATCGTGGTTGGGGACACAGGGGTGGGCACGGGGAGGGACATGTGGGGTGCAGGGGACAGGGTGGAGTGGGGACATGCATGGGGGAGGGGGACAGGGGCACAGGGACGTGAGGACGTGGGGGACACAGGGACACACAGGAGGGGCAGAGGGGTGGCACAGGCATGGGGACACAGCAGGGGCCGTGGGCATGGGGACAGAGCAGGGGCCGTGGGCATGGGGACACAGCCCAGGGCTGCTCCTCAGGCTGGGGCTGGGGTGCAGGAAGCCACAGCAGGGCAGGGCCATCAGCCCTGGTCCTCCCCCAGCGGGTGACAGGGCACACTCTGGCCCCCAGGGACAGCCCCTGCTCCCCTCCCCGTGCTGGGGCACCTCTGAACACTTCTCTCTGTCCCTCTGTCCCCTGTCCCACCCTCCCGGGGTGTCCCCCTCCACGCACGGTCCCACTGCTGCCCTCTCCCTCTCCCACTCCCCCCTTCTCTGCTGGGCTCCTCCAACTCTCCTACCCTGTCCCCATGTCCTGCTGTCCTTCTGTCCCCTCCCCACCGGGCTGGCCTTCTCCTCCTGACTGTCTGCCCACTGCTTCCTTCGATGCTCTCCTGTCCCCTTCTCCCTGGCCCCTGGCCCTCCATCCCTGGCCCTCCATCTGCTTTACCTGGCCTTACCCATCCCTCCATCCACCCAACTTTCCACCCACCCATCCATCCATCCTTCCACCCACCCATTCATCCATCCACCCTTCCACCCATCCACCCATCCATCCTTCCATCCACCCTTCCACCCATCCATCCACCCATCCATCCATCCATCCATCCATCCATCCATCCATCCATCCATCCATCCATCCATCCCTCCCTCCCTCCCTCCATCCTTCCCTCCATCCATCCATCCACCCATCCATCCCCCCCTTCCCCATCTCCCCCCCAACCTGCCCCCCCCCCCGCCCCCTGTCCGTCTGTCTCTCTCTCTCTGCCCCGGTCTCTCTTTCACCCCCAGATTTTACCGCTGTGGTTCCAGAGACCCCGCGGCTGGACAGCAGCCTGCAGAAGGCTCGGGCCCGGCTGCTAGCCAAGGGCCGCCGGCAGCGGCCGTCCCGCTCCCGCCTGCGAGACAGCGCCAGCTCCACCGAGGGGGACGAGGGCCCCGAGCCCACGGTGAGCCCCGAGCCCACGGTGAGCCCCCGGCAGGGCACACAGCCCCACGAGGACACCACGGCTGCCACAGGCACCGACACCCCCTCCCCAGCCCCCATGCTGTGTGCCCCTCCTGGGGGTGAGGGGGATGGTGACCCCCGCGGCATCCTCACCCTGCTGCCTTGAGGGCATGGTGGGCTCTGGGGGATCCCTGCCCAGCTGCTCCCAGCCCCTCACCACCACCTCATGCCAGGAGGGGCTGGTGGGCACTGGGGGATCCCTGCCCTTTGCTCCCAGCCCCTCACCACTACCTCATGCCAGGAGGGGCTGGTGGGCTCTGGGGGATCCCTGCCCAGCTGCTCCCAGCCCCTCACCACCACCTCATGCCAGGACGGGCTGGTGGGCACTGGGGGATCCCTGCCCAGCTGCTCCTAGCCCCTCACCAACACCTCATGCCAGGAGGGGCTGGTGGGCACCCCCTCGCCCAAATCCTGCCACAGCTCGGACAGCTCTCCCGGCTTCGCCCGCCGCGATGCCCGGCCCCAGCGGCACAGTGAAGGTGAGACCCAGCCCCGCCCCCGGACACCCCCCCCCGGCACTCCCCTGACACCCATGTGGGGGGCAGTGGGTGACACCATCACCATCACCATCACCACCACCCCCCTGCAGATGACAGCCGGGACATGAGCCCCCCCGAGCCGGGCAGCCCCACCGTGGGGCTCGACAAGAAAACCAGGAGGAAGTTCCTGGATTTGGGGTGAGACCTGGCCTGGGGGTGGTGGGGGAGGGCTGGAGGTGAGGCTGGGGGGGACGTGGAGAAGGGATGGAAGGATGCAGGAAGGGCTGGAGAGAGAGAAAGGGGCTAGAGGGGGGTGGAGAAGGAGTAGGGGAACGCAGAAAGGGGTGGAGAAGGGATAGGGAGGCCCAGGGGGAGGGGGAATGGAATGGGATGGAGAGAGGGATGAAGGAGTGGGTGGAGAAGGGATAGAGAGGGAATGAAGTGAGAGAGAGGGATGGAGAGGGATGCAGGAAAGGATGGAGAAGGGAATGGAGAGGCGGGGAAAGAAGGGGAGGAAAGAAGGGGGGAAAAAAAGAGGGCCAAAAAGGGGGGGGAAAGAAGGGAGGGGAAAGAAGGGGAGAAGAAGGGGGGGAAGAGGGAGAAAGGGGGGAAAGAGGGGGCAGAAAGAAGGTAGAGAGGGGTTGAAGGAGGATGGAGTGGGACAGAAAGGGAATGGATGGGGGCCAGAGGAATGAATGGAAGGGGACTGAGGGGGGATGGAGGGGAGAATTGGGGGGGGGGGAGGGAAGGGATGGAGGGGAGGATTGAGGGGGAATGGTGGAGGCTAGAGGGATGCAGGAAGCGCTGAAGAGGGATGGATGGATGGAGGGAAGGATTAAAGGCTTCAGAGGTGCAAGGGAGGATGAAGAGGTGCCTGGAGGGATGGAAAGCCGGAGGTGGGATGCAGGGCGGGAGGAGGGTCCCGTGAGGGGGTGGTTTCTGAGGATGGATGGAGCTGGGGCTCGGGGCCGGGGGGTGGGGGGCGCACAGTCATCAGGGCACCCTGTTCCCCCCTTCCCCCCGCCCCTCCCCCCCATCCATCTCCTTCCTGCCCAGGGTGACCCTGCGCCGGGCGTCCTCCAGCAAGAGCCGCAAGGAGAAGGGCAGCAACCGGCGCTCGATGGGCAGCAGGTGAGGGCACCCCCAAATTCCGGGGGGGAGGGGGGCACCGGGGGCCAGCCCTGGGATCCTAATGTGGCTTTGTCCCCAGGGAGGCAGTGGAGGGGTCGGGCCGCCCCTCGGGGTCACCCTTCCTGCCCTTCTCCTCCTGGTTCTCGGACGGCGCAAGGGGCTCAGCCTCCCCTGGCTCTGCGTCCCCTGCAGGCTCCCCCCGGCACGAGGGGCTGAGCCCCAACAAATCTGCCTCCCAGGTCAGTGCCTGGGCTGGGGGGGGGGGGCTGGGGGCACAGGGGAGGGGGTGGCAGCCCCACAGGGACAGGAAAGAAGGACCTTGGCCCTCCTAGGGGTTAGGTTCTTGTGCTGTAAGGCAAGAGGTCAAAGCCACCTCTGGGGGCAGGGGACAGAGATCCACAGAGCTATAGGGCAGGGAGTTAAAGGTCCAGGGGGTCAAGAGAGCTATAGGGAAGGGAGTCAGACCTCCAGAGGGTCAAGAGAGCTATAGGGCAGGGAGTTAAAGGTCCAGAGGGTCAAAGAGAGCTATAGGGAAGGGAGTCAGAGCTCCAGAGGGTCAAGAGAGCTATAGGGAAGGGAGTCAGAGCTCCAGAGGGTCAAGAGAACTATAAGGGAAGGTATCAAAGCCTCAGAGGGTCAAGAGAGCTATAGAGGAGGGAGTTAAATCTTCAGAGGGTCAAGAGAGCTACAGGGAAGGGAGTCAAAGCCTCACAGGGTCAAGAGAGCTACAGGGAAGGGATCCAAGATAGATCTGAGGGGGATTCAAGACCCCATAGGGTTGGGTAACTACAGGGAGAGGGATCAGAGCCCACTGGGGTCAAGATACCTATAGGGGAGGAGGTCAAACCCCCACAGGGTTCAAGATAGTTATAGAGCAGGAGATCAAAGCTCTGCAGGGTCAAGAGAGCTTTAGGGGAGGTCCAGAGCAGGGCCACGAGGAGGAGCAGAGGGCTGGAGCTGCTCTGCTGTGAGCACAGACTGAGGGAGTTGGGGTTGTGCAGGCTGGAGAGGAGAAGGCTCCCAGGAGATCTCATTGTGGCCTTCCAGGATCTGCAGGGGGCTGCAGGAAAGCTGGGGAGGGACTTTGGAGGGTGTCAGGGAGGGATAGGGCTGGGGGGAATGGAGCAAAATTAGAAGTGGGGAGATTCAGCTTGGATGTGAGGAAGGAGTTGTTCCCCAGGAGGTTGGTGAGAGCCTGGCACAGGCTGCCCAGGGGGGTGGTGGAAGCCTCCTGCCTGGAGGTGTTTGCAGCCAGGCTGGAGGTGGCTGTGAGCAACCTGCTGTGGTGTGAGGTGTCCCTGCCCATGGCAGGGGGGTTGGAGCTGGCTGAGCCTTGAGCTCCCTTCCAGCCCTGACCATCCTCTGGCTGTGATCCCACGGGAGCCCCACGGGGCTGGGTAACTTCAGGGGGAAGGCTCTGAGCTCTGTAGGGCCAGGCCAGCTTCAGGGGTGAGCAGCCCTAGAGGGAGGATGGCTATGGGGAGGGTGCTGGGGTGGGGGGCAGCAGCAGCCCTGCCCTCCCCCCCCTTCCCCCTCCTGCTGCCCCAGGACTCGACGCTGAGCGAGGACTCTCCGCCGCCCAGCGCCAGCCCGCGGCTGCCTGGCCCCCCCAGCACCAAGTGCTCCTACCCCTACCACACCCTCTCCCAGTCCTCAGACGAGGTGAGAGCTTCTGGGGGGGGGGGGGGAAGGAAGGGGTGGAGGTTGGGGTGGCCTCCCCCCAGGGGGATCCCTCCCCCAGTTCACATGCAGCTCTCTGTGCCCAGTTCCTGGACGAGCCCCCGGGGGTGGCCGCGGGCTGGACGTGCCAGCAGGTGGGGCAGTGGCTGGAGAGCCTCAACCTGGAGCAGTATGTGGAGGAGTTCTCAGCCCACAGCATCGATGGCCCACGGCTCCTGCACCTTGATGGAGCCAAGCTCAAGGTACAGGGCTTGGAGGCGGGGGGGGGAACCCCCTATTGTGCTGGGGTGCAGGGGTTCTAGGTACCCCAAGGGGCTGGGGTGTAGGGCGAGAGGTTCTAGGTACACCAAGGAGGTGTTCCAGGTAGTAGAAGGTCTGGGAGGGTTCCAGGTATCCCAACAGGGTGATCAATGGGAGAGCTCTGGGAGGGTTCCAGGTATCCCAACAGGGTGCTCCATGGGACAGCTCTGGGAGGGTTCCAGGTATCCCAACAGGGTGATCAATGGGAGAGCTCTGGGAGGGTTCCAGGTATCCCAACAGGGTGATCAATGGGAGAGCTCTGGGAGGGTTCCAGGTATCCCTACAGGGTGCTCCATGGGACAGCTCTGGGAGGGTTCCAGGTATCCCTACAGGGTGCTCCATGGGACAGCTCTGGGAGGGTTCCAGGTATCCCAACAGGGTGCTCCAAGGAACAGCTCTGGGAGGGTTCCAGGTATCCCAACAGGGTGCTCCATGGGACAGCTCTGGGAGGGTTCCAGGTATCCCAACAGGGTGCTCCAAGGGACAGCTCTGGGAGGGTTCCAGGTATCCCAACAGGGTACTCCAAGGGACAGCTCTGGGAGGGTTCCAGGTATCCCTACAGGGTGCTCCATGGGACAGCTCTGGGAGGGTTCCAGGTATCCCAACAGGGTGCTCCATGGGACAGCTCTGGGAGGGTTCCAGGTATCCCAACAGGGTGGTCAATGGGAGAGCTCTGGGAGGGTTCCAGGTATCCCAACAGGGTACTCCAAGGGACAGCTCTGGGAGGGTTCCAGGTATCCCAACAGGGTGCTCCAAGGGACAGCTCTGGGAGGGTTCCACCAGGGTACTCAGTTCTGCTGGGGTGCAGAGGTTCTAGGTACCCCAATGGGCTGGGGTGTAGGGCAAGAGGTTCTAGGTACACCAAGGAGGTGTTCCAGGGAGTGAAAGGTCAGGGAGGGTTCTAAGTAGTCCAACAGGGTGCTCCATGGGACAGCTCTGGGGCTTGTGCAGGTACCCCAGGGGGGTGGTACCCTGAGGGCTGGGTGGTGCAGGGACCCCCAGGGGCTGGTCCCGGGGGGCAGGGCTGGGTGGTGCAGGGACCCCAGGGGCCGGTGCCGGGGGCAGGGCTGGGCGCTGCAGGGACCCCCAGGGGCCGGTCCCGGGGGGGTGCCGGGGGCAGGGCTGGGCGCTGCAGGGACCCCAGGGGCCGGTCCCGGGGGGGTGCCGGGGGCAGGGCTGGGCGCTGCAGGGACCCCAGGGGCCGGTCCCGGGGGGGTGCCGGGGGCAGGGCTGGGCGCTGCAGGGACCCCAGGGGCCGGTCCCGGGGGGTGCCGGGGGCAGGGCTGGGCGCTGCAGGGACCCCAGGGGCCGGTGCCGGGGGGGTGCCGGGGGCAGGGCTGGGCGGTGCAGGGACCCCAGGGGCCGGTCCCGGGGGGTGCCGGGGGCAGGGCTGGGCGCTGCAGGGACCCCAGGGGCCGGTCCCGGGGGGGTGCCGGGGGCAGGGCTGGGCGCTGCAGGGACCCCAGGGGCCGGTGCCGGGGGCAGGGCTGGGCGCTGCAGGGACCCCAGGGGCCGGTGCCGGGGGCAGGGCTGGGCGCTGCAGGGACCCCAGGGGCCGGTCCCGGGGGGGTGCCGGGGGCAGGGCTGGGCGCTGCAGGGACCCCCAGGGGCCGGTGCCAGGGGGGTGCCGGGGGCAGGGCTGGGCGCTGCAGGGACCCCAGGGGCCGGTCCCGAGGGCAGGGCTGGGCGCTGCAGGGACCCCAGGGGCCGGTGCCAGGGGGGTGCCGGGGGGCAGGGCTGGGTGCTGCAGGGACCCCAGGGGCCGGTGCCGGGGGCAGGGCTGGGGGCAGGGCTGGGCGCTGCAGGGACCCCAGGGGCCGGTGCCAGGGGGGTGCCGGGGGCAGGGCTGGGTGGGCAGTGCCCGGCTGTGCCGCAGGCGCTGGGGGTGGGCAGCTCCCAGGACCGAGCTGTGCTGAAGAGGAAGCTGAAGGAGCTGAGCCTGGCGGTGGAGAAGGAGCGCAAGGCGCAGGAGAAGGCGGAGAGGCAGAGAGAGAAGCAGAAGAAGAAGGACCAGGAGCAGCGAAGGAGCTGAAGGGGAGGGGGCTGGGAGCGCCCCCGCACCCCCTCCCCAGCCCCCAAGGCCTCCCCCGGGGACAGCCCAGGGGACAGCTGGCCGGGGCAGGGGACAGGCCCCCGCGGCCAAGGGCTGGCGGTGCCAGGCTGAGACGGGCACAGAGCGATGGGTGCCCCCCCCCCGGCCCCTCCTCCAGTCACCCCCTCCCTGCCTGCACCCCTGCACCCCACGGGCACAGTCTGGGCCCCCTCCCCCCCCCGCCAGGGGGCTCTTTTCTGGATGCAAATGGCACGTCGGACCCCCCCACAGCCCCCTCCCCATCCCTCACCCCCCCACACACACATCCCGCTCCAAAGGGTCTGGGGGGGCTCAGAGGCACCACTCTCACCTCTCCCCCCCCCCCCCCCCCCCAGCACTGGCTAAGGGCAGTGCATGGCCTCACCTCCTCCCCCCCACCCCAGACACAGATCCCCCCCAAAGCTGGGGTGTGGGGAGTGAATTCAGACCCCCCCTCCACACACATCCCACTCCAAAGGGTCTGGGGGGGCTCACAGGCACCCCTCTCACCTACCCCCCCCCAGCACTGGCCAAGGGCAGTGCATGGCCTCACCTCCTGCCCCCCCCCCCCCCCAGATACAGACCTCCCCCAAAGCTGGGGTGTGGGGAGTGAATTCAGACCCCCCCCTCTCCCCCCCCCCCAGCCCCCAATCAGTGCCCTGGGAGACCCCCCCAGGAAATAAAAGGGTATCAAGGGCCAGTGCAAAGCAGTGAGCCCCAGGCTGAGCCTGACTGGGATGGGGCTGGGGGGCATAAAATGGGGGGTGGGGGGGAGGGGACATCAGTGCCAGGCTGGGGGGGGGCAACAGGAGCTGGGGAGGGGGCAGGGGATGGCTCCTGCCCAAGACCTGTGTCCCCAAGTGCCACCCTGGCACTATTGCCCGGGGGGGGGGGGGGTGACAGCAGCTGAGTGGCCCCAGGGTGGGGGCAGGGGGACCCACTTTTGGGGGGGGGATATGCAAAGAGGTTCCCAGGACCCCCAAAACACCCCAGGAGGAGCTCAGTCAACATCCAATTTACTGGCAGTGGGGGGGGGGGAGGGGGAGGGTTTGGGGAAGGTTCCAGAGCAGGCTGGGGGGGGGGGGGGGCACCCACTCCAGAGGGAGGGGGCTTGGGGGGCAGCACAAGCAGGTGAGAACAGCTCAGTAGTGCAATCCCAGGGGGGGTACAGGGAGCTGGGAGGGGATGGAGTGGGCTCAAGCTCAGTGTCTGTGTGTCCCCCCCCCTTGCCCCCTCCCCCAACCCTGTCAGGACTGGAAAGTGCTTCTGGTCATAGTGGGGAAGGATCAGTCCCTTGCTGCCCCTGGGGAGGGGGTGCTGAGGCTGGGGTCACCACAGAGGCTCTGCCCCCTCCAACAGCTATGTACCAAAGTGCCACCAAGGCTGGGGAGGGAGGGGAAAGAGGGGGGTCCTGGGACACCCTCCCCCAACCCTGACCCCACTGGGACCCCCCCCCTAAACCCACTGGGGACTCCACACCCTTCCCAGTGAGCCCCCAGGGGGGAGGCAGCAGTGGGCTGCAGCCATGCCCCCACCCCAGGGTGAGCAGGGGGGGCCCAGGGGGTTACTCTTCAGGTGGGAGGGGGGCAGCAAGCCCCCCGGGGGTGGGGGGGGGCGGGGGGCTTAGGGGACTCGGTAGGTGGAGGTGTTCTTGGGCTCGGTGCTGGGCACAGACCAGTCCCCAGCCTCCTGGCTCGGCTGGTAGTGCCTCCAGGCTGACTTGTTGTAGACTGGCAGCCTCTCCACTGAGTCGGTGGACAGGGCCTGGGGGGGACAGGAGGGAGGGGAAGGGAAGAGGGAGGGGAAGGGAAGAGGGAGGGGAAGGGAAGAGGGAGGGGAAGGGACGAGGGAGGGGAAGGGACGAGGGAGGGGAAGGGAGGAGGGAGGGGGTGGGAAGAGGGAAGGGAAGAGGGAAGGGAAGAGGGAAGGGAAGAGGGAAGGGAAGAGGGAAGGGAAGAGGGAAGGGAAGAGGGAAGGGAAGAGGGAAGGGAAGAGGGAAGGGAAGAGGGAAGGGAAGAGGGAAGGGAAGAGGGAAGGGAAGAGGGAAGGGAAGAGGGAAGGGAAGAGGGAAGGGAAGAGGGAAGGGAAGAGGGAAGGGAAGAGGGAAGGGAAGAGGAGAATTAACCAGGTTGGAAAAGACCTCAGAGCTCATCCAGCCCAACCTCTCCCCCAGCACCATCTGATCAGCTCAGCCATGGCACCCAGGGCCTCATCCAGGCTCTTCCTAAACCCCTCCAGGGATGGGGACTCCACCACTTCCCAATGGCCAATCCCTCTTGCTGGGAAGAATTCCTTCCTCACCTCCAGCCTAAACCTCCCCTGGCACAGCTTGAGACTGTGGCCTCTTGTTCTGGTGCTGGGTGCCTGGCAGAAGAGACCAACCCCCACCTGGCCACAGCCTCCCTGCAGGGAGTTGCAGAGAGCAAGAAGGTCTCCCCTGAGCCTCCTCTTCTGCAGGCTCAGCAACCCCAGCTCCCTCAGCCTCTCCTCCCAGGGCTGTGCCCCAGACCCCTCCCCAGCTGTGTTGCCCTTCTCTGGACACCTTCCAGCAGCTCAACCTCTTTCCTAAGCTGAGGAGCCCAGAACTGGACACAGGACTCCAGGTGTGGCCTCAGCAGTGCTGAGCACAGGGCAGGATGAGCTCCCTGCTCCTGCTGGCCACACTCTTCCTGCTGCAGGCCAGGAAGGAGGGTCCTGAGCCCCTCCTCAAGGCTGGGGAACCCTCCCTGGGCTGGTGTGGGGTCGGGGGGGGTGGGACACCAATCACCTTCAGGTAGATGACAGCATCAGTGCCAAAGCCTTCCATGGAGAAGAGCTGCAGGTCCCCCTGGAAGTACTTGGCATAGAGGCGGGAGATGGGCAAGCCATAGCCAAACCCAGCCTGGCAGGGGGCAGAGGGGGGGGCTGAGGGGCTTGGCACCCCCAAACGGACCCCCCCACACCCCCTAAGGTTCTCTACAGTGCCACCCCAAAAAGCAGCATGTCTCTGAGTGCCACCTTCCAGTCACCACCATTGGTCATCACCTCCCCAGGCAGCCCCAAGTGTGCCCATGCCACCCCCAAGCACCCCAAAACGTCCCCATGCCACCCCCAAGTGTGCCCATGCCACCCCCAAGCACTCTCAAAGGTCCCCATGCCACCCCCAAGTGCCCCCATGCCACCACCAAGCACTCTCAAAGGTCCCCATGCCACCCCCAAGCACCCCAAAACGTCCCCATGCCACCCCCAGGCACTCCCAGAATGATCCTGAGCCACCTCCAAATGCCCCCAGAAGTCCCCATGCCAAGGCCAAGCCTCTCCCTGCCACCCCCAAGCACCCCAAAACGTCCCCATGCCACCCCCAGGCACTCCCCAGAGCCCCCTAGCTGCCCCCTCCCCAGCCCAGGCCAGAGCTCTCCCTGCCACCCTTCGCCCTCCCCAGGCCCCCTCCCGGCCCTCAGCTCTGTGCCCTCTCTCCCAGCTCCCCCAAGGCCACGTGGAGGGGGGGTCCCTGCCCCCGTGGCACCTACCAGGGGTGCCCCCCCCGAGCCCAGGGGGGGGGTGGGGGCAGTGGAGTAGAGGTAGCTGAAGAGCCTCTCAATCTTCCTCAGGGGCACCCCCATGCCCCGGTCGCTCATCTGCAAGGGACCCGGGGGGGTGACGACCTGGGCCCACCCCTGGCCTCAGGGACCCCCCCCCAGGCTGAGCTGGGGGTCATCCCCTCCCCTCCCCCCCCCCCAGGCTGGTGGCCTCCTACCTTGATGGTGAGGTCCTCCTGGCCCAGGGCCACCAGCACCTGGATGGGTGGCAGCCGGGGGCTGCTCTCGTGGCTCTCCACGGTGGCCCTCATGGCGTTCTGAGGGCAGGCAGGGGGTGGGCACCTCCCTCCTGCTGCCCCCCACCCTCCTTCCTGACCCCCCAACCTGCTTCCTGACCCCCCCCTCCTTCCTGACCCCCCAACCTGCTTCCTGACCCCCACCCTGCTTCCTGACCCCCACCCTGCTTCCTGACCCCCCCAACCTGCTTCCTGCCCCCCACCCTCCTTCCTGACCCCCACCCTGCTTCCTGACCCCCACCCTGCTTCCTGACCCCCCCACCCTGCTTCCTGACCCCCCACCCTCCTTCCTGACCCCCACCCTGCTTCCTGACCCCCACCCTGCTTCCTGACCCCCAACCTGCTTCCTGACCCCCATCCTGCTTCCTGACCCCCCAACCTGCTTCCTGACCCCCCACCCTCCTTCCTGACCCCCACCCTGCTTCCTGACCCCCCACCTGCTTCCTGACCCCCACCCTCCTTCCTGACCCCCCACCCTCCTTCCTGACCCCCCACCCTCCTTCCTGACCCCCCAACCTGCTTCCTGACCCCCACCCTCCTTCCTGACCCCCACCCTGCTTCCTGACCCCCCACCCTCCTTCCTGACCCCCCCAACCTGCTTCCTGACCCCCACCCTCCTTCCTGACCCCCACCCTGCTTCCTGACCCCCCACCCTCCTTCCTGACCCCCCCAACCTGCTTCCTGACCCCCACCCTCCTTCCTGACCCCCACCCTCCTTCCTGACCCCCCACCCTCCTTCCTGACCCCCACCTCCCTCCTGCTGCCCCCACCCTCCTTCCTGCCCCCCCACCCTGCTTCCTGCCCCCCCCCCTTTCTGCTGCCCCCCACCCTCCTTCCTGACCCCCCACCCCCCTTCCTGACCCCCCACCCCCCTTCCTGCTGCCCCCCACTTCCTGCTGACCCCCCCCCTTCCTGCTGCCCCCCACCCTCCTTCCCGCTGCCCCCCAAGCTCCTTCCCGACTTCCCCCCCTCCTTCCTGCTGCCCCCCCTCACCTCCTTCCTGCCCCCCCAACCTCCTGCCCTCCCCCCTCTTTTCTCCCCTCCCCCCCGGACGGGGCTGGGCTCACCTTGAAGAGCTCAAAGAGCATGTGGTAGAGATGGGAGGGGACATAGACGATGCTGATGGGCTGCTGGGGGTTGCTGGCTGGAGGGGTGGGGAGGGGAGAGGAGGCCATCAGCATCCTCCCCAGCCCCAAAGGAGCCACCTCAAGCCCTCAAGGACCTCTCCTCCCCACCCCCCCACCTCGAAGCCAGCCTCACCATTCACCTCCTGGATCTGCAGGTCAGGGGAGGCCATGTAGTAGTTGTCACAGAGGAGCTTGGCCATGTTGTAGGCATCTGGCAGGGGGGAAAGCAGAAAGCCCCACAGCTGGGAGGAGCATTTTTGGAGGGGGGACACAGCCCCCCCCTTCCCCTCCTACTGATCCAACAAGTCTTGGAGGTGGGGGGGGTGGGAAGGAGGCCCAGCCAGCATGGGTTTAGGAGGGGCAGGTCCTGCCTGACCAACCTGAGCTCCTGCTATGCCCAGGGGACTGCCTGGTGGCTGTGGGGCAGGCTGGGGATGGAGTCTGCCTGGACCTCAGCAAGGCCTTTGCCACCATCCCCCACAGCAAGCTCCTGGCCAAGCTGTCAGCCCCTGGCTTGGACAGCAGCTCTCTGAGCTGGGTTAGGAACTGGCTGGAGGCTGAGCCCAGAGAGCGGTGGTGAATGGTGCCACAGCCAGCTGGCAGCCAGGCAGCAGTGGTGTGCCCCAGGGCTCAGCGCTGGGCCCCAGCCTCTTTAACATCTTCATTGGTGATCTGGATGAGGGCATTGAGACCATCAGCAGCAAGTTTGCAGCTGACAGCAAGCTGGGGGCAGGAGTTGAGCTGCTGGAGGGAAGAGAGGCTCTGCAGAGGGACCTGGGCAGGCTGGAGATGGGCAGAGCCCAGGGGCAGGAGATTGAACACATCCAAGTGCCAGGGGCTGCACATTGGCCACAGCAACCCCAGGCAGTGCTGCAGGCTGGGGGCAGAGTGGCTGAGAGCAGCCAGGCAGAGAGGGACCTGGGGGTGCTGGGTGATAGTAGGCTGAACATGAGCCTGCAGTGTGCCCAGGCAGCCAAGAAGGCCAAGGGCATCCTGGCCTGCATCAGGAAGTGTGGCCAGCAGGAGCAGGGAGCTCATCCTGCCCTGTGCTCAGCACTGCTCAGGCCACACCTGGACTCCTGTGTCCAGCTCTGGGCTCCTCAGCTCAGGAAAGAGGTTGAGCTGCTGGAAGGTGTCCAGAGAAGGGCAACAAAGCTGGGGAGGGGTCTGGGGCACAGCCCTGGGAGGAGAGGCTGAGGGAGCTGGGGTTGCTTAGCCTGCAGAAGAAGAGGCTCAGGGGAGACCTTCTTGCTCTCTGCAACTCCCTGCAGGGAGGTTGTAGCCAGGTGGGGGTTGGGCTCTTCTGCCAGGCACCCAGCACCAGAACAAGAGGCCACGGTCTCAAGCTGTGCCAGGGGAGGTTTAGGCTGGAGGTTAGGAAGAAGTTCTATACAGAGAGTGACTGCCCATTGGGATGTGCTGCCCAGGGAGGTGGTGGAGTCCCCATCCCTGGAGGTGTTCAGGAGGTGACTTGCTGGGGTGCTGGGTGCCATGGGTTAGTTGGTTGGGTGGTGTTGGATTGGTTGATGGGTTGGACACCATGATCTTGAAGGTCTCTTCCAACCTGGTCTGGTCTATCCCATCCCATCCCATCCCATCCCATCCCATCCCACCCCACCCCACCCTCCCCTACCCTTCTAGAGGAACCCCCAAAGCGCGAGCTGCCGCGGGACGCCTCGGCCGAGGCTCCCCCCCCCCCCCCCCCCCCGCCCCCAGGCTCAGCCCAGGGCTGGGGAGAAGATCAGGAGGGGACCTGCAGCCCCCCCCAGGCCTTGCTTTGTGTCCCCCCCACCGGGAGAGGGGGGGTAAGGACCCCCACAGACCTCTCACCACGTCGGCCACGCCGCAGTGGGGGTCGATGCTGCCGATGTGCTTGGGGTGCGCGGGGTTGGTGCTGCCGTCGAAGAGCAGGGCTGGGGGGCAGGGGGGGGACACACACACAGAGTGAGCACTGGGGACCCCCCCCCACCCCAGCTCCAGGGACACCCCCACACTCACCCCCCCACCCCCCACCCCAACCCTTGCTGCCTGGGCTGAGCCCGAGGTTGGGCTTAATGCTACTGCCTGGGGGTGAGGGGAAAAGGGACTTGTGGGGCTGGGGGGCGGGGGGGGACATGGTCCCTGGGGCTGGGGGGGATGACATGTGGGGCAGGGGAAGTGTTCCTAGGGCTGGGGGGGGGGACATGTGGGGCATGAGGACACCATGGGATGAGGGGTGGGGTGTTTGGGACATGGTCCCTGGGGGGTTTGGGGGGCAGGGGGACACTCGGGACAGGATGTGTGGGGTTGGGAGCGGACATCTGGGGCAGGATCTCTGGGGCTGGGGGCAAGACACTCGGAGCAGGAGAATCCTTGGGGCAGGGCTGGGATGCTCAGGGCTGATGGAGACACCTGGGACAGGATCTGGGGGGGCTTTGGGGGTACACCAGGGGCAGGATCTCTGTGGCTGGGGGAGGTATATGAGGGCAGGAGAACCCTTGGGGCAGGGGTAGGATGCTCAGGGCTGAAGAGGACACCTGGGGCAAGATCTGGGGGTCTTGGGGGGCATCTTAGGGCCAGGATCCTTGGGGCTGGGAGGTGGGGGGGCACTGGGGGCAGGATGTCCATGGTTGGGGGTGACATTTGGGGGGCAGGAGAATCCTTGGGGCAGGGCTGGGCTGCTCAGAGCTGATAGAGACACCTGGGGGTCTTGGGGGGCAGCTTAGGGACAGAATCCTTGGGGCTGGGGCAGACAACCGGGGGCAGGAGAACCCTTGGGGCAGGGCTGGGATGCTCAGGGCTGATGGAGACACCTGGGGCAGGATCTGGGGGGGCTTTGGGGGTACACTAGGGGCAGGATCTCTGTGGCTGGGGGAGACAGCTGGGGGCAGAACCCTCGGGGCAGGGCTGGGCTGCTCAGGACGCTTGGGGCAGGGGGGTGCCAGGGCAGTTACTGGGGAGTGCTGTGGCAGCTGGGGACCCCCGGGGGGCAGGTGGGGACCCCGGGGGCAGGTGGGGACCCCCGGGGGGCAGGTGCTCACTGTGCTGGTTGATGAGCATGCGGATGGAGATGCGGCTCAGGTAGAAGCGGTCCAGGAAGTACTGAATGTTCTGGTTGGAGACAGGGTCGTCCCCGTAGGCCTCCCGGTACTCGATCACCCCCTGGGCCATGGTGGGCACCACGTCGTTGTGCCGGTTCCGGATGGTCACCAGGGCATTGGTGAACCTGGGCACGGCACGGCCAGGCTGAGCCCCGGAACCAGGCTGAGCATCGAACCCAGGCGGAGCCCCGGGACCAGGCGGAGCCCTGGACCCAGGCAGAGCCCCGGGACCCAGGCTGAGCCCCGGAACCAGGATAAGCATCGAACCCAGGCGGAGCCCCGGGACCAGGCGGAGCCCTGGACCCAGGCGGAGCCCCGGGACCAGGATGAGCATCGAACCCAGGCGGAGCCCCGGGACCAGGATGAGCATCGAATCCAGGCTGAGCCTCGGGACCAGGCTGAGCATCGAACCCAGGATGAGCCCCGGGACCAGGATGAGCATCGAATCCAGGCTGAGCCTCGGGACCAGGCTGAGCCCTGGACCCAGGCAGAGCCCCGGGACCCAAGCGGAGCCCCGGGACCAGGCGGAGCATCGAACCCAGGCTGAGCCCCGGGACCAGGATGAGCATCGAACCCAGGATGAGCCTCGGGACTAGGCGGAGCCCCGGGACCAGGCTGAGCCTCGGGACCAGGCTGAGCCCTGGACCCAGGCGGAGCCCCGGGACCAGGCGGAGCATCGAACCCAGACCAAGCATCGGAACCAGGCTGAGCCTCGAACCCAGGCGGAGCCCCGGACTCAGGCTGAGCATCGGAACCAGGCGGAGCCCCAAAGCCAGCCTGAGCCCCGGAACCAGGCTGAGCCCTAAACCTAGGCTGAGCCACAAACTAGGCACAGCCCCAAATCCAGGCTGAGCCCTGAACCCAGGCACAGCCCCAAAACCAGGCTGAGCCCCGGCCCCAGGCTGAGCCCTGGGACCCAGGCTGGGTATCTGCCAGCTGCAGCTGGAGCAGCCTGGTGGCAGCAGGAAGCTCAGGTGAGCTGTGGTGAGCTGTGCCAGCTCTCAGCAGGGGGACAGCCTGGCAGCAGGCACAAGGGGTGTCACCAGCACGCTCTTACCCCCCCTCACTTACTGTCCCAGGGTAGCCTGGTCCTCAGGGTCCTTGTCCAGGAACTCCATGATGTCCAGCAGGCTCTGAACATACCTGGGGAAGGAGCAGGTTACCCCCAGCCTGCTGCCCCTCAAGGAGAGAGGACATCCTGGGCACCCCACACCAGGGAGAGGAGCTCAGCACCTCATCAACCAGGACCCTCCCCACCCCAAAAAGCTGCTGCCTCATAAACCCACCCTGTGCTTGGCAAGCTTGTCCCTCCCTGCTGCTGGCACAGTGGCCCTTGGGGACGCTTGGGGACATGGCAGGGGCTGGGGTGGGGGGCAGGAGGGTCGCAGGAGCCGGGGTGCCCCCACGCAGGGGCTGGGGGGGGGGTGGCAGAGCCGGATCCTGCTGCCTGCTGCTGCTGGCAGGGGCTGGGGACACTGCACAAACAACTTGTCACGTGGTGGCACTGGGAGAAGGTTCACACTGCCAGAGCTGGCACAGGGACAGGGCACTTAAAGGGACACCCAGACCCCCCCTCCCAGCGGGGACACAGCCCCTCCCCCTGCCATCCTGCTCAGCCTTTTCAGGGGGCAGGGCACTGAAGGGGCACTGGTGACCCTCTCGATGGCTGGGGACACCCTGCTCACATGGGGGTGTCCCCAAAGGCTCTGCAGCCCTTCTCACCCAGGGCCTTGGCACCACAGCGGCTGGCTGCCACCCTGCCAGCCACCGCTCCCTGCCTCAGCCCAGCCCTGCTGGGGAGGACAGCTGGGGGCAGCAAGAGGAGCTGCAGGGGTGCTGGGACCTGCAGGGGCATCAGGACCCTGCTGGGCAGCAGGGGGTGGCAGGAGCCCTGGTGGCAATGGGAGCTGTGCAGGTGGCAGCAGTGGGACACGTGGTGGCACCCAGGCAGGTAAGGGTGGTGGGGCCCTCCTGGGTGACAGCAGGAGGACCTGAGGCAGTGGGACCCTGGGCAGCAGGGTGCATGGTGGCAGCAGGACCTGTGCCAGTGGTGGGACCCTGGTGAGCTACCACAGTGGAACCCACCATGAGCAACATGGTGGCAAGAGGACCCCCGGTGGCAGCAGAACCCACACCAAGTGCTAAGGGCAGGACCTCCATGAGCTACAAGGGTGGAAGCTGTTGGGTCTGGAGGAGAGAAGGCTCAGAGGAGACCTAATTGTGGCCTTCCAGTACCTGAAGGGGGCTCCAAGAAAGCTGGGGAGGGACTTTGTAGGGTGTCAGGAAGGGATAGGACTGGGGGGGATGGAGCAAAACTGGAAGTGGGGAGATTCAGATTGGATGTGAGGACGAGGGTGGTGAGAGCCTGGCACAGGCTGCCCAGGGAGGTGGTGGAAGCCTCCTGCCTGGAGGTGTTTGCAGCCAGGCTGGAGGTGGCTGTGAGCAACCTGCTGTGGTGTGAGGTGTCCCTGCCCATGGCAGGGGGGTTAGGACTGGCTGAGCCTTGAGGTCCCTTCCAACCCTGACAGTTCTCTGGTTCTAAGCCTGGGCAGCAGCAGCTGGGGGGGGGGGACAGCAGCAGCAGCAGCTGGGGGGCAGGGGACAGCAGCAGCTGGGGGGGGACAGCAGCAGCTGGGGGGGGGGACAGCAGCAGCAGCAGCAGCTGGGGGGGGGGGACAGCAGCAGCAGCAGCAGCTGGGGGGGGGACAGCAGCAGCAGCAGCAGCTGGGGGGGGAACAGCAGCAGCAGCAGCAGCGGGGGGGGGAACAGCAGCAGCAGCAGTTGGGGGGGGACAGCAGCAGCAGCAGCAGCTGGGGGGGGGACAGCAGCAGCAGCAGCAGCTGGGGGGGGGACAGCAGCAGCAGCAGCAGCTGGGGGGGGGACAGCAGCAGCAGCAGCAGCTGGGGGGGGAACAGCAGCAGCAGCAGTTGGGGGGGGACAGCAGCAGCAGCAGCTGGGGGGGGGGACAGCAGCAGCCGCAGCTGGGGGGGGGGACAGCAGCAGCAGCAGCTGGGGGGGGGGACAGCAGCAGCAGCAGCTGGGGGGGGGGACAGCAGCAGCAGCAGCTGGGGGGTTGGACAGCAGCAGCAGCAGCAGCAGCAGCAGCTGGGGGGCAGGGGACAGCAGCAGCAGCAGCTGGGGGGGGGGACAGCAGCAGCAGCAGCTGGGGGGCAGGGGACAGCAGCAGCAGCAGCTGGGGGGCAGGGGACAGCAGCAGCAGCAGCTGGGGGGGGGGACAGCAGCAGCAGCAGCTGGGGGGCAGGGGACAGCAGCAGCAGCAGCTGGGGGGCAGGGGACAGCAGCAGCAGCAGCTGGGGGGCAGGGGACAGCAGCAGCAGCAGCTGGGGGGGGGGACAGCAGCAGCAGCAGCTGGCGGGGGGGACAGCAGCAGCAGCAGCTGGGGGGCAGGGGACAGCAGCAGCAGCAGCTGGGGGGCAGGGGACAGCAGCAGCAGCAGCTGGGGGGGGGGACAGCAGCAGCAGCTGGGGGGCAGGGGACAGCAGCAGCAGCAGCTGGGGGGGGGGGGACAGCAGCAGCAGCAGCTGGGGGGGGGGACAGCAGCAGCAGCAGCAGCTGGGGGGCAGGGGACAGCAGCAGCAGCAGCCCCACGGGTGACAGCGGTGGCAGCTCCACGGCCGGGGCGGCGCGGGGCTGCCTGGTGCCCAGGCTGGGCCTCCAGCAGCTGGGACCCCCCCAGGAGCCCCCCAGCCTCACCAGCTCTGCACCAGCTGCACGGAGGGGGTGCGCAGGACGCGGTCTGGCAGCAGGTTGATCTCCTTCATGATGTTGGAGAGGCGGACGGGCAGCTCCTGCCGCAGGAAGGCGAAGGAGGTCTTCTCGCAGGCATTGCTGGAGCCTGGGGGGAAGGGGGGGGGGTTGGGGGGGGGGAAAGGTAAAATGAGGGCTGAGCCCCCCCTGAGTGACACCCCCGGGACTGGCTTCCCTCCTGCTCCTCTGCTGGGGGGGACTGGAGGAGACTGGGAGAGGACTGGAGCCGAGGAGATAGGTGCAGGTCGCCTGTGCTTGGCTGGAGGGGGACACCGGAGGTGGGTCGGGGTGAGGGGGGTGGGGGGCACACAGCTCAGCCCCCAGCACAGCTCAAACCAGGGCTGGAAGGCCCTTGAGGGCAACTGGGAGGAGTGAAGGACTTGGGCCATCACCACCCAAACTGGGACCCTCAGAGTGGTGCTGCTGGGGGGTCCCCAAGACCAGGGGGGGCCCAAGACCGGGATATCCCCAAGGCCAGGATGTCCCCAGCCAAGATGGAGTTGAGAAGGACTTGATGGGGGGGTCCTGGAGCTGCTGGGATGGGGTAGAACCAGGGAGGTGCTGGGGACCCCCCCCCCCCCCAGAATGCAGCCACCAGCCTTGGCCTGGGTTGATGTAGGTAAATATAGCACTGACATTAACACCACCCCCCCACGGGGGACACACGGCCACAGGAGGGGCCCAGGAGGGGGGGCCAGCAATGGGTGGGGGCATCTCCACCTCCCTGGGGCATTTACCTGGGGGTGGGCTTGGAGGGGAAGATCTGTCACCCATCTTGGGGGGGGTGTTGGGGAGGGAGCTAGGCAGGGGTGAGACAGCACATGAACACCATTACAGGGGGGGGGGTACAGAGAATATCTAATGGGGGTGGTCCCCTGCAGGGGGTGGGATTTATCTGGTGGGGGGCAGGGGGGTACCCCAGAGAATGGGGGGGGGGGGGGGGCTGTGCAATATTCATCCAGCTCCTTCAGGGGGTGGGGGGGATATTTACCCAGGTCATTACTTGCCCATGAGGGGAACACCTACCTGGGGGGGGGGGAGCAGTGACTATGGGGGTTGGGGGAGCAGAGGGGAGCAGCGATTATGGGGGACGGGGGAGCAGAGAGGAGCAGTGGATATGGGGGGTGGGAGAACAGCGATTATGCGGAGGGGGGCAGCAGGGGGGAGACTGGAGCCCCCACCCCGGCAGGTGCATATCAGGAGCCCGGATTTCCAGCCTGTTTACACAGGGACCGGTACTTACCGGCGGGGGGAGATATTTACCGGGGAGTACTTGGGAGGTGTAACCTCCCCCTCCCCCCAAATAATAACCCGAGTAGGTTGGGGGGAGGTGGGGGGGGGGATATTTAGGGAGGCCACCGGAGCTCCCTCCGCCCGGGGATTTATTTACCGAAGGGGTGTGCACGGTGGAGGGGGGGATGGGGTAGGTTTGGGGGGGGTGTATTTACCGGGGTAGGGGTGGGGGCGTGCACGAATGGGGGTGTGTTTGTTTACCGGGGGGTGGGCACACACAGGTCCCTCCCCGGAGCACCGCCCCCCGTAGCGGCTATTTACCGAGGAGGGGGATACGCACCGGCTCGGGGCTGTCCGGGGAGGAAAAAGGGGCGCGGGGAGGAGATGTTTTCTTCCCGGGATTGGGGATGGGGGGGGGTTGTCCCGGTAGAAGTGGGTGGGTGTTGGGGAGGGAAAGGGGGGGAGGGGGAGCGCTGGTATTTACCGAAATCCAAGAACTGCTTCATGGAGAGCGGCGACGGCGAGAACTTGCTGAAGTGCTCGATGTAGTTGGGCACGCCGGCCAGCGCCGCCCGCTTGCACAGGTACCGTAGCAACCTCATGGCGACCGCGCCACCCGACCCACCCCCCCCGCCCCGAGCCGCTGCCGGTTCCCCGCAAATCCCAGCGCCGGTCCCAGCCCCTTTCGCCCCCGGGCCCCGGCCCCGGCGCGCCCCTCCCACCGCCGCGCCGCGCGCAAACAACCCGCCCACGGCCCGCCCCGCAGCCAATCAGCGCCCGCCTTGAGGCTGGCCACGCCCCCCTCCGCCGCACGCTGGCCACGCCCCGCACGTTGGCGGCGTCCTTCCCCCCGCGTTGAGGGGCAGCCCTCGGCCCTGCGTGCCCGCCCCCTGCGTGCACCAGCGCCCCCTAGCGCCTAACCGCGGCCACAGCTTTTGCTCACGGGGAAGGTTTGGGTTGGAAGAGACCTCCAAAGCTCATCCAGTCCAACCCCCCTGCAGTCAGCAGGGACATCCTGCAGGGTAGGAAGAAGTTCTTCACAGAAAGCGAGATTGGCCACTTGAATGTGCTGCCCAGGGAGGTGGTGGAGTCACCATCTCTGGAGGGGTTTAGGAAGAGCCTGGATGGGGTGCTTGGTGCCATGGTTTAGCAGATTAGATGGTGCTGGGTGATAGGTTGGACTGGATGATCTCTGAGGTCTTTTCCAACCTGGTTAATCCTATCCTATCCTATCCTATCCTATCCTATCCTATCCTATCCTCCACTGGATCAGGGTGCTCAGAGCCTTGCCGAGCCTGACTTTGAGGGGACGTGGCCTCAACTAACCCCCTGGGTAACCTGTTGCGGTGTTCCAGCACTCTCCTGGTGCAGAGCTTGTTCCTAACATCCGATCTAAATCTGCTCTTCTCTGATTTCAAGCCCTTGTCCCTGGTCCTGTCACTGCAGGCCTTTGGGAACAGTCCCTCTGCAGCCTTCCTCTAGCCCCCTGCAGATGCCGGCAGGTTGCTCCAAGGTCTGCCCGGAGCCTTCTCTTCTCCAGGCTGCGCGACCCCAGCAGCTCCCGCAGCAGAGAAAACCCCTCTGGCACTTAGCCACGCCCCCACCACTAGCCACGCCCCCTCCAACCACACCCCTCGCTTGTAACCAGGCCCCCCTCCTAGACACGCCCACTTACCTCTAGCCCCACCCCTCGATTCTAACTCCACCTCCTCACCCCCAGCCACGCCCCCCCAGCTCTTCCATCTCCTTTAACCCTTTCTCCCCCCTGCCTGCCCCCCAAGTTATTATTAGCCCCCAAGTCCCTGCTCCCCTGGGGTACTGCACTCCCCACACCCCTGCCCATGGGGGGTGTTGCCCCTTCCCCACTCCCCTGGGCTATTACCCCTCAACAGCCCTCTCCAACTGGACCCCAGCCCACCTGAGATCTTGACCTCCTCCCCCTACTCCTGCAGTCCTGGGCTACTCCACCCCCACCTTTCTGCCCCCCCTGCCCCCTTAAATACCCTCCCAGGGACAAGAGGTTACAAATCCCACATTTATTGGGCCCCAGCAGTGGGGATGAGTGGGGGAAGGGGGAGCATGAGCAGGGCCTGGGGGGGTGGTGGGATGGTGGTGCAGGACCCCCCCTCCCCTAGCCCTTCAGTACCAGCTCGACACCAAAACCCCAACGAGAGAGACAGGGAATAACTTAACCCCTGGGGCAGCGTCCGTGGGGTGGGACAGACCCCCGGGGGGTAAGGTGGGGGGGTGTATGGGGGGGACAACCCCCCCCCACCTCCAAGGCAGACTGGGGAAGGGAGTTGTGGGGGGGAAACATACAGGATCAAGCCCCTGCAGTGCTTTGGGGAGGAGGAAGAGGAAGAAAAAGAAGGAAGCTTCCACCACCCTTCATCTCCACCACAGTGAAAGCAGAGGGTCCTGCACCCGGGGGTCCTGCACCCGGGGGTCCTGCACCCTGCACTGAGGGCTGGGGGGAGGAAAGCAGGATGAGTGTATGGGGGGGGGGGATGCAGGATGAGTGTTTGGGGGGGATGCAGGACGAGGGGGGCTGGGGGGATGCAGGATGAGTGTTTGGGGGGGATGCAGGAGGAGGGGGGCTGGGGGGATGCAGGATGAGTGTTTGGGGGGGATGCAAGACGAGGGGTGCTGGGGGGATGCAGGACAAATGTATGAGGGGGGGGATGCAGGACGAGGGGGACTAAGGGGGTGCAGGATGAGGGGGGTCCCAGCCTGCAAGGACCCTGTCCCCATGTGCAAGGAAGTGTCCCCAGGTGCGAGGACAAGCCCCAAGGTGTGAGAGCATGGCTGTGGCAGGAGTGTCTGTGTGGGGAGAAGGCACTCGGAGAGACCAGCAATGGTCAGGTCGGGGGGGGTGGGGGTGGGGGGAGGGGACACTTGGGGCCGGTCCCCACGAGCGTGCAAGAGCCTGGAGGAGAGGGACAGCAGGGTGCAGAAGCCAGCGGCGGGAGGTGGGATGGGGCCGGGGGGCGGGGAGCAGCTTGTGCAAAGTCACAGAGGGGCCCTCGTGTTCCCCCTTGCAGGAGGGCTGGGGGAGGCTCCCCCGGGGGGGCAGGGGGAGGGGGGTGGTCAGTAGTACTTCTCCGGCTCCTGCCATCGGGTCACCCAGAGCTTCTTGCGCCGGCGGGGCAGGAGGCCACCGGGCTGGCAGCGCTGCTCCGGCCGGATCCTCACCGCGTGGTACTTGGGCATGATCCGGTAGTAACGGCTCCGCTGGAAGAAGTCACACTGCAGGGGGCAGAGAGGCACCGGGAGGGTCAGTGTGGGGCCAGAGGGGGTCAGTGTGGGGCTGGAGGAGGTCAGTGTAGAGCTGGAAGAGGTCAGTGCGGAGCTGGAGGAGGCCAATGTGAGGCTGGAGGAGGTCAAGTGTAGAGCTAGAGAGGGTCAGTGCAGACCTGGAAGAGGTCAGTGTGAGGCTGGAGGAGGTCAGAGTGGAGCTAGAGAGGGTCAGTGCAGACCTGGAGGAGGTCAGTGTGGAGCTAGAGAGGGTCAGTGCGGAGCCAGAAGAGGTCAGTGCAGACCTGGAGGAGGTCAGTGTGGAGCTAGAGAAGGTCAGTGCAGACCTGGAGGAGGTCAGTGTGGAGCTAGAGAGGGTCAGTGCAGACCTGGAAGAGGTCAATGTGAGGCTGGAGGAGGTCAGTGTAGAGCCAGAAGAGGTCAGTGCAGACCTGGAGGAGGTCAGTGCGGAGCTAGGGAAGGTCAGTGCAGACCTGGAGGAGGTCAGTGTAGAGCCAGAAGAGGTCAGTGAGGGGCTGGGGGCAGTCAGTGCAGGGCTGGGGGAGGTCAGTGCGGAGGTGAAGAAGACCCCAGAGACAAACACAGAGCAGAGGCAAGGGCAGCAGCAACCCTGCAGCACCTTGCAGAGACCCCCCCCTCCAAGCCCCCCTGTGCCCTGTCGAGACCCTACAGAAGCCGGCAGGAGAGCCGAGGCAGCGAGGAAGAGGAGAAGAGGCTGCAGAGGAGGAGGAGGATGCCCCTGGCATTACCAAGCGGGGGGTGCGGGCACCCCGGGGGGGGGGCAGCAGCGCTGCGTGTGACCCCCCCCCCCCGGTCAGTAGTCGTCCGTCAGCCGCTTGGTTTCCGAGGGCTGGATCCTCATCTCCGCCTTCTGCCCCTTGGCCTCGTACATGGCCCTGGTGTTGGCTCTCCGGAAGAAGCCACACTGCGGGGAGGAGGTGACAGGGTCGGGGGCGGGGCACGGCAGAGGGGCTGCCCGGGGGGGGCTTCTGGTCACTGAGCTGCTCCATTGCACCTCCGGCCCTGGGGATGCTGTGGGGTGGGTGGTTCTGCGGACCCAGCAGGACCCACGGGAGCCAGCAGGACTCATATGGGAGCCACCGGGTGCCAGCAGGACCCACGGCACCTGCCAGGAGCCAGCAGGACCCACGGCACCTGCCAGGAGCCAGCAGGACCCACGGCACCTGCCAGGAGCCAGCAGGACTCATATGGGAGCCACTGGGCGCCAGCAGGACCCACGGAACCTGCCAGGAGCCACGGGAGCCAGCAGGACTCATATGGGAGCCAGCAGGACCCACGGAACCTGCCAGGACCTATGGGAGCCAGCAGGAGCCAACAGGACCCACGGAACCTGCCAGGACCTACGGGAGCCAGCAGGAGCCAGCAGGACCCACGGAACCTGCCAGGACCTACGGGAGCCAGCAGGAGCCAACAGGACCCACGGAACCTGCCAGGACCTACGGGAGCCAGCAGGAGCCAGCAGGACCCACGGAACCTGCCAGGACCTATGGGAGCCAGCAGGAGCCAGCAGGAGCCAGCGAACCTGCCAGGACCTACAGGAGCCAGCAGGAGCCAGCAGGACCCACGGAACCTGCCAGGACCCACGGGAGCCAGCAGGAGCCAGCAGGAGCCACAGAACCTGCCAGGACCTATGGGAGCCAGCAGGAGCCAGCAGGAGCCACAGAACCTGCCAGGACCCACGGGAGCCAGCAGGAGCCAGCAGGACCCAGGGGAGCCATCACGGGCAGGGAGTTTGGCTCCCTGGGGGAGCGCAGCGTGGGGGGGGTCCTCAGGGCACCAAAGATCCTCCCCCCAGCCCCTGACGCGTAGGCGTGGAGGCCATGGGGTGAGGAGGTGCCAGCATCCAGCCCTGCTCTGGCTGCACCAGGGCACAAGTTGGGGTTGCCTCTGTGCCTCTTCCTCATTGCTCTGCTGCTGGCTGGGCACCTTCCTGGGGAGGTATCTGCCGCCTGGGGGGGCACCTCCCACCCCCGGGGGATGGGGGCACCTCCCACCCCCGGGGGATGGGGGCACCTCCCACCTCGGGGATGGATATCTTCCACCCCGGGGGATGGGGGCACCTCCCACCCCCGGGGGATGGGGGCACCTCCCACCCCCGGGGGATGGGGGCACCTCCCACCCCCGGGGGATGGGGGCACCTCCCACCCCAGGATGGACACCTTCCACCCCGGGGATGGAGGCACCTCCCACCCCCTGCTCCATGCCTCCCTTCCTCCGGGCGAGGAGCCCACGGCAGCCAGCGGTGCCAGGAGCCCGGCAGGTCTCAGCACAGCTCCTGCAGCCCCTCCTGGTGGGGGTGCAGGTCTAGGCTCCCCTCACCTTCCAGAGCAGGAGGATGATCAGCCCCAGCAGCAGCAGCCCGGCCACCACCGCCACCAGCACCAACCAGAGCGCGATCTCCGCCGGCTGCTCCTCCGTCAGCTCCGAGTCCACGTCCACCGAGAACTGCAGGGGCCCAGGAGAGCCTGGTCAGGGGCACAGCTTCCTCCCTGCAGCCCCAGGTCCGCCCCAGCCCGGCCCAGGGGAGGGCTCACCCTCACGGTGTGGTTCCTCATGTTGATGGTGGGGACGTGGCTGCGGAGGAAGAGGGTGGCCGTGCCCCACACCTTCACCCGGTCGAAGTCGTGGTACTCCTGGGGGGTGCACGGGGGGGACAGGGGTGACAGAAGGTGGGGACACCGTGGGGGTGGGATGAGCGAGGGGAGGGACACAGGTGAGGGAAGTGGGGAGGGTATGGATGGTGGAAGTGGAGGACGGAGAGGGCAGAAGGGGGAGAGGGGAGGGGAGGCACAGAGGGGTGTGAGGGGGGAATGTGGGTGGTGGAAGAGAGGGGACAGGGGTGAAGGGTCGGGGGGGGTAGGTGACAGAAGGGGGGGACACGGATGATGGAAGTGGGGACAGAAGCCAGGGAACAATGAGGGCAGAAGAGGGGACACACACACGACAGAAGTAGGGACACAGAGATGACAGAAGGGGGGGGACAAGGATGATGGACAGGTGGGACACAGATGTTGGGGGGGAATATAAATGACAGAAGGAGGGGGACACAGATGATGAGTGGGGGGACAGGACAGAAGTGGGGGGGACAGATGACAAGTGAGGGTGGGGGACGGAAGACAGAAGGGGGGGGACACAGAGGATGGGACACACCATACAGTTGACAGAAGGAGGGGGACACAGATGATAAGTGGGGGGGGGACACGGAGGGTAGGACACACCACACAGATGACAGAAGGAGGGGGACACAGATGATAAGTGTGTGGGGGGGACACGGAGGGTAGGACACACCACACAGATGACAGAAGGAGGGGGACACAGATGATAAGTGGGGGGGGGACACAGAGGGTGGGACACACCACACAGATGACAGAAGGAGGGGGACACAGATGATAAGTGTGTGTGGGGGGACACAGAGGATGGGACACACCACACAGTTGACAGAAGGAGGGGGACACAGATGATAAGTGGTGGGGGGGGGGACACAGAGGATGGGACACACCACACAGTTGACAGAAGGAGGGGGACACAGATGATAAGTGGGGGGGGGGGACACAGAGGATGGGACACACCACACAGTTGACAGAAGGAGGGGGACACAGATGATAAGTGGGGGGGGGGGGGGGACACAGAGGATGGGACACACCACACAGATGACAGAAGGAGGGGGACACAGATGATAAGTGGGGGGGGGGGGGACACAGAGGGTGGGACACACCACACAGTTGACAGAAGGAGGGGGACACAGATGATAAGTGGGGGGGGTGACACGGAGGGTGGGACACACCACACAGATGACAGGAGGCGTGAGGGCAGGCTGTTAGCTCCTGAGCTGAGACCTGGCAGTCTCAGTGCCCTGCTTCAGCCCCCTGCCCACCCCCAGAGGCCCCCCCCCAGCCCCACCTCGATGAAGGTGCTGTTCCAGACACGGGCACGGAGGCTGAAGCTGGTGGGGTGCTGGGTGTGCAGCAGGGGGCACTCGAACCAGATGCAGCGAGCGGTGCCCTCGGAGCAGCTCTGGCACACAACGGGGGGTGGGGGTCAGGGCAGCCCCGCAGCGGTGCCAAGCGGCAGCCTGAGTGGTGGTCCTGCCTCCCCCCGCCCCACCCCCAGCACCCACTCACCAGCACCACCTCTGACTTGGCTTTCTTGGCAGTGGCCAGGGTGAGGGGAGGCTCTCCTGCCTCGGGGGGCTCCAGCTCCCGTCTCTGCCGGGAGGGTTCCTGCTCCTCCAGCAGCTGGGGGGGAGGGGGGGGAAGGGAATGAGCCCCAGCAGAGCCTGGGCTGAGGGACCCCCACCCAGGCATGGGAGGCAGGTCCCTGGGGAGCAGCAGGGCCAGGGGCACTCACGGTGAGGTTGAGAGGGTTGATGACCCCCCCGGGGGGCTGGCAGCTCTCGTTGCCATTGACCAGGATCTGGGTGGGGTACAGCAGCCACTTGCCATTGGGGATCTCATAAGGCCACTCAAAGCCCAGCAGGATGGTGCCCAGGTTGCCCAGTGACTCGCCCTTGGTGGTCACCTGCCAGGCAGAGTGGGAGGTAAGAGACCAGAACTCCAGACCCCCTCCACCCCACCCTGGGCTCCAGCCCACAACCCCTCTCCCCCACCCAGCTCACCTGGAAGTCGAAGGTGAGAGGGCTGCCCACATCCTGCTCCTTCCTCATGGCTGACTCGCCCACCACTGCCCCACTGAAGTGTGACTGGGTGTGGGAGGAGGCTCTGGGCACAGGCAAGGGAGAATAGAGCAGAATAAACCAGGTTGGAAGAGACCTCAGAGAGCATCAAGTCCAACCTAGCACCCAGCACCATCTGATCAACTCAACCATGGCACCAAGGGCCTCATCCAGGCTCTGCCTAAACACCTCCAGGGATGGGGACTCCACCACCTCCCTGGGCAGCACATTCCCATGGCCAAACTCTCTTGCTGGGAAGAACTTCTTCCTAACATCCAGCCTAAACCTCCCTTGGCACAGCTTGAGTCTGTGTCCTCTTGTTCTGGTGCTGCTTTCCTGGCAGAAGAGACCAACCCCCACCTGGCTCCAACCTCCCTGCAGGCAGTTGCAGAGAGCAAGAAGGTCTCCCCTGAGCCTCCTCTTCTGCAGGCTAAGCAACCCCAGCTCCCTCAGCCTCTCCTCCCAGGGCTGTGCCCCAGACCCCTCCCCAGCTTTGTTGCCCTTCTCTGGACACCTTCCAGCATCTCAACCTCTTTCCTGAACTGAGGAGCCCAGAGCTGGACACAGGACTCAAGGTGCTGAGCACAGGGGCAGGAAGCATCTCTGGGGCATCCCTTGGCCTCCTTCCTGGGACACAGGGAGCTGTGCCCACTCCCCACAGAGCCAGCTTTGGGTTGGGGGGACACACAGAGGGCTGGGGGGGCACTCACATGGTCAGTGAGGACTGAATGCTGTAGTCCACCAGCAGCTTGACCAGCACAGGCTGTAGGTCCTCCTGGGTGCTTTGCCTGCCAGAGTACCAGGATCAAGCATCTCCCACCACCCAACAGCCCCCAGACAACACAGGGCAGCCCCCACCCCCCGCTAGCCACAGCCATGGGGTCTCCCCCATCCTGCCAGCTTCCCAGTCCTTACTGGACCAGGAACAGCACTGGATCTGATCCCAAGCCACCACCACGTTCCCAGCCAGGGGAAGAGGGACCAACCTCCCTGCAGGCAGCCTCTCCCCAGCCCCTCTGCCCCCCAGGCAGGGGCACTCACGTGGACAGCTCCAGCCACACGGCGAGCTCCCGAGTGTCCAGCATGATCCCGATGGCCTCGAAGGTGATGATCAGCTCTGCCTGCAGCACACAGCAGCCATGGAGCCCCCAGCCTCCCTGCCAGCCCCCCCAGGGAAGGCTGAGGGGAGGCTGAGGGGAGCACTCACCCTCTGGTTCCTCTTGAAAGGGTTGCCCAGCTCGCACAGCACTGTCTCTGCGAAGGTACAGGCTCCACTCTGGGGGAGGGAGGAGAAGGGGGTGAGGAACATCTCACCCAGACCACAGAAGGGATCTGGAGGGGCTGGGAGGTGTCCAGAGCAGGGCCAGGAGAATGAGCAGAGGGCTGGAGCTGCTCTGCTATGAGCACAGACTGAGGGAGTTGGGGTTGTGCAGGCTGGAGAGGAGAAGGCTCCCAGGAGACCTCATTGTGGCCTTCCAGGATCTGCAGGGGGCTGCAAGAAAGCTGGGGAGGGACTTTTGAGGGGGTCAGGGAGTGATAGGAGTGGGGGGGATGGAGCAGAACTAGAAGTGGGGAGATTCAGACTGGATGTGAGCAAGAAGTTCTTCCCAGCAAGAGAGATTGGCCACTGGGATGTGCTGCCCAGCGGGGTGGTGGAGTCCCCATCCCTGGAGGTGTTTAGGAAGAGCCTGGATGAGGCCCTTGGTGCCATGGTTTAGTTGATTGGATGGTGTTGGGTGAGAGGTTGGACTGGATGATCTCAAAGGTCTTTTCCAACCTGGTTAATTCCATTCCATTCCATTCTACTCTATCCTACCCTACCCTACCCTATTCTTATCGCATCCCTATCCTACCCTACCCTTATCCTCTCTCTATCCCTATTCCATCCTTATCCTCTCCCTATCCCCTCCCTCTCCTATTCCTCTCCCCTCCCTCTCCCATCCTTATCCTCTCCCTCTCCCATCCTTATCCTCTCCCTCTCCCATCCTTATCCTCTCCCTCTCCCATCCTTATCCTCTCCCTCTCCCATCCTTCTGCCCTCCCTCTCCCTCTCCTCTCCCTATCCCAATCCCATCCTTATCCTCTCCCCTCCCTATCCTCTCCCTCTCCTCTCCCTCTCCCTATCCCAATCCCATCCTTATCCTCTCCTCTCCCTCTCCCGTCTTGGCCGGGGCCGGGGCGGCGGTGCCGTACCGGGCGCACGGAGGAGGGCAGGAGGCTGGCTGGCACGGTGACGTTGAGCAGAGCCTCGTGGGCATCCTCCCCGTTGGCAGGGCTGCTAGGGACGTTGGTGATGTTGATGCTGAGGAAGAGCTTCCTGGTGTCCCGGCTGTACTGCAGCACCTGGCTCCCGTTCACCCTGCAGGGGGCCGGCACCGGCCCTGCTCAGCACGGGGCTGCGGCCCCGAGCCCCGAGGCCTCCCCCTGGGGCACAGCCCGGGAGGGGCTGAGGGGTGAGCAGGGAAGGAGGGGAGAAGAGGGGGAGGGGAGAAGAGGGGGAGGGGAGAAGAGGGGGAGGGGAGAAGAGGGGGAGGGGAGAATAGGGGGAGGGGAGAAGAGGGGGAGGGGAGAAGAGGGGGAGGGGAGAAGAGGGGGAGGGGAGAAGAGGGGGAGGGGAGAAGAGGGGATAGGGAGATGGGGGAGAAGGGAGATGGGGGAGAAGGGAGATGGGGGAGAAGGGAGATGGGGGAGAAGGGAGATGGGGGAGAAGGGAGATGGGGGAGAAGGGAGATGGGGGAGAAGGGAGATGGGGGAGAAGGGAGATGGGGGAGAAGGGAGATGGGGGAGAAGGGAGATGGGGGAGAAGGGAGATGGGGGAGAAGGGAGATGGGGGAGAAGGGAGATGGGGGAGAAGGGAGATGGGGGAGAAGGGAGATGGGGGAGAAGGGAGATGGGGGAGAAGGGAGATGGGGGAGAAGGGAGATGGGGAGAAGGGAGATGGGGGAGAAGGGAGATGGGGGAGAAGGGAGATGGGGGAGAAGGGAGATGGGGGAGAAGGGAGATGGGGGAGAAGGGAGATGGGGGAGAAGGGAGATGGGGGAGAAGGGAGATGGGGGAGAAGGGTGGATGGGGAGGGGGAGAGGGGTGGGAGGGGATGGGGAGAGGTAGGAGGGGCCGGGGCGGGCCCCGCTGTCACCTGGGCAGGGGCTGGTTCTGGTCGGTGACGAAGCCGCTCTGCAGCTGCAGGTTGCTGTAGCATTTGTTGTCGGAGCCACACTCCTTCTGGAACTCGATCTGGAGGCACAGGGACGTCCCCATGAGCCTCCTCCCACGCCCCCGGGCCGGGCTCACACCCCCCCAGCCCTCCCCCAGCCCCCCCCCCAGCACCTTGGTCTCGTTCTCGTGGGCCTGGTCCTGGTTGAGGACGGGGAAGGAGTCGAGGGAGTGGGGCCCGAGCTGGAAGGTCCTGGGCTTCTCCAGCAGGGAGTAGTTCATGGAGAGCACAATGGGATGCAGCTTGTCCCGGATGTTGTCCTGGGGGGCACAGCGGCGTTGGCACCGCGATGGCACAGCTCCCTGCCTGGCCCTGCCTCCAGCGCCGGCCCCTGGGCGGCCAGCTCCTGCCCCTCACACCCAGCAAACCTCACAGGAGGGAGGGAGGGAGGGAAGGGAGAGAGGGAGGGAGGGAGGGAAGGGAGAGAGGGAGGGAAGGGAAGGGAGGGAGGGAGGGAAGGGAAGGGAGAGAGGGAGGGAAGGGAGAGAGGGAGGGAAGGGAGAGAGGGAGGGAAGGGAGAGAGGGAGGGAAGGGAGAGAGGGAGGGAAGGGAGAGAGGGAGGGAAGGGAGAGAGGGAGGGAAGGGAGAGAGGGAGGGAAGGGAGAGAGGGAGGGAAGGGAGAGAGGGAGGGAAGGGAGAGAGGGAAGGATGGATGCACTGATGGATTTCCACCTCATTTCCTGGCCCTGCTGTTCCCCAGAGCCTCCACCCAACCCTCTCCCTCCACATCTCCCAGCTCCAGGGCAGGCAGTGGAGCATCCTGCAGCACCCCCACCCCGTGCCCGCCCCCTGCCCCTGTGCCCTCACACTCACCAGCAGCAGCAGCTCCTTGGCCTGGCAGCGGGTGCCAGGCATGGTGAGGGTGCCACGGAAGGTGGCTGAGTGTGTGCCCAGGAACCTGACCCTGGGGGGGTGCCTGTCCCTGTCGGCCTCCAGGATGTACTCCAGGGCTGGGGGGAGAGCAAGGGGGGCACAGATGTCAGCCTCCAACACAGCCCTCTGTGCCCATCCCCATGAGTGCCCACCCCTCCTGTGCCCCTCCCCACGTGTGCCCACACCCCGTGTGCCCCTCCCCACGTGTGCCCACCCCCCTGTGCCCCTCCCCACGTGTGCCCACCCCCCCTGTGCCCCTCCCCCCGTGAGCCCAGCCCACCCCTGCGCACCCAGAGGTGCCCCCAGGGCTGGCCCCTGTGCAGAAGCGCTGGTGCCCACCCGCAGCCCCCCGAGGGGCACTCACTGATCTGCTCCTGGTACTTGGGGTCCGCGGCGCTCTGCTCGTAGGAGAAGCAGAAGGTCACCGTGACGCTGGGGGGGGGGGGGCACAGAGAGCGGCCGTGAGCGGAGCAGTGCCCGGCAGTGCCCAGCAGGGGGGGCACAGGCTGCCCGGGCACAGGGCTGGGGGCTCACCAGGAGTCCGGAGTGCAGCGGGCAGGGTCCACCTTGCTGGGGGTCACTGTGAAGGTCTTGTCCAGGATGTTGATCACAGGACGAGCCCTGGGGGCACGGCGGGGGGAGGGCTGAGTGCCAGCAGCGGTGGCTCCTTGCCCGTCCCCACGTGTGCCCACCCCCCCGTGTGCCCACCCCCGTGCCCCTCCTCACGTGTGCCCACCCCCCCAGGCCCGTTCCCATGAGTGCCCACTCCTCCTGTGCCCATCCCCACGTGTGCCTATGCCCCCCGTGCCCCTCCCCACCCTGTGCCCACCCCCCCCGGGCCCATCCCCATGAGTGCCCATCCCCCGTGCCCATCCCCACCCTGTACCCATCCCCACGTGTGCCCATCCCCCCGTACACCTCCCCACGTGTGCCCACCCTTCCTGTGCCCGTCCTCACTTGTGCCTACCCCTCCTGTGCCCATCCCCCCTGTACACCTCCCCACGTGTGCCCACCCCCCTGTGCCCATCCCCCCTGTACACCTCCCCACATGTGCCCACGCCCCCTGTGACCGTCCCCACGTGTGCCCACCCCTCCTGTGCCCATCCCCACGTGTGCCCACCCCCCCGTGCCCGTCCCCACGCGTGCCCACGGGGGGGCACTGGCGCCGGGCACACCTCTCTGCGCCCAGCTCCGCGCGCCCCTGGGGCGCTGGCAGGGGCAGGAGCGGTGCCTAGGAGGTGGCCAAGAGGGCAGGGGGCTGCAGGGTGCCCAGCAGTGCCAGGAGCTTTACCTGAGCAGGACAACCCTCTCGGCCAAGCTGCCCACCAGCAGGTCAGGGTAGGAGTTGCCGTCCAGGTCCAGCCCCCCGCTCAGCGAGTAGCCAAAGGTCCTCATGCTGGCAGGGCCCAGCTCTGCCCCACTGATCACCTGGGGGGTGGCAGGAGATGGAAGCTCGCTGAGCACCCCCCCCCCCCCACCATGGGCCTGGACCTGCTGCAGCCCACCCTGGAGCGTGCAAGCAGCACCAGAACAAGAGGACACAGTCTCAAGCTGTGCCAGGGCAGGTTTGGGCTGGAGGGGAGGAAGAAATTCTCCCCAGCAAGAGAGCTTGGCCCTGGGAATGTGCTGCCCAGGGAGGTGGTGGAGTCCCCAGCCCTGGAGGAGGAGGAGGAGACTGGCTGAGGCCCTTGGTGCCATGGTTGAGTTGCTCAGATGGTGCTGGGTGAGAGGTTGGACTGGATGATCTCTGAGGTCTTTTCCAACCTGGTTAATTCTGTTCTCTTCCTATTCTATTTCTACTCCTATTCCTATTCTATTCTCTTCTCTGCCCCAATTCTGGATGCTCAATCTCCTCCTGACCTAAACCTTCTGGGCAACTCTTCTCCAGGTGGAAAGCCTCCACCAACCTGTGGAAAGCCAACAGGATTCAACCAACTCCAGGCCTTGTCTCTGCTGCAAGTGGGGGGGAAAAACCCTGGTTAATTCTGTTCTATTTCTATTCTATTCCTATCCCATCCCATCCCATCCTTCTCCTATTCCTTTCCTATCCCTTCCCTCCCCTCTCCTATTCCTATTCTATCCCTCCCCTATCCTATCCCATCCCTATCTTATCTTATCCTAGCCCTATTCTAGCCCTATCTTATCCTATCCTAGCCCTATTCTATCTCTATCCTATCTATCCCTATCCCATCCCTATATCCCTATCCTACCCCTATCCCTATCCTATCCTATCCCATCCCAATCCTATCTTATCCTATCCTATTCTATCCCTATCTTACCTTATCCTATCCTATCCCTATCTTATCCTATCCTATCCCTATCTATCCCTATCCCATCCCAATCCTATCTTATCCTATCATATTCTATCCCTATCTTACCTTATCCTATCCTATCCCTATCTTATCCTATCCCATCCCTATCTATCCCTATCCCATCCCTATATCCCTATCCTACCCCTATCCCTATCCTATCCTATCCCATCCCAATCCTATCTTATCCTATCCTATTCTATCCCTATCTTACCTTATCCTATCCTATCCCTATCTTATCCTATCCTATCCCTATCTATCCCTATCCCATCCCAATCCTATCTTATCCTATCATATTCTATCCCTATCTTACCTTATCCTATCCTATCCCTATCTTATCCTATCCCATCCCTATCTATCCCTATCCCACCCCTATCTCTATCCTATCCCATCCCAATCCTATCTTATCCTATCCTATCCCATCCCTATCTTACCTTATCCTATCCTATCCCTATCCTATCCCATCCCTATCCTATCCTATCCCATCCCATCTCTATCCTATCCTTATCCCTATCCCATCCCTATCCTATCTTATCCTATCCTATGCCATCCCATCCCTATCCTATCCTATCCCTATCCCATCCCTATCCCAGCCCATCCCTATCCTATTGGAGGGTGCAGGGTTTCTGTGGGGCTCTCTGGGGTGCAGGGAGGGGGTTTGCAGCCCCAGGGTCCCCGTTACCTGCCGGGGTTTCTCCTGCAGCCCTTCAGCGCTGCTGTGGTAGATGTAGACCTTGCCAGGGCCCTCAAAAGGAGCCCCCACGGCGATGTCTGTGGGGGGGAGAGGAGGATCAGCCCTGTGGGGATGGGTTTGGGGCTGTCCCACGGCACCTCCCCTCCTCCTCAGCCTCTCTGCCCTCCCCCCCTCACGCTCGGCTCTCCCCCAGCTCCTCCCCTCCCTGACCACACTCCCCCCCAGCAAGATGCCTCCCACCTCCCTCTGGCAAGGAGGAGCTGCAGAGCTGGGTGGAGGGAAGCTCATGAAGCTCAAGCAGGGCAAGGGCAGGGTCCTGCCCCTGGGGAGGGACAACCTCCTGCAGCAGGGCAGCTGAGAGGGGACCTGCTGGGGCCCAAGGAGAAGGAGCTGGGAGTGCTGGGGGGCAACAACTTCACCACGAGGCAGCACTGTGTCCTCATGGCCAAGAAGGCAAATGGTCTCCTGGGGGGGCATTCAGAAGAGTGTGGCCAGCAGGCCAAGGAGGTTGTCCTCCCCCTCTACTCTGCCCTAATGAGGCCACATCTGGAGCCCTGGGTCCAGTTCTGGGCTCCCCAGTTCAAGAGGCACAGGGAACTGCTGGAGAGAGACCAGAGGAGGCTACAGAGATGCTGAGGGGCCTGGAGCAGCTCTGTGAGGAGCAAAGGCTGAGAGCCCCTGGGGCTGGGAGCCTGGAGAACAGACCCAGAGGGGAGCTGAGCAATGCTCAGCAAGAGCTAAAGGCTGGGGGGCAAGAGGCTGGGGCCAGACTCTGCTCAGTGGTGCCCAGGGACAGGACCAGGGGCACAAACTGGCACCCAGGAGATTCCAACTGACCAGGAGGAGAAACTTCTTTGGTGTGAGGGTGCTGAGCCCTGGAGCAGGCTGCCCAGAGAGGTTGTGGAGTCTCCTGGTGTGGAGAGCTTCCAACCCCCCCCTGGGCACTGTGCTGCTGGGCAAGCTGCTGTGGGAGCCCTGCTGGGGCAGGGGGCTTGGACTGGCTGAGCTCCAGGGCCCCCTTCCCACCTTCACCACGCTGGCAGTCTGGGATTCTTTTAATCCTAGGCTTCTCCAGAGACCCACCACACCTCCTCTTACCTGAGCACACCCCCTACCCACAGGCAGTCCCCTGCTGTACCCCACCTACGACTCCCCCCACCCCCAGGGCCCCCAGCTGCTCACCCTGGAAGCCATCCTGGTTGATGTCCCCGATGCTGGCCACGGCAAAGCCGAAGGCAGAGTAGCTGGGGCCGGTGAGGACCAGGCTGGGCTCCAGCTGGAAGCCCCCCACCTCGTTCATGTAGACATAGACTGCACCCCCAACCTCCTGCTTCCGCTGGAAGTAGTAGGGGGCCCCCACCACCAGGTCCTGCCACCTGCAGGGCCAAGGGACAGGTTGGGGCTGGGGGTTGCCACCCCCCCCACGCCCCCTGGAGCAGTGAGGACCCCTCCAGATGACTCTAGCACTGTGTGTGTCCCCCCCAAGCTGTGACCCACAAACCCCCCCTCCAGCTGTGGGGCCAACCATGTGGAGAGCTGAAGGGGGCTACAGGGAAGCTGGGGAGGGACAAAGGCTTGGAGGGACAGGCTGAGGGGGGGGTGGCTTTAAGATGGATTTAGACTGGAGATTAGGAACAAATTCTTGCCAGGGAGGGTGGAGAGACCCTGGAACAGGTTGCCCAGGGGAGGCTGTGGCTGCCCCCTCCCTGGAGGTGTTGAAGGCCAGGCTGGATGAGGCTTTGAGCAACCTGGGCTGGGGGGAGGTGTCCCTGCCCACGGCAGGGGGGGTTGGAACTGGATGACCTTTAAGCTCCCTTCCAACCCAAAGCATTCCCTGATCTATGATCACTCCCCACACCCCTCAGATCTGGCAGGGGGGGGTCCCCACCAAGCCTCTTGCCCTCACCCGTCGTTGTTGAGGTCTGCCAGGGCCACGGCGCTGCCGAAGTAGGACCCAACTTGGTGGCCGGGGAGGAGGAGGCTCCTCTGCAGGGTCTGCTCGGGGCTGCGGCTCAGCAGGTAGACGGCGCCCGTGTGGTTGTAGCGAGGAGCGCCGCTCACCATCGTCACCGTGTCCCGCTGCAGCACGGCGCTGCCCACCTCCGCCGTGTACCCTGCCCCAAGCCCCCGCGGGGAGATGGGCACCAGCGCAGGACCCCCCCCTCCAGCATCCCCCCCACCCCGCGGGGAGATGGGCACCAGCGCAGGGCCCCCCTCCAGCATCCCCCACCCCGCGGGGAGATGGGCACCAGCGCAGGACCCCCCTCTTCAGCATCCCCCACCCCGCGGGGAGATGGGCACCAGCGCAGGACCCCCCTCTCCAGCATCCCCCACCCCGTGGGGAGATGGGCACCAGCGCAGGACCCCCCCCCTCCAGCATCCCCCCCACCCCCCGGGGAGATGGGCACCAGCGCAGGACCCCCCTCCAGCATCCCCCCCACCCCCGCGGGGAGATGGGCACCAGCGCAGGACCCCCCTCCAGCATCCCCCCCACCCCCGCGGGGAGATGGGCACCAGCGCAGGACCCCCTCCAGCATCCCCCCCACCCCGCGGGGAGATGGGCACCAGCGCAGGACCCCCCTCTCCAGCATCCCCCCCACCCCGCGGGGAGATGGGCACCAGCGCAGGACCCCCTCCAGCATCCCCCCCCCCCCCCCCCGGGGAGATGGGCACCAGCGCAGGACCCCCCTCCAGCATCCCCCACCCCCATGGTGAGATGGGCACCAGCCTAGGAAACCCCCAACAGCCCCCATTCACTCCCACCACGGTGAGCTGGGCAGGACCCCCCCCAACATCCACCTCCCCTCCCCCATGGTGAGCTGGGCACAACGGCAGGACCCCCCCCAACATCCACCTCCCCTCCCCCATGGTGAGATGGGCACCAGGGCAGGACCCCCCCCAACATCCACCTCCCCTCCCCTGCAGTGAGATGGGCACCAGGGCAGCCCCCCCCCCCCCCCTTGCTGGCTCTGACAGGGAGGGGGGGTGCTGGCACAGCTGGCAGTGTGACATCTGGAGCTCAGAGGTGCATGGTGCTGGTTGGGTAGTGCCCAGGGCTAGCAGGCACCTGGCAGCATCACCCTGCTTGCATGGAGCAAGCAGAGGGACAGTCCCCATCCTGGTGCCCCCCTCACAGGAGCTGAGCCCTCCTCATCCAGCCAGGGGAGGCACATCCATGGAAGGGGTTGCCCAGGGAGGCTGTGGATGTGCCCTCCCTGGAGGTGCTCAGGGCCAGGCTGGATGAGGCCTTGAGCAACCTGGGCTGGGGGGGAGGTGTCCCTGCCCATGGCAGGGGGTTGGCACTGGC